>NC_138225.1:49706388-49721388 GCF_964197995.2 Scardinius erythrophthalmus | reverse complement strand
GTTAGCAGCTGGATGTGTCACGCTGTGCTTTAACCTGCGACCTCTGCGAACGATTCTTCTGCAATGGTTATCTTAAAGAAGTCGATCATTATAAATACAGATCTGTTCTGTGTGAATTATGCGGTTTTATTCATTTGGTCGATTTCCTCCATCAGTTAGCAAGTTAGCATAAGCTCATGTCAGATCTAGAGACTTCTGTGTGTGTGAAGGGCGGAACGACATTTCATTCAGTTAACTTACTCGTGCTAAGACTAAACTGATGGCGTTTCTTATCTTTTCTTTTAAATTATATTAAATGGCATTCCAATCAAAGTTAGAAATATGTATAGCATTGAGAAGTCTCCATAATTCGGCAAACGTTACAATAATGGGACATTTCTAATAGGATTCTATAATAACACTAATTAAAACGAGTTGTTTTTAATGTGCTTAAAGGTACAGTTCACCTCAAAATGAAAATTCTGCTATCGTTTACTCACCCTCAAGTTGTTCGAAACCTGTATGAATTATTTCTTCTGCTGAACACAAAAGAAGATATTTTGAAGAATGTTGGTCACCCATTGACTTTGTAGGTAAAAATAAATACTATTGAAGTCAACGGGAGCTGTCAACTGTCTGGTTATCAACATTCTTTAAATATATATTTTGCGTTCAGCAGAACGAAAAAAACCTCATACAGGTTTGGAACAACTTGAGGGTGAGTATGATGACAATTTTCTTTTTTGGGTTAACTATCCCTTTAAGAATTGTAAAAAACAAGCAAACAAAAAAAAAGTCCTGTTTTCCCATAGGGTCTTTTTTCATTCACTTGGTATTATGCAATTCTTATTGGTCCCTATTAAATAATTTAAGCTAAAAAGAGAGAAGTGTTGCAAAGTGGGAGAATTGCCTCAGCTGTTACTGTCGTTTTATATCAGATTTCAACAACAGATGCTGCACTCCTGAACACACAGAATGTGTCATCTCACACAGTTCACTGTTTCTAAGAGCTTCCATTTAAAACAAAGTAGTTTAGGTCGTTTAAAAACCAACACACTCTTAGGTAGGGTTGCTCCAGCTGTTAACAAGTTCACATTAGAGTCTTAGTAACTACTAGCTAGTTTGTAACTAACTCTGTACTTTATTTGGTTGCACCATTTGTTTTTAAAGTCACCATATCAAACTTGACAATTCTTATTTTATGAAATGTTGCACTATTTACCTGTCACTCACATGAGTTTGACAAATAGCAAATTACATCAATCCAATCAATTCCCGATGGATAAAATCAAGTCCCGCCCTACATTTTTGTCCTCAGGCAATTTCACTCATATACAGACTTTATGCACCAGAGAAACAAGAGCGCAGTTGTCTTTAGAATTTTGTCTTTGAACTTCCGTTTTTGTGGTAGCTTTATATATTTCTATGAGATTGCTGTCAAAGAGTAATTAGCTGGTGAAGTGGATTTAATTGAAGAGTTTACAAAAGTTATCATGAGCATTGCAATGTTTGAAGCGGATGTCATAACAAATGTCAGTAGACTGGGAAGATTTTAAAATGAGTGGTTCATTCATAAATCTGTAAAATCTTACCTTCATGCTGTGGAAATACAAACCCGAAGACTGAACACAAGGAGTGCAGTGCTGAAAAGGGGTGGGGCTACATAAGGTCATTACAATAGTGAATAAAAAACTTCTGTTTCATGCTGACTTTAAGACAGAACAAAGCCAGCAGGTCATAAAGTAATGCATAGTGGCATAACATGTTTACCTTCGATTAATTACCCCAGAATTGTTTTCAGTTTATCCTTGATACTTTTGCCTTGCAGAACTAACATTTAAAATTTTTACATTGAAAAACGTAGTTGCAAATGTTGCAAAATTTAGTATTGCATAAATTGCAACTTGAGCACAGCTGGTGCAGCTTGCATGTTTCTAGTTAAATTAAGTGCTAAATGTCGCTGCTGTTCTTATCCTGACGTATTAAAAAACTTTTTATCCATCCTTGTCCCTAGGTATCACAACTGAAAGATCAAGGTAACAAAGCGCTGAGCGCAGGAAATGTTGAGGAGGCGGTTAAGTGCTACACAGAGGCCCTGGCCTTAGACCCCTCCAATCACGTCCTCTTCAGCAACCGCTCCGCCGCCTATGCCAAGAAGGGTGATTATGACAATGCCCTGAAAGATGCCTGCCAAACCATAAAGATCAAGCCGGACTGGGGCAAGGTGAGTTTTTGTGGGGGGGTTTTTTGGTCTATTTTTCCCTGATATATTGCCATTTCTACTTTAGTTCTCTTCTTCTTCCAGAGCCGTTCTTCATTTTCCATATGCTGTATTCTGTCTTTTTTAAGGGTTACTCGAGAAAAGCTGCTGCTTTGGAGTTTCTTGGGCGACTAGAGGATGCCAAAGCGACCTATCAGGAGGGGTTACGTCAAGAGCCGTCCAATCAGCAGCTCAAGGAGGGACTTCAGAACATGGAAGCACGGTTAGCAGGTAAAGAATGTTTTTATTCTTTTGGCATAATTTTAGAAGAACTGCCAAAAAGAGTTTTTCCTGCATTGAAAATATTTTGCCGGCTGCCAAAATTTATTTGAAAATTTAATGTGATGTTACCACCTGTTCTGCAGGACCGGTACCAAGGGCAGTGCGATTTAATCAAAATTGATTTTCGATTTTGACTTCCAACCATTATGAAAACAAGATAATCAAGTTAAATCGATTATTGTGCCGCTGCCTCATTCCGACCAGCGCACTTTCCTTTCCCTAACACCGGTACGCTTTAGTTCCTCCCTAAAATCATTGTAAAAGTGTTGTAAAATGCAGCAAATTATGGGACGTGTTTGATATTAAACTGTTATTAAAAGAGCATTAAACCGCAAAATAGGCACAGGGTCTAGGTGGCTTTCTGTCTGCATGCTCCAAGTCGAAGCCTAACGCGGATGAGAGATATTGGCTTCGGAAAAATGTCAAAATGCCTTTTTGGGGAGTATTTGCGTAAATACATTGGGTTAAATGTCTTAAAGGAATAGTTCACCCACAAGTTGTTTCAATTTCTTTCTTCTTCTGAACACAAACAATATATTTTGAAGAATGTCAGTAACCAAACAGTTAATGGACCCCATTGACTTCCATATTTTTTGTACAAATTTTTTTTGGTTACCGAATGTCTGGTTACCGACATTCTTCACAATATCTTATTCTTCAAAATAACCTTTGTGTTCAGCAGAAGAAAGAAACTCATACAGGTTTGAAACAACTTGAGGGTGAATAAAGGATGACAGAATTTTTATTTTTAAGTGAACTATTCCTTTAAGTAAGCGTACACAGTTGACTAAAAACGCATTTGTAACAGTATATTGGATCTGTGCATTTAAAGTGACAGCAGCCTAATATACCTGCTGCAGTCTCTCATTAATGATAGTCAAACAACAATTGGCAAAAGAAAATCTCACTTATCTTGACTGAATAACTTAAGTAGCTTTAATGAGGATTAATCTATATTTAATGTGCACAGTGCCATGCAAGACAATGCAGTGTTATTTTGCATTTGATTATTCCATTTTTTGTTGTAGGGTATTACTTATCTGAATAAATACCACTGTTAGTACAACTTCCTGAAAAACTTAAAACACTGTTTGTTTGTTTAATTTGCAATTAGTTTTTGTTTTATTGTATTGCTGACAGTTTACTTGTCTTATGTTAATTATTTTAGGACCTTTTTCTTACATTAGTTAACCTAGTATTAGTTTTTGCTGAAGTATCGATAATTGTGGAATTTCACTGATATTTAAAATGACTCCTACCGTAAAATAAGACTTGATCATACTGGCCACCAAAAAAGTTTATTTTTTTTGTTAAACTCTCTGACCCCCTGAAGGCTGCTGTGTAATTCACACCCTGACTAAGACATATTGGGGGAAGCATTTAAATAACCCTATAAATGCATCTAAAAAACGCAGAATCGAATTAATTGAATCGCATTGAATTTTAAGGTGAATTCTCAAATCGAATCATTCAGAATTTGCAAAAAGCGTTCTCGAATCGAAAACCTATGAATCGCAAATCGATTCACTGTCTACCCAAAGATTCACAGCTCTACTAACTGAATTTTTTATTTTTTTTTTCTTGTTCAAGTCAAAATATTCACTCTCAGTCTGAATAAGCCTTAAAGCACATATACCTTTGAAACTGGTGTACTTTAAGCCTCTTAAGCCTCTTTGGGTAAAAAAAGAAAAGCCTAGTAGGTTTCCACCTCATTTCCACTAGGTCTTTTTTAGTACCTTTTTTTTTTCTAAGATTAAATGGTTATTTGTATTGTGTGTGGTGGAGCATGGCAAGAAACAGATGGATAAATCCTCAGATTTACTGTGACTAATGTTGTCATGTACTTTTCAGAGAAGAAGATGATGAACCCATTTTCCATTCCCAACTTATATGAAAAGCTGGAGGGTGACTCTCGAACCCGAGCGCTGCTGTCCGACCCCAGCTACAGGGAGTTGCTGGAGCAGCTCAGGAACAAGCCCTCAGAGCTTGGCACGTAGGTGCTCTTTGTACCTTTCCGCTGCTCGCTTTCTCTGCGTCTGTCTTAGCAGAATGTGCAGTTATGCCGGGTCCACACCAAAAGATATTTAAAATCTGATACGATTTTCAAAATGTGAGAGACCACAAACATGAGGACCGATAAGCCTAGATTTAACAGTTTTGCTCCAAGAGTGTGTGGTGTGCCGCGATGTGAAGAAGACAACACACCACACTTGAAGAGATTTTCAACCAGAGTCCCCACTGTGAAAATGGGAAATCTCACAAAATTTCTCTCTAGACTTCAGAATAAACATTTCAGACTATAGGCAGGAAGAAATTGCTATGATAGTCTTTGGATTGCTTTTGACTGAACATTGCCACAAATCGACATGCTCCATCTCTGATGTCCATATCCATTTCACACAGCTCCCTTTCTGATTGGGTATCGTTTCGTTCCACCTGACAATCAACAGAGTTTTTCTGATTTTCTGATAGTAAATATTCAACATGTTGAATATTTGCGATTCGAGATCGGGGCGGCTCCAATGTTCTTCCGAGCAGATTCAGTCACTCTTTACACGCATCACACCACAGGAAAATCTGATAAGATAATCTGTAGAACAAATAAAATAATCGGGACTACATTTAGGATTGTTGGAAGGGGAGAAATCGGCCAGAATATCTTGTGGTGTGGCCCCAGCATTATCTGGTCATTATCACAAAATAATGTGCAACGCTAAATAGACATGTGCCGGTATTCGGTAATGCGATAAATCGCGGTAATGAATATGCACGATATTGTTATCGCGGGCACTTCAAAATACCGTGAAAAATAATAGATCAGAATTTAGATTTATAGAATGCACATTAGCTTATTTTCCATCAACCGCTTAAACAAACACTGCGTATGCTGCGCAAAACACGTGCGCACTCTGATGTAAACAATCCCCACATGTACTGTGTGCATGCGGCGCAGTACGCACTCTAGTCTAATGTAATGAATCCTCTCATGGAGAAGAAGCATGGCGGAAAGAGGAACGCTGCCGTCGATTTATCCCCCTTCTAAAAGCAGGGCTGCCAACTCTACGCATTCAGCGTGAGACTCACGCAATCAACACTTTTCACACACTCTCGCGCCACACATCCATTTTCTCACGCACAGAAAAATCACGGAGCAAAGAAGACACTGATACCCGACAGACTAGACAGAGCAGGTTACTTATGATATGAAAAAAAATTCTCAGCTCTCGGGGTCTGTCCATTTTATTACGAAATTCACTAGAAAAAAATATAGAGAGGAATATTTTGCTAAATATGTGCACTATATTACATATTTATTATATTTTTACTTGTCA
Source organism: Scardinius erythrophthalmus (assembly GCF_964197995.2). NCBI lineage: Eukaryota > Metazoa > Chordata > Actinopteri > Cypriniformes > Leuciscidae > Scardinius > Scardinius erythrophthalmus. The sequence goes on along the minus strand of NC_138225.1, from coordinate 49,715,535 downwards.
TTACATAATTGTTATTATAATTAGAACCGCATTTTATTTTATTTAATTAGTTATTTTTAACCTTTAATAATACCAGCTGATAGGGCTCTCTGTATGTTTACAGCATTATGTGAGATGTATTTTTTCTTCAGAAAAATTAACACGTAGTCTATCTACTGTAGCCTACCTAATATATCCAAATGAGTCTAAATCAAGATTGAAATCAAATCCCAAGAATTGAATTGAAATCGTGAAAATTGTTAAGCAACAATACAAACAGTAGCCTACCAGTCATTGTACCATGTAATCATTGTAACATGTTGTCACTAAACTTAATACAATTCTGTTTAGTTACCAAATGTTTTGACAATCACAATTACACCTGTTGTGATGCAAGTTGTTGTTTTTTTTGCATCCCCCCAAATCCATCCGTTTCTCTTGTGCAATTAAAATATTGTGATAATACCGTATACTAGGGCTGTAGTACTCGAGTCCGGTCTTGGACTCGAGTCCGCTTTTCTATGGTCTCGGACTTGTCTCGGACTCGCTGGTATTCGGACTCGGACTTGTCTCGGTCTCGGCCACTGGTCTTGCCAAATATGGCTTTTGGTCTCGACCGAGTCCAGGTTTCTTTATGATGTTCCCAGTAATCACACATAGCCTACAGTACGTCGCCGCGATATTAAAACAATATATTATTGGAGGGAAAGTGAAACACTGGCCACCTAATAACTATGGGCATTTCGGCTCTTTTTCGTGAGCCGGCTCGTTTCACTCAGCTCACTGAAAGAGCCGGCTCTTTTGACTTACAAACGGCTCTTTAAAAAATAAATGTTTAAATAAACTCGCTGAAAGTCCACCGCTAGTGCAACGTGAATATTCATATTTTTAATTGACCATAACACCCCGAAAACTAGCCTGCTTGCCTTGCACATCTAATTAATGGGCAAAGTTTTCCGACTTTTTTTCTTACCTTTCTTTCTTTGCCTCCACGTGTGGTAGGCGCAATGATTGGCTGTTTTAAAATATAGCTAATATCGAAACAAAATAACCCAGCTCATAACTTGCAGGTTTGCTTATTGGCTAACTTTTTTCATTTGATTGCTTTAGCCGCCACCCGCCCGAATTTAATTAAAATATTATTTTTCGTCACGTCATCCGCCCGATCCGTGGTTTATCCGCATCTCTTGTGTGTGTGCGTGTGTGTGTGTCTGTGAGTTGTCTCGGTCCTCCCTCATGCAGTTTAATTGTTTGACATCACGTGTATGATTGACAGGAACAGAATGTAAGGCTGATCAGACAGTCGAAACGATGTGTGTGCTCCTTTAGGCCTGTATAATTATAATTTTTTTGTTGTTCTTTGAATTAGTCAATTATTTTAAATAAAATTAAAATTATTCATTATTACATAATGATTTAATTTCTATAGGCTAGCTAGCCTAAATTTTTAGCAGACTTTTTTTCCCTGTCCTGGACTCGGTCTTGACTCGGACTCGAACCTTTTTGGACTCGGTCTTGACTCGGACTCGAACCTCTTTGGACTCGGTCTTGACTTGGACTCGGTCTTGACTTGGACTCGACTAGTCCTGGTCTTGGACTTGTCTTGGACTCGACAAAGGTGGTCTTGACTACAGCCCTACCGTATACCATGATAAAAGCTCAATCAATTAATTGCAGCATGAAAATTTGATACCGGCACATGCCTAACGCTAAACAAAGGTCTCTTGTATAGTGGTTGACCATGTATTGCATTATGGGATACAATATCCCACACACTGACCCCATGTACTGCACATTTTGGCAAATATTAGGTTATCTGGGTATATAGTAAATTGTTATACTCTGTACATGCCGTATTTTCCAATAAATGTGGGTAGTATGCCTTTTCTAGCATATTCTAAGAATTTGTTGTAATCTCTAGTTAACTTTTTTTTTTTTTTTTTTTTTTACTGTAGTAAACTGCAGGACCCTCGTGTGATGACCACTCTCTCAGTGCTGCTGGGGCTGGATCTGTCTGGCATGGATGAAGATGACGAACCGACTCCGCCCCCTCCTCCTAAACCCAAAGAGACAGCTCCGCCCCCTCCTAAAGAGGAAGATCTGCCAGAGAACAAGAGAATGGTACTCTTTGCCAAAGCACATGGTTTGGTGTAGCATCACTGTACATCTAGTGCTCTGACTGAAGTGGCTTAATGCTTGTGTCTGACCCTAACCCTGACCAGGCTGTGAAGGAGAAGGAGCTGGGAAACGCTGCATATAAGAAGAAAGATTTTGATACTGCACTGAAGCACTATGAAGAAGCTGTAAAGCACGATCCCACCAACATGACCTACCTGTCAAACCAAGCAGGTAAGAATTGTACATATTAGATATGTGGTGCAGTGGTTAAAGCTAGGGTGTGCAGTTTAGTAGAGGCTAGCAATACCAAGCTAGCTTTGGATCACATTAAATGATCAAGTAAATCTTTGGCGGGTACAAAGATTCTTTTTGGTAGCCGTCAAAATATTTTTAATGCAGGAACAACCCTGCAACTGAAACTAAATTTAAATGCAATAAAATCTGTAAATTCTCTGTACTTTTGTGAAATCGTGAAATAATGGAAATATGTGAGAATCGTGTAACCAACAGTACATTTTATTTATCTATTATAACTTATGTCGTTTTGGTCTCTTGGCTGTTTCCTTATAATGATCTGGAAATTCTAGTTATGCTCTGTTTTTAATATGATGTCATTACGTTGCTATCTTTCGCTGCTCGTGCAAATTCATTTGAAGAACCAAATTAGCCAGAGATCAGTTATAATGATTATAAGATCTGGCATCTGTATAATCTTTATATATCTCTCCGTATAACCATTTAATCACTTAAAAACAACAGTGAGATGCATAGCACCAAATCAAGAATGCATCCTTTTTGTAAATGCTCATTATTGTGTTTGTCAGCTCTTGCCCTTCCTTGGTTCAAGTGTGCAAATGAATGGTTTGGTGGAGAGTTTATTTTTAAAGTCTTAAATAGGATGAAGCCACCTTAACTACTCTTCACAATCACACAACTGCTGGATGCTTCTGATTCAAATGATTTGTTTTCACTCTCTCAGCTGTACATTTTGAAAAGGGGGATTTTGATAAGTGCCGAGAGCTTTGTGAGAAGGCCATTGAGGTGGGCAGAGAGAACCGAGAAGACTACAGACAGGTTGCCAAGTAAGTTCGTTTTCTGTACTAGAACAAAACTGAAAAATAAATGTTAATTTAAATGAGATTATGGTCTAATGCTGTAGTTGATTTCCATTAGAAGTGTAAACGCTTTACACGTCAACTTTAAACTTTCACCTTTGGTTGCTTTACAGTATGTACAAAATCTCTTTCTTCCTGTCCTTTTTCAGGGCATATGCCAGGATTGGTAACTCCTATTTTAAGCAGGAGAAGTACAAAGAGGCGATTCAGTTCTTTAACAAGAGTCTGACAGAGCACCGCACACCTGACGTCCTCAAGAAATGCCAACAGGTCATTGTGATTTGTTGAAAAATCCAGATATGCTAATATATTGTTCCTGTTAGACTGTGGTGTCCTGGTCATAATTCACCTCTAAATTAAAGTGATGAAATCTTGCAGGCGGAGAAGTTTTTGAAGGATCTGGAGAAGCAGGCCTACATCAATACAGATTTGGCTCTGGAAGAGAAAAACCAAGGCAATGATGCCTTCCAGAAAGGTGTGTATATGAACCAAATCCACATTGCTGTAACCTCACACAGGAGATTCTGATTTTGAAAATAAGATATGTATAGTAATTGTTAAGATTCGAATTGTTCTGTTTGTGTGTATTTTGAAGGTGACTATCCTTTAGCCATGAAACATTACTCTGAGGCCATCAAGAGAAACCCTTATGATGCAAAACTCTTCAGCAACAGAGCTGCCTGCTACACCAAACTACTGGAGTTCCAGCTGGCTCTTAAGGTACAATCACACCTCAGGGCTCCAGGCTAACATTTAAGAGCAGTGGCACCGGTGCCATTAACTTCTACAGATGATGGCACCAGCACCTGATTTAGTAGCACCGCACATAGTATCAATAATATTACATGTTTTGTCTCTTAGAAACATTTGACAGTAGCTTTAGTTGACTGTAGCTTGAGCTAGTTGGGATGCAGATATAAATTTATTTTCATTAACGAAAATAGTCTGTAAAAAAACTATTTTTTATAAGGTAAAATTTTAATATTTTTTAACTCTACTCTTATTAAAATAAAACCATTGGTCTCATAAATTTGTAGATCATGATAACTACAGTTAAAACCACGCTTAGCACCACATTTCAATGGTAGAAAACAGGTGTAACGATATTCAAACCGAACCGAAAAACCACGGTAAGTATCGCAATACTCTCATCACGGTGTACCGAACGCGCCCCCTGCTTCCCGCCAGGCCCTAGCCCATTGTTGAGGGTGACCTTGCTTTACCTTATGTCACAAAACTAATTTTTCTTTCTTGACATTTGATTAAATGATAATTAGGGGTGTAACCGTACATGTATTCGTTGAATTTTCTTGTGTCCTATCTGTACATTTGTCTATAAGACAAATACAGCACTGTAGCCTAACTTCCATTAACCACCACCAATAATTGCAATAAGCTATGCGCTTTGAAAAATTACACTGTTTCTTATCGAAAGTAACAAAGTATGTCCATTTTATCACGAAATTCAAACAATAAATGCTGTTTTGACTCTTTAATGTGGCGTGACAGATTGCTGTTTAGGCGCCTAAGTTTAAAGGAACACTCCACCGTTTTTTGAAATAGGGCTTATTCACCTTCTTTCCTACATTTAGATAGGTGGGCAAATGCATTTTTGTCTCAGGGCATGCATTGTTTTAGTTTGACAGGGTCGGCGCTAGCTTAGCTTAGCACAATGAATGGATTCCTTTGTTGCCAGCTAGCATGTCCTGAGTAAAAGTAATATAACAAATAAAAAACCCCACCTAATTACTTCTTGTGGCCTGCGTATTCACAACGAGTACAAATAGCGACGCAGATTAACACTAGGCGATTTCCTAGGCAGATATTGACTTATATATTAAGGACTATATTAGGGGGAAGCACAGGCGAAGCACTGCTACTTGGGCGTGATATCTCTGCGCCCCAAGTAGCAGTGCTTCGCCTGTGCTTCCCCCTAATATAGTCCCAAGTCAATATCTGCATAGGAAATCGCCTAGTGTTAATATGCATCGCTATTTGTACTCGTTGTGAATACGCAGGCCACAAGAAGTAATTAGGTGGGGTTTTTTTTTTTATATTACTTTTACTCAGGACATGCTAGCTGGCAACAAAGGATTCCATTCATTATGCTAAGCTAAGCTAGCGCCAACCCTGTCAAACTAAAACAATGCATGCACTGAGACAAAAATGCATTTGCCCACCTATCTAAATGTAGGAAAGAAGGTGAATAAGCCCTATTTCAAAAAACGGTGGAGTGTTCCTTTAAGCAGCGCGAGTGAATGCGTTCATCTCTTCCTAATAAACATGAATGAACTGAAGGTATGTTGAAAGATACAGTACAACTTAGTCAAACGTGATCTATCTCGTGTAAATGCTCTATCAGTGTTTCAGCGGCGGAAAGACATTAGTTAAACAGCTCTCTAGAGACAGCTTTCACTAAATATATGCACTATATTAGCTTATATATTCATTTATATTTTACTTAACCTGTTAGTGATGTCTTGATTATTTAATGCATGTTTAAAATATCTGTCATGAAAATGACAGCCAGTGTGTAAATGATTATATTTCAACAACAAATTGGAAGCCTTACTAGCCAGACCCTGAGACCTTGGGTCTGGGAACACGCCATTGTCAGGGCTCAATCCGAGGGCGGGATAAACGGCTGTCTTTCAAATTCCCTCTGCACACAATAGGATAGCGCTACAACCAACCAGAGCATTTTCCCACCAGCGGAGCTAGTTGATAGATTAAACGTTTGCCGTATCCGGTTGGCAAAACTCCGAACACATCTTCCTGTTTTAAGAATGACTTCAGTGCCGTTCTTTGTTCTTTTCTCAAAGAAAAGCTTAACTCCAAGAGTCGCGGCCAAAGCCGATTGGAAAGACCGCTGTTCGCCGGCAGCAGCAGCTCTTCTTTGTTTTCAAGTAGCAGGGGATTCACGCGGAACCGTCACAACTCTGCCGTCATTGTTAAGCCCGCCCACCGACTCTATACACAATGTGATTGGCCTGACTAGAGTTTGGTTTTTCCAGCTCACAAGCCAATGGAGAGTTTCTAGACGACACTGGCTACAAAATAAAATTTGCTGCCGCTAGGGTGCGTCTAGATTTCTAGGCTAACAAATTGGAGTAAAAACATAAATAGCAACTGAATTCAGGCTAATAGTTTGGGCTCTGTTGTTAACCTTAAATATTATAGTAATGTGCAAGTAAGGGCTCTCTATATAGTTAACAGCATTAGCAGAGATTAAAATTAATTATCCGTAAGAAACCTTTAATTTTTTTATTACAAAGACAGAGACACAATTTGTTCAGTAAACCACTGTTTAATAAAAAAAAAATGTTTTGTTTAGTTTTCTACATGAGATCATCGACTAGTAGTTAACTATTTTACCATTCTGTCTCTTAACCATCAACTCTTGGTCTGTTTATCAGGACTGTGAGGAGTGCATCAAACTGGACCCTAACTTCAGTAAGTGCTATACATTTTTTGCTTTACTACGCTGTGACTAAGTTATTTTCTGCAAAAACTTTACACTATCCACTTTCACTTTTAGTTAAGGGTTACACACGCAAGGGAGCAGCACTGGAGGCTATGAAGGACTTCTCTAAAGCAATGGATGTGTACCAGAAAGCTCTAGATCTCGATTCCAACTCAAAGGTATGGCAAAACTAATGCATCTCTGAGATGTTTAGGAGTATTGTGCTGGTGAAGATGGCCCTACACTGCTAACATCATATTTCTCTATTTCTCTGTCACTACAGGAGGCCACAGAGGGTCTGCAACGCTGTATGATGAGCCATGCAACACGTAACGACAGTCCAGAAGATGTGAAGCGAAGGGCCATGTCCGACCCAGAGGTGCAGCAGATCATGAGTGATCCTGCCATGCGCATGATCTTAGAGCAGATGCAGAAAGACCCACAGGCCCTCAGCGAGTAAGAACAGCAAAAAATGTTTATCTTGAATCTAGGAAACTTTGCTTGTTACTGATTTAGATCTTTTTTGGGCTGTAAATTTAAATGTAGAACTGTAACAATACTACCATAATTTTGCTATTATTTACCAAAGTATGCAACATGAAAAGTAATCCAGCATTTTACTTTTACTTTTCTCAAAACTGAATTCATGAGAATTTCAAATGCAAAAAATCTTAATGTTCTTGAATTTGTGGAATTTGCACAAATATAATTTAAATGATTTTTTGTACAAATTTTTTAAATCCTATTTCTTCTGCAATTTCTTCTGTCCATCCAGTCATCTAAAGAACCCCGTCATCGCTCAGAAAATTCAGAAACTGATAGATGTTGGGCTAATAGCTATTCGGTGATCCAAGGAAACCAGAAGAAAACCAGGACATTTTTCATCTACAGAACAACAACAACAGAAGAATACGATGGATGGCGGCATTCCAAATTATTTACTTCATCAAATTTAACAGGCACCCTTACCCTTCTCCTCCCAATCGTCCCAATAGGAATGTATTTTTTTTAAAAGCCTTAATTGGATTGAAAATGCAACGGTCTTTCCTCTGCACTACATTCAGTAGTGTCAGTTGTACAGGTCTTGGTTTTCAGGCATTACAGTGTTACAGAACGAAAAGATCTAGCCAGAGTGTTAAAAGAGTGATTTGAGCCTTCATATTAAAAGCATTTATTTTTTACTTCTCAATATTTGCCATTGTTTTTTTTTTTTGGTTTTGATTATAATTTCGTAATGCTTAAATGCAGATATGTCATTCTGAATCTGTCCTCTTTATGATTTTTGTACATGTTTTTTCCCCCTGCTTTGGAGGAGAAGAGGGGAGGGGAGCGATATGACATTAGCTTGCCATCAGTGATTAATTTACACATAGTAGGTCTATTAGAAATCTGTCTGTCTCTGAATCTGAATGCTTCGCTATTACTGTATTATATAATGCACTTCTATTTGTGGGGGAGAGGTTCACAGTTCAGAGGGCTTGTTCAAGCTAAATCGCCTCCCACCTGTTTCGCTTCAGTTCATACTTTGCGATCGATTAACTGACTGTGATTTCAGCATCACCATATTGAAATGCAACATCAGTTTAATAAAGTTCTGGATCCATGAAGTTGTGTGATGTTTGTGTAACTCAACATGCATTCAATGTGTTTATTTGGAATGGTACACTACCATATTTCTTCCACTATTTTTGTAGAATGCATATTATTGTGTGTAGTATTTGAACAAAGTACACACATGAGGCCACAACGGCCACACATTTACATGGCCATCCGTCCATGTTATGTAGGAAAATGGGAATGAAAACGGGACTCATCGGACTAGGTGACCATCTTCCACTGCTCCAGTTCCGACGCTCATGTGACCATTGTAGCCGCTTTCAATGGTGGACCGGGGTCATCATAGGCACTCTTGATAGGCTACGCAGCAGAGTACGCTACACTATATGTTGTGACACGTTCCTCCCATGCATATTTAAAATGTTGTATGATTTGTGCCCCAGTAGACCTTCTGTTGGCTTGGACCAGACGGGATATCTTTTTGTTGCCCTCGTGCATTGATGAGCCTTGGTCGCCCAACACCCTATCGCCAGTTTGGGGTTTGTCCGTCCTCGGACCACGGTTGGTAAATTCTCACCACTGCTGACTGGAAGCAACCCACAACCCTTGCCATTTCAGAGATACTCTGATCCAGTCACCTTGCCATAATTTGGTCCTTGTCAAAGTCGCTCAGATCTTTATTCCTGCCCATTCCTCCAATTGTTTGCTCATCATTTAATCTACGCAGACCTTAATATATGGCCTTGTTAGAACCGGTGACTGGCCATCATGTTTTGGCTCATCAGTATATGTTGGGAATGCCAGGATGACCTGTGAAACAATACAGTGTGAACAGTATATAAACAGAACACAATGTTTGGAGTGCCATATCACACAATATGTGTTCAATGTGAACCGACTGAACAAGAAGCAATA
>NC_138225.1:49383888-49701388 GCF_964197995.2 Scardinius erythrophthalmus | reverse complement strand
CAACCTCAGCGCACACTCACACCACTGTACATTATAAAAGCTGAGCTGAAACATCTCGCGCACGGATGTAAGTTACCTAATACAAATAAATAAAACATCTCCGGTTAACTAGCAGGACATTCATTTTCGTTTGTTGAATTAGATGCATTCTAGCGCTGAAATGTGTTCAAGCTGAGTGCTCGTTGCCGCTGTTATCAGTGGCGCGGATAGAGTGTTCTCTTGTGGCTCGCGCACAGTTTTCACTTAGATGCGCGCTTCAATCTATCGCCGTTGCGGAGACTTTCTATTCGTTGAAATCTTACAAAACAAAATGCACACAAACGCCCTGCTTGATATACAACCACTGATGAACATATTCGGTAAAATAAAAATAAAAAAAATATACGAGCGTGGATTCGAACCCAGAACCACTGACACGCTTGGCAAAAGTTCTACCACTAGACCATCGTAGAATACAAAATGTACATAGTTATCAATGCATTTACTTACGTGGAAATTCTCGGTACTAACAAAATTAGTAAATCTAGAATGACAGATGTGCCCAAAATGACCCAATGTACTAATGAAACTTATTTCTGGACATCGTAATGTTATTTTTCCTGAAAATTGTTATTGTACACAAACATGTATTGTATCTGCCCACCCATGTCGATGACATCAGCGCGGGCTAGCCGTCGACACATCGCTGGGCCTCTGGGGCGTTCTGTCATACGCATCACAATTTGATTGGCTGATAAAACACGTCAGTCAAAGTTATGATCAATTGGAAAACGGCAGCTTCAACGGAAGGCTAGCTATACTATTAGTGCTGGTCCACGGAGCTGCGTTTAGCTCAGACTCACAAAAAATAACCATATTCTTTCTGGAAATATAATCGTAACGTACTGATAGACAGTAATTGAATTTAGACATGTTCAGACACACATTAATTTAATTTTAGAAAAAAAAAATATTTTTCTATTTTGACAGGGCCAGCAGAGAAGGCCCTGCTGGCTCTGACGGCACACCACTGCTAATATTGCACCTAAATGTCGACTAACTCTCATTAGAGTGTTAGTAGAGTATTCGTTGACTGGTAGGGTTAGGCTTAGAATAAGTTGACATGTACATGCAAAGTTACTTATAGTCAGCAGAATGTCTGTTGGAGGAGCATTACAATAAAGAGTGGACAAATATCAAGCAGACAGTTTACTAATACTCTCATGAGAGTTAGTTGTCATGAAGTTGCAAATTTAAGGGACCATCAAAAAAAAGTGCTACCAAATCCTGCATGTAATGCAGCTCACAGTCATCGAACCTGTCACAGATCGATGATGAAAAAGTCCAGATGAGTCTTCTTGCATGCGTCCGTTTTTAACGCTTCTTGCCTGCCTCACAGTCTGACATTAATGAACACTGAGATCTTACAGTGTGACACGGCTCACAGCGGGGATCATGTTCGTACAGTCTGACAAGCAACAGTTGTAAAGGATTAAATTATAAATTGTACAGTGTGCACCGGGCTTAAGTAAAGTCTCAAGTCTTTCCAAACAAAGTCAAAGTCAATTTTCACTATACCCTGTTCAACGAGAGCATACAATGAACAGCAACTGGATTGAAACATTCAACTAAACGAACAAAAAAGTATCTTAAAAGTAGTACATATGAACATGAGGATGAGTAAATAATATCATTTTTTGAAAATCTCTGCCATTTCCCAACCCATTAATATTTGCACATATTCAAACGTCACAAATTTGACATCACCAAATGCTCTAATTTTTTTTGAGACATTCTTCATCCTCTTTTGTGTGTCACACAAAATGTGTTTTTAAACAAGATGAGGGTGATGACAGAATTTTCTTCTCTTCTGTAGAAATAAAGAGGGATTGGTCCGATCACGCTCTGTGGTGGGAGCAGAAGCAGCAGTGGTTGCTGAAACCGTCCTGGACGCTGGATAAATGTGGAATTCATGCAGACGCCCGACTCTTCCTCACGCCCCAACACAAGCCCCTGCGGCTGCTAATGCCCAACGCCATCAGCGTCCGCCTGAGAGTCTGCTTCTCCAGCCCTGTGTTCCGCACCGTCATGGGCATTTGCAAACTCTTGAGTGAGTGATGAGCTTCTGGCTTTGAGATCATCTACCCAGCTAACAGGGAACTTTCTCAGAACTTTGGCCAGTGTTCTGGCAAGGTTCCGTCAAAGTTATGAACAAACGTTCTTCCGGTAACCTGTGCAAGAAACAGTCAGTGTCTACAATAGATGGAAGCTTTACATCAGTTCCACACCAAACGTGGTTTAATTTTATTTAAACTATTTAAAGAATAGTTTTAATGATGCTTCAACATTTCTGATTGAAAACTACAGCATGACACCTGTATATTACATTTGTTTTCTCTTTTTTAGACATTCGCCACCCAGAGGAACTATCGCTACTTTGGCCAGTAGAAGGGAAAAAGAAAAAGAAAGATAAAGATGTTGAGGCAGAGGAGTATGACATCACCTGCTCACCACTTCCTTCAAGTGAGCTATACATATACAGAAAATATTAATACCAAACCAATTCCAAAATACCAAACCAAAGGACTTATTTAGCATACTTAACTGTTGCTACAATCAGAAATGGAAACAGAATGACCTTTATTTTAATTTATGGTTACACAAACACACTCACAAGGATTTTGTCTTGGTTGCAGGAGCTTGCAGTGAAAAAAGAATGAACTTTTATGTGTATATCACAGTACAAACACCTTTCATCATTATAATGCCGGCACAATTTATTTATTAATTCAAGTAAAGTTCATGTAAATCTGCTCTAAAATTAAATTTGGATGTTTAGTTATTATTATTATTTTTAAAATATATTTGCTAATTTGTGCAATTGCAGGCACCATCCTGAAGCTTGCCAATGGCATGCCTGCTTTCTATGCTGAATCTCCTGAAACTGAGGCTGTGTACAAGATGCTGGCGGTCAGTCAGCCTCCCCCGGCCCCAGAGACCATTGCTAAAATGTACCGGACAACTAATGTAATGGAGAAAGCACAAATTAACAGCAGGTAGAGTAATACGCTAAAGGCAACATGCAGTATACAGGGCCACTAAATTCAATGAAATACTGAATATTGCGTGTGTGAAAATGTTCTTTACGGTGCACTCAGAAAGTATTCAGAACCCATACATTTTTCACATTTTGCTTTGTGCAGCCTTATGCCAAAACACCATATAGCACAAAGCAAAAACAGATTTGTGATAACTTTGCAAATTTATTTAAAAGATACTCATTTTTTTTAGAGCCTTTGTCTCAAGTCCAAAAGTTTTTTTTTTGCAGTGATGCCATAGAACAGGGATAGACAACTCCGGTCCTGGAGGGCCACTGTCCTGCAGAGTTTGGCTCCAACTCTAATTAAACACACCTGAACAAGGCAATCAGTGTTTTCAGGTTTACTAAATAGATACAGGCAGGTGAGTTTTTATCAGGGCTGAAGCTAAACTCTGCAGGACAGTGGCCCTCCAGGACCGGAGTTGTCTATCCCTGCCATAGAAGAACCATTTTTGGCTCCCCAAAGAACCTTTCAGTGAACAGTTCTTGTTGTGAAGAACATTAATAATCTATCAAATCTTTTTCGACTATAAAGAACGTTTAGTGGAATCGTTTAGTGGTTTCACAGAGCTACAGGTACTTAACTGAACCACCAATGCCAATAAAGAACCTTTATTTTTAAGAGTGTATGATGAAGCTTTGTATACCTGGATTTTCTGCCATTCTTCTCCACAGATCCCCTTGAGTTCTGTCAGGTTGGATGTGGACCCACATTTCCAGGTTTCTCCAGAGATGTTTGATTGGGTTCAAGTCCAGGCTTTGTTTGGACCAGTACATGACATTCACAGAGTTGCCCCTTAGTCACTCTTGCATTGTCTTGGCTGTGTGCTTAGGGTCGTTTGAAGTTGAACCAGTGGCCCAGTATGAGGTCCTGAGTGCTCTAGACCAGGCTTTCAATAAGGATATCTTTGTGTTTTGCTGCATTCAGATTTCCTTCTACCCTGACGAGTACCCTAGTCTCTGAAAAAAATTCGCCATTAGGCTATGACATATAGTGAAAAAATAAAGCGGTCTGAATACTTTCTGAATCCACTGTGCATTTTCTAAACTTGAACTGCTCACCATTTTACTATAAGCAGTAATGGTCCAATGGTAATTTCATATTTTTTGGACATTTACCATGGCAGTACTTTTTTAGGTATTATGGTAACATGTAAATACCATAGTACATGAATATGGTATTCATTCAGTCTATTCATCAGTGTTCAACCATCAGTGTGATACCAGTCTGATCCCATCACACAGTACCTGCACATTTAGGATTTTATCAGTCGATACATGACCCCAGCTACAGTTGTATACAGTGCGCATTGTAAAAAATATGCTGTAATGATAATATCTCTGCTCAGGTGGTTGGATTCGTCCCGTTCTCTCCTACAACAGGGAGTCAAAGAAAATGATAAACTCCAACTGCGTTTCAAATACTACAGCTTTCACGACATCACACCACAGGTAGGCATGACGCCATTCAGTCTGTTCTTCATAGTGTTTGGCCAAATAACCATCAAATACGTGCAAAATGAGCAAAAAACAGCTTTAACCAGTAAATATCATTACAACCCATCACATTATTTAGGTTAAATATTTTTTTCCGATAATCTGTAAAACAGGGATAACTCAGATTTGTCACCAGCAACAGAATTTATCAATGTAAATATAAAACACTTTATTTGGTTGGAAACTTAATTCTGTTTCTACTTAAAGAGGTCAGACTTTGATGATGTCAAGTTTTTTTTAAATAGTATTTTTCATAAAATGCATAATCTACAGACAGTAAAAACAGCAATACTTATTTTTTAACAAAAACTTTTCATAAACATTCAAATCTAAATAATGTTTCTTTTGTCCTCTTCTCCCCCATATAAATTATGAAATATTTGATCCTGATATGTACCTATCAGACTGATGTGGTGCGCCTGACACAGCTGTATGAGCAGGCGAGGTGGGCCCTCCTGCTGGAAGAAATTGAATGCACAGAAGAAGAGATGATGGTCTTTGCTGCCTTACAGGTATAGGTGATGGAGAGCAGATATCAGTGCATCATACTCATGAACAATGATCTATCTAAACACAACTGAAGCTTAAGTGAAAGTTATTCAGTTATTCAGAAAGTTTTTATGATCTTTTTTGTGTGTGTGTGTGTGATCACATCAGTACCACATTGGGAAAGTGTCTCTAACGGAGCAGTTTGTGGCATCCAGTCCGGCTATGGATGATCTAGATTCAGCTCTACAGTGCCTGGAAGTGAAAATGGAAGGAGAGAGCAGTGCAGACGACATGCTGGTCAGTTTCGTGACATACACACATGCCTTTAACAATAGAGAACAGGCACATATTTAAATTCTCACAAAAAATAAATGCAAGGACAAGACTACACCAATTGCATATGACAAAACAGACAGACAGGCCTACAGGATCAGGATGAAGTTAACAAAACAAGCATAGCGCGAGCATAGATATAGAACAAGTAACAAGGAGAGAAGCAAAAACAGGTCAGAAACCAGTGGCTGATGAGAATCAGCTGTGTTCTGCCACCACGTGGAGAAAGGAAACAAAAACAATGCAAAGAAAAGGCAGAGATGACAGATATCCAACCCAAGTCTTGACAAATGTTGACTTTTAGATGACCTTTAAGCATGATTTCAGCAATACAACCATTATGAAAACAAAACCATCTATGAAAAAAGAAAAGAAAAAGAAAAAAGAAAAGCCCGTATTGTCAGGAAATGAATGAACGGTATTAAATAACATAAAACCAGATGTGAAAACTTGCCCAAAACTGATATTTATGAATACTCTTGTCACAGTTCACAGTGGTTTTATTTATTCTTTGTTTACTCGAGACATATCATAAAAAAATATGATGATATTGGAAAAGTAATTTGATGTTTCAAACCATCCCAATATCATAATTTTGGTGATAGTCACAAAGTCACTTAGATGTATGGGTCATGTGAAATGACTGTTGGCATCTCTAACATCTCAAATGTCCATACAGGAAACAATGACAGCGCCAGAACTACATGACTACTTGAAAATATTCAGGTAAGACACAAATCCCAGCCCCCCTCCAACATGCATACCTCACTTTTTTTTTTGTGGGAAACTCAATTCAGACACATATTCAGTTCTGACAATATAGTAACATAGCTAGATAATTTAGATATTATGTTTAAACTGTGTAGCCAAAGGAATCTAGGGAAGTTTTTCCTTTTTTGCCACAGTGCGTATTCACAACGTGTATTGTGAAAAGTGCTATAAAAACAGCCCTCACGTTTTACGACTAATATCCCTGTGGTTTTACCTTCTCTCAGACCGAAGAGGCTGACACTGAAAGGATATAAACAATACTGGTTTACATTTAAGGATACAACCATCTCCTACTACAAGAGTAAAGAGGAAAGCAGTAAAGAACCAATTCAACAGATGAACCTTAAAGGTGATCACACACTCATCTATTAAAACATGTATGTACTTGTCACACAGACGCACAACAAGTCTCTCATCAACACAGGTTGCGAGGTGGCCCCTGATGTAAGTGTTGCTGGGCAGAAGTTTTGTATCAGGTTGCTGATACCCGGGCCAGAGGGCATGAATGAGGTCTACTTGCGCTGTGAGCATGTAAGTCAATGATTATCTGTGTACAACAGCTCAGCTATGACATCAGTATGTATACTCATATGTGTTGGTTAGCCAATTTTGTTTTTTTTCAATGGCTGGAGCATCTAGGGAGTGGCCAATTTAGTCCTGTCTGTTAATGCAAACGTCTAATGAGCCAACCACATGGCAGCGACTCATCACATAAAGTGTAATGTAAATGTAATGTAAAGGTTCTATATAGAACCCTAAAGGGTTTTGTCAATCGCTTCATATATAGAATCGTTTAAGGGTTCCCAGCATGGGATGGTTTTATGGATTTAGTTTTATTTAATTAATTGTGTTTATTTTTTTTTTTTTATGAATTAAGCAGCTTGTAAACACACTTTAACACTAGAAGAAATTGAAATTGTTAAACATGAAGCATTCTCATAAAGTGTTATTTTAAATTAAGTCAAGAACCCTAGGGATTCTACATAGAACCCAACTGAAACCTTTTTTTTTTTTTTTGGAGAAAACTGCCATTATATGTATTATAACTGAAAACATCATAGACATAGTGTAATAAAACAAACACTGAAATTTAAATTTTTTAGGTTTTCTTACCACTATTCTGAAGATGAAGAAGTCATAAAGAAGTAGTTATGGAAGCAAAATAGCCTAAAATCTCAAAATTGACTAGCAGTGTTGGGGTTTAGTGCATTACAATTAATGCGAGTTATGTAATCAGATTACTTTTTAGAAAGTAACCAAAGTAATACATTACTTTAAATTTACAATAAAATATCAGAGTAACTTTTTCAAATAAATAACGCAAGTTACTTTGTTTTCCCATTTATCTATTTACCGTTTCTTGTTCCCATGTTGAGGTGTTGTGTGCGCTGTGTGAATGTGATGGTTAGTTCTAGACTAAATGTTAGCATGCATTTACTCATCTCACTTGCACAAAAACAAAATAAAAGAATAATAAAATTCTTAACAAAATTCCTCAAAATAAAAGAAAATTAAATGCAAACTTAGAATATTATGCTAACCTGCAATAATTAAACATGTTAAATTACACAAATATACTTTATGTATTTAATCTTACTTTATTAAATAATGTCTTTGCTGCTGACCTTCGATTATCCAATTTAACCATACTAATAAGCAAAAATGTTTTTAAAAAAATTGTTTCACCCTATTCTTTTGCAATCCATAATGGCAGCACAGCTGAAAGGTTTGTTTGAGCGGTGCCCTCTTCTGTACAGGTGTGAATTTGCATTTCCTTCAGCCTGAGGCTTATTCATTTCACTTTTGGTG
Source organism: Scardinius erythrophthalmus (assembly GCF_964197995.2). NCBI lineage: Eukaryota > Metazoa > Chordata > Actinopteri > Cypriniformes > Leuciscidae > Scardinius > Scardinius erythrophthalmus. Next base: position 49,693,410 of record NC_138225.1, on the reverse strand, counting down.
GGAAGGGACCTTTACATTTGCCTAAAATATAACTTTTTTTGTTGTTATTTAAAAAACAAGCAAGCCCAGCCCAAGTGAGGAAAAAGTAATGCAAAAGTAATGTAACGCATAACTTTCCATAAAAGTAACTAAGTAACGTAGTTACTTTTCAGGGATTGACACAATTGTCACTATATATCAGTTGTGTTTGTTAGTTTCGTTTTCTGTGGGTTTACATTCAGTAGAATGTACAGGGGTGTGTTTCCTAAAAACATTGTGAACCTAATTAGATTGTAGAGCTTAAAAAAATATTAGATCCTTCTGACATGCCAGGAATATTGGATCCAGTCTCTACCAAATCCCATCAGAAGATATCCTTTTTGTTTGGTTTTAAAATAGCAATAAAACTCTGACTCTGTCTTGTTCGTAGGAGCAACAGTACAGCCGATGGATGGCAGCATGTCGTTTGGCCTCGAAAGGCAAGACTTTGGCTGACAGCTCCTTCTCTAGTGAGGTGCAGAGCATCCAGTCATTCTTGGCCATGCAGAAAACCACACCTAGTAATAACACAGCTCAGACAGATGAGAGTATTAATACACACAGCCTCGTCTCTCCACGCTACCAGAAGAAGTACAAACCCAAACAGGTACCACGTTTCTGGGTCATTGGAATACACTTGAACTGGTTAATTACTGCATTATTAATCTTGAGTGTGACGTTTCATCCCTGCTTTTTTTTGTTCCTCTTGAACTTAATCTCTCTCTCCCTTTCTCTCTTGTTCAGCTCACGCCGAGAATCCTGGAGGCCTATCAGAATGTAGCTCAGATCTCATTAACAGATGCCATTCAGAAGTTCCTTCAGATCTGGCAGGCTCTGCCTGACTTTGGCCTCTCTTATATTGTAGTGAGGTGAGTTTAGTAAAACTTGTTTGTAGGTAGAGCCTGTCATGCACCACTTCTTTTTAAGACTGTGAATCATGGTAGTCTAATGGTGTAATTTTATAGTATGCATGAGGGCCAGGTTCAGATCCTAACACAAATAATATGACATTTATTTTCCCGCTGATTAATGGCTTCAACAGAAATATGTACCATCCATTTATAACCTTAAAGTAGGTCTGTCTTGAAACATTTAAAGGGACAGATCACCCAAAAATGATGTCATTAATGCCTCACCTTCATGTCGTTCCAAACCCGAAAGACTTTCGTTCATCTTCGGAACACAAATGAAGATATTTTAAATGAAATCTGAGAGATTTCTGTCCCTCAATTGACAGCTACACAACTACCACTTTCAAGCCAATGTGCATTCACGCAACAACGTCTGCTCTCACTTCAACACAACACACACGTGTCGTGGTGCTCTCGTGAACGCGCGTTGGAGATTAATATTTTGTAAATAAAGTGGTAAATTGTGTTTTTTGCGCAAACAAAGCACTTGGTCGCTTCATAAAATTGAGGTTGCACCACTGGAGTCACATGGATTACTTTAATGTCTTTACTACCTTTCTGGGGCTTGAAAGTGGTAGTTGTGTAGCTGTCAATGGAGGGACAGAAATCTCTCAGATTTCATTTGAAAGATCTTCATTTGTGTTCCAAAGATGAATGAAAGTCGTATGGGTTTGGAATGACATGAGGGCGAGCAATTAATGACAGAATTTTCATTTTTGGGTGAAATACACCCCTTTAAAGTTAAATTTCTCATTTTGAGAAAATGAAAGAAACCTAAACCCAACTGTGCTCTATTCTGTTTGATGTAACACTTTACCTTTAACTATTTAGAAAACAATATACATTTTGATACCATTTGCTAACAGAAAATGTTATTAATAATAATAATGATATTGCTGAGTAAAAGAATCTAAGCAAAATAATCAATTACAATCAGATTGTAAGTGACATCAGAAACAGCATGTACAATTTCTGTCCTCATAAATGCAGGTTTAAGGGTTGCCGCAAGGATGAGGTGCTCGGCATTGCCAATAATCGTTTAATCCGTATTGACCTGAGTGTTGGAGATGTTGTGAAAACCTGGAGATACAACACCATGAGGCAATGGAATGTCAACTGGGACATCAAACAGGTAATCTGTCTTTATGTGTATTATGAGATTTTTGTAGTGCAAAAGCTTCTTCCAAGCTCTCGGATTGATATCAAATATCACTGTCAAATAATGAATCCCTTCCCTATCTGTACCAGGTTGCCATTGAGTTTGATGGCAATGTGAACATCGCATTTAGCTGTGTAACTGCAGATTGTAAGATTGTCCATGAGTACATCGGTGGCTACATCTTCATGTCTACACGAGGACGAGAGCAGAGTGACATCCTGAATGAGGAGCTGTTTCACAAACTGACAGGCGGCCATGAAGCTCTATGAGGGGAAAGAAAAGTCTGTGCACCTATGGACTGCCAAAATATGAAGACAAAAAAAAACATCTGAGAAATGTTTATTAATAACCCCAAACGCATAAATACACACACAGATATGGTCATTCATGAGTATTTACCTGAAAAACAACAACACTATTGTGTCTTCAAGGGTTTGTGAGACCTGAGGTGTTAGCAATGTGGTATTTCTCTGTTTTTGTCTTATTTGGCTTTGATCATTCTAATGGTATGTTATCTCCAATGACAACACCATATCCTGTAGTTATTAAATTTTAATGTCAAACCTTGACCGGTATTTACTTTAATTTTTTTAAGTTTTGTTTCTAATGCATCTTATTGTTATTGTTGTCTTTTTATTATATTTTAATTTGGGGGGGGGGGGGGTGTTGTGAGTGAGCTCAATGGGTCGACTTCGGAGCTCAAGCTTTTGGGTTCTTGTTTTAAGTAGCAATGAAATACCATGGTGTACAGCGTTGGCAGGCTAGGATACAATGATCAACTTTGCAGCTCAAGCGTTAAAAAGGATACACTGTGGTGACATTATTTGGCGCAGGAAACCACAAAGCTAGTTTCACAAGCCTTGCACACAGAAGACGATGAAAAAGAGCATCCTGTGCACTAAAATGAATTTTGAATCAAGTATGCTAAAGGATGGAGACTTGAATTGCAATTATATATGGATATTATTCTAAAATGGTGAATATTATACTAATATTATATTTTGTATAAATAAAATATACAAATATAAAAGATTTATACATTTTCTACGTTTAATATATTTTATAATATACACCACTTTACTGATATTAATTTGTTACGTCTTTCATCAGAATTATGGGCAAATAATTGCCTGGTTCTGCATTAGGAATTTAGCATTAAAACACGATTGAATGATTTAAATAAAATGTAATCACAACCACATATTTGATTGTAGGCCTGTTTTCAAAGGTTTAGAGAGAACTGGAGAGGTAATGGACGCACACCTACTGCCTTTGCCACAAACATCCCAGTAGTGATGGGAGAAACCAAGGCTGCGACTGAAATCGCATACTGTCTTAGGTACTTATTACTTTAAAAAAGTATGTTCTATATAGTAGTATGAATGCAATCTGGATGTACATTTGCCACGTTGTAATTACAACATTACCCACCAGCGTCAGATCTCTTCAAAACCTCGCTCCACCTTACCTTTCAGATCTCTTACAGCCCTACACCCCTTCTCGAACTGTCCGTTCCTCTTCATTGGGTCTCCTCCATACACCTTCTGCTCGCCTAACCACCTTGGGCCATAGGGCCTTTAGCCGTGCTTCTCCTCACCTTTGGAATTCTCTCACAGTCAACATCCGTAATTCAGAATCGATAACTCAATTTAAAGTCAAACTTGAAACGTATATATTCAGAATTGCTTATCCTCCATGATTAGCCTACTTTGTGCACTCAAATCTAGTACTTTTTTATTCTATTTATTTTATTTTTTAAGTTGTCATGTTTGTAATTGTTGCTCTCCCCTTTTTTATCGTTTATTCTATTGCCATTGTTATTTACTGTTATCTCTTAATTTAATATTGTTATTGTTGCTGCGACATGATGTATGGTGACCTTGAGTGATTTGAAAGGCACCTTAACCAAAATGCATTATTATTATTATTAAACAAACAATGTGGAGGGTGGGGGGAGCCAGGAGCAAGAGGAGCCAGATGTTGGTTCAAAGACCAGCCAGGGTGAAGTCGAGGGAGGGAGGAGCCATTGTGAAAACTTGTCAGACAACACCCTAGGGATGACCGGTGGAGATGGAGCTGCTGGAGATGATGAGCCGAAGCACCCACACAACTTCGATGGCACTGGAGACCGAGGTGGAGCTGTGGCGACGAGCATCCGAGGAGGAACCAGGGAGACTGACAACTGCGGCTTAGCCGGTGGGACTGAGGACGAAGGTGGAGCCGGGAGGAAGACGGAGCTGAAGGTGCCGGCATGATATAAATATAAATAAATATTATACATATATATAGGCCATATAATCCATTTCCACAGTGGCAGGGATGTGAGCGGGGCTTACTTCCTAGCCCTTGAACTCCACAAGCAATCCCTCAGCAAAGCAGTGTTGCGGGCTCACGCATTTGGTCAGACTCTCCGTGTGACTCAGGCTCCAGGGCAATGTCATTCTCCGTCCTCATTGCAGGCTCAGGCTTGTCCATTGCGGTTGGCCGATTTCCACAGTCTGTGGCGTGCTCTTGCAACTCCACCGCGCAGCTGTGGAGTGGGTGCTGGTATCCTGTGGATCATCCTTCACTGTTGATGACATCACTCCAAACCCAATGCCCAGCCAGAACCCATCGGTCGGGATAATGCAGTTTGAGCCCATGGCGGGCATCAGTTGTACACTCGTTATAACGGTGCATTGTGGGATTGAATGAGTGCACTCAGTAATGTCCGCTGTGGTTTCAGACACTACTACAAATGGCTGTCCCCTCAAATAGTGCCCTGTTTAAGGGAACAGGGGGCGATTTCAGACACAGCCTGGGTCAGATGACAGGCACAGGGAAAACAGAACCTAAACACAATCAAAACAGAGCATACAAGTTACAATAGTTAGTGTTTTTGTATTGTAACAATATTATTATTGTTATTATTATTATTAGGGGCAAAGCACAGAAGGTGCAAAGACACATATTGTTTCCGTTGGTTGTCGTCTTCTGATTCCTCGGCTCATGTCTTTCTGAAAACCCTACTTTTTCGCACTTGCACTAAACATTTAGTCCGATTTTCACCCAAATTGGCTGTGATCATCTTCAGACCATGCTGGCAAGAAGTTGTTCAACTGACCAAACCATACTCCTATAGCACATCAACAAATTTGCTCTGGCATACTGTGATGAAATTTGGTGGTACCTAGCTGTCCAACAATCACAATCATGACTTGAGGGTACTTGCAGTTCTTGCACAGTGCCACCAACTGGTCAGGAGATATGACAAATTAGCTAACATTTTTGCTACAAAACCTGTTTTTAAATCGTGCTTTATAAAGGGCTTTGTTAAACTTGTTCAGTTTGCACAAATATTGACATGCCTTGTAAAATAAAATGCTTATTATTTTTCAACATATGCTTCGGCTGTTATTTACTGAGGAATATTATTAAAACGATCACACACTTTTTAGATTATGGTCCAATTCTCACTATTAACTAACTAAACGACTTTAGCCTCATTAAACTCCTAATCACTGGTTATTAATGGTTAGTAAAGTAGTGGTTAGTTTGGGTATTGGGTAAGATTAAGCAATATGGTCATGCAGAATTTAGGCATTGTTATTGTAAACAGCCAATAAACAGCAATAAACAGCCAATATCCGTATAATAGCCTATGCATGCTAATAAACAACTAGTAATGTATCATTTGTGCCAGCCTCCATTAAGCTGCTGAATGATGTGAAATAGAGCTGTGTACAATAAATATGTGAGCACTTCAGCACTTTACTTTACTTTACTTATCCCAGTGCAATAGGGCAACGTGCAATAAACAGCACCTTAGCTTATGCACTTTACACAAACTTCAGTGCAATGGAGCAATGTGCAACAACCACACTAGCGCTTGCACTTAAATCCATGGAACTGTGTTGTCAGCAATGCCCTTTTTTCTTCTTTTTTTATTTTTATTTTTTAAGTACAATATGTCGCTGCTCCTCAGGTTTTTGTCGATGTGTTTTGTGATGTCTTTTGTGATGTTTTTATGAAGCAACTCTGCACTGTGCCCAAGCAGAATTTCCCCTTGGGGACAATAAAGTTAACCTACCTACCTAGTTAATAGCGAAAATTGAACTGTAAACTAAAGTGTTACCATTAAAATTAAATGAGGAGACACAGTTAACTATACATGTTAAATACTGTTTGTTTTGTATGTATCATGCAGGGTTCCTAGTAACAGTACAATCCATCACGTGATACTTGCTACTTTTCTCCGCGTTGGCCATAATGGACAGACACATGTGTTCGTGATCACTGTATTGCGGGCTCGCGCATCTGGTCAGACTCTACGTGTGCAAATACGTTTAAACTATGATACAGTTCAGCATACAGATGTTTAGACTAAAAATGTTCTAAGATATAAATGCAGCTCAGTAGGACCAGAGCCAGAGAGAGAGAGAGAGAGTTGCGACAACGGAAGTTCAAAATGCTTGGTTGTTGTCACGTGATTCGCGTAGACCTCAGATAGTTCCAGGAAGTGCTTCGGCGCCAATTCAAATCAGAGAGCAGAACTTTGATTTTTGGTAGTTTGTAGTCAATAAATTAATTGATTTACAATATGTATATAATACACTGACACGTGAATGTAGGTACAGCAATGTTATTTTTAAAAGACAAAAAACTGCTAATATTTAACCAGCGTCAACCAGCGTTGCCTGCCTTTAGCCGCGTTTCCACCGCAGGAACTTTCCCCAGGAACTAGGAACTTTGGGCTGGTACTCGATGTGTTTACACCGCAGGAACCAGGGTCTAAATGAAGTTCCGGGTAAATATTTCCCCCTCCGATAGTCCCTGCTCACGAGGTAGTACTTTTTCAAAGTTCAGGAACTTTCAGGGGTGGGACTTGTGCGCTGCACAAGCTGATTGGTTGTGTTCACGCCGCATTTTGGTTGGATGACTCCACGCAGCATTTTCTTTATTTTTAACCTCCCTTTTAAAAAGTGGCTTCATGCAGTAAAGTTGTCTGTCTGCAAATATGGAATTTAATTAAAAAAACTGGGGGACTGGCGACGAGTTTCAGGCTTTATTATTTGGGTATTTGTGGAAGAGGAACTTTCTGCGCGTTCGTCACAGCCATCTCACGGCCAATGTCCGCAATAGCTGATAACATACAATTTTATATCTAACGTTAGCATTACGAGCTCTGAACACGCTTTATCAGTGCTCGTCTCTTTTCTGCCACAGCTTTTAATATTAAGTCATTATGTTTACACATTGTCATCTATTGCAAGGCAAACCATGTTACAAATTTACTATAACAGGATTGAAATAGCGCATTGAGGTTGGTAACAAACAACTATTTACAAGACTGTCACTATTTATGATTGATAGACGGGGTTCAGGCTTTTTTTAAGAGTATTTGCGCAAAAGGAAATTTTTGCGCGTTCGTCCCAGTCATCTCACAACGTACCTTGTCTAATTTTATACGCATACGAGCTTTCTGAACACGCTTTAGTATCAGTGCTCGTCTATTTTGTTATGTTAATTAGCCTACCTCGTTAGTAAACCAATAACTGCAGCACAGTTTGAATCTCCTCCATACTTATAAATGTGGCGCTCAAAACTGATTACTGTCCGTCGCAGACTGGGAGGAGCAGTTGCGCGCAGTTTAGCTTCCCGGTACTTTAGACCGCGGTGTAAACGCAGAAAGCAACCGGTCTGGGGCAAAAAAGGTTCCTGGGAAAAAAGTTCCTGGGACAAATTGTTCCGGGTAATTTCGGTGGAAAAGCGGCTTTTGTTAACATATTTCTGGCTAACTTTTATTGGTTAAAGACCGTGTTACAGTTTATTTTAAGTATTTTTGATCTTAAACTTGTATGTTATTTAAGGACATCACGTAATGTTCACTATGGTTTCACAAGGACAGGAGACTTGCAGGTAACAGGTGATTGTCTTAAAAAATCCATTGCAGACAAATTGAATTAAGTGAAATGTCATTAATCTTAATGTTTACAATGATTATGCACCCCATGCACTTATTACTATATAAATTAATACATAATATATTCAATTTTAAAACAAAACATGATTATACACATGACATACATCACTTAGAATCTATAAAACCCATTTAGTTTAAATTCATTTTTAGTGCATTTAAAAAATTCATATTTTACGTTTTGTTATCTTAAACCCCCAAAATGTCAGGTTGAGCAACTGTCCACACAAATGAACAGTCTAAAAATCTATTTAAAATGGTGTCTTAAGAATAATAATAATAAAAAAAATTAATTCTATGCAATCATTTGAACCTTTCATATAAACAAATTTGATAAATTTCAGTAGTTTTAAAGCTGTTGAGATAATTGAAAAACTTTTGTCCAGCAATTTGCATGTCAGGGTGGCACAACTGGTTCTTTTATTATGGTAATTACAGTATGATAATGCATCGTCCAGAGGAACCTTAATGATGAGTGAAAAGGTTTGTCTCTCAAATACTGGTAAAAACTGCTTTCAAGTATGCTATGGGTAGGTTGGTACACTTTCCATGTCAGGTGAATTTAAACACTTAGAAATGTTACAACTGAAACTTGTTTAAATTTCAAAAAGTCAAAAATGTACATTAACATCAGTTTTGAAAAGATTTGCTTTATTTTGTAGGTTTATCTGTCAATGACCTATATATATATATATATATATATATATATATATATATATATATATATATATATATAGAGAGAGAGAGAGAGAGAGAGAGAGAGAGAGAGACTTTTGCACTGATTTAGCACAATGGGATTTATAAATGTCTAATAAACTGCACGTCAAGCATGTTGTCTGTCCTTTCCTCATGTTGTTCTTATAGTGTCCAATGAGAAATGCTCTAAATAGAACTAAAGATTTTGTGCTAAATTGTGCGCTAATCATACTTAGGTGTATCTGCACTTTTTCACAAAGACCAACACTGTTTATTTATTTATACTGTTTACTGTTTATTAAAAATAAGGAGCAAGGAAAGTCTTGCAAAATCCAAGGAGCTGAAACTGAAGGTAAGGGTAGCCTACAACAGCGTCAGTGCAGGGAGTCTTCCACTGAATGTCCTTTGTGCTTCTTGTGTTGAAAAAGATAAAGGAGACAAAAACGGGATAAATTATATACAGTAGTAGTATGTAATACAGTTATGGTATTTGGTATCTCTATATGGCTCTGAGTAGGACGTACGTCAAGCGCCCCCTGGAGCATCAATCCTGCATTCTCCTGTTACCCACAATTCTGTGCGCCGGAGGTGTTCTGTGATTTAACAAGATGGCGGACTCCTCGGTAAGCATCTCCCAGTCAGTGTGGTTTTGTGTATTTTAAGTGATGTTTTAAAACATGTCTCTGTTGCGTTTGGTCGCTGTCGTTTATAATGGCATTTTGTCCCAATAGGTGGAAATCATTGAAGGCTGCCGTCTTCCCGTGCTGCGAAAAAATCAAGAAAATGAAGACGAGTGGCGTAAGTAAGATCCGGACAGAATGTAAACAAAAGACTCGCAGTCCATATTAAACTGTTTATTTAATAAGGGACTGTTCTTCTTACCGAACGTTAATCATTTGTTATTAAACTCAATGTGGTTATGGTATTAGCTGATGCTTTACTGTATGTGATATGCAACTGAATAGTGTGTGATTTACATGTTCCAAGATTCACATGCAAAATACCATTGTTGTGCAATAGTACGTTTGTTAGAGAGAGGGCAAACGTGTTTTTTTTTTTTTTTGGTCTGCTGGTGATGTGAACACATGACATTGTTTAATTCCTTATTACTAAGTTGAAATCTTAATCCATTAAATAAAAAAAACAGCCTGTGGTTGTAGCTGGTTTCACATGAGTTCAAGCTGGTCTAGATGTTTGTGTTGCTGGACTATCAGCTGGTGGGGCCAGATAGTTGACATCTAGTCTGAAAAGCAAATTTGTAACGGGCTTCATCTGAAATACAATTTTCCTTGTTTGATATGAGTGGATCTGATTTAAGCTTTCAGCTGTTTGAATGCTCCTTTATCCTTTTATTCCTTCAAAGCGTTGGCTGAAATTCTCAGTGTCAAAGACATTCCTGGGAGAAAGCTCTACTATGTCCACTATATCGACTGTGAGTATCAAACATTTACCTGCCAATTAGATAAATCAGTTGTAGCTGCCTTATGAATACAATTATAATTTCATATTACGATTCTATTTGATGCATTTGTTCAACCTTTTTGCTAACTGCAAAGAAAATATATATTTTTTTTTTGGGGAAAGTCAACAAGCGACTGGATGAATGGGTGACTCCAGACCGGTTGGACTTGAAGAAGCTCCAGTTTCCCAAAAAGGAGGCAAAGACCCCTACGAAGAACGGCCTGCCGGGGTCTCGCCCCAGTTCTCCAGAGAGAGATGTGGTAAGAACATCATTTCAAATCTGCCTACGATGTTAGGATTTCTGAGATGAAATGTGACACGCCCCCACCTCAGTGATTGACCTTCATTTTGAAACATTGTGTCTCAAGCAGTTGTTTACATGCCATGTAATCCTTTACCATCCTCTCTTCCTTTCTGTTCAAATTCAGAGGAAGAGTCTAGATCTCAACGTTCAGTCTGCTTCAGCTCCATCAAGAGGCAAAACCCTCCCCACACCGGTACAGACAAACCTGCCTATTTACACTAATAAAACTCAATCTGTCAAACAAGAGCTTTTTATCAATGGGCTGAATTTAGTTCGAAAAAGCTCATATTTCATTTTCCAACACGTGTGAGGGATGCAATTTTTGCCTCGACTCTATTTACATTGCCGACTATCAAGTAGCTTGAACATTTTATGTAATGATAATGTTACCACTATTAAAAGATTTTCGTCCACAAAAATTTCTGTCATTATCCTCATGTTGTTCCAAACTTTCTTCTGTGGAACACAATAGAAGGTTTTGTGTGTGTGTGTCCATCCATACAATGAAAGTCAGTGATGTTCATTGTTGTTTTGGATCTTATTGACTTCTTCTATAAGGACAAAACTCTTCAAATTGTCGTCTTTTTTGTTTTCTTCTAAATATCTTCCACAGATGAAAATATTACAGGTTTAGAACAACATGAGAGTAAATGATGATAGAATTTTCATTTTGGGGTGATCTGTTATTTTAATAAGATAATATTTTAAACCGTTTCCATGCCATACAGTTCTATGTAAGATATAGTATCTGTTTCAATTCATAGTATCTGTTGTAGAGTTGTTGTTGTTTTTCCCCTCCTAAAGAAAATCTATTCAGTGTTGTTTTCCAAAATAAATGTAAACTAATGGTCAAAAAGTCTCTTATGCTCACCAAGGCTGCATTTATTTAAACAAAAATACAGAAAAAAATTTAATATTGTGAAATATTATTACAATTTAAAATAACTTTTCTAATTTAATGTATTTTAAAATGTAATTTTTTTCCGGTGATGAAAAGCTGAATTTTCAGCATCATTACTCCAGTCTTTGTGTCACATGATCCTTCAGAAATCATTCTAATATGATGATTTGGTGCTCAATGATTAATAATGTCTTTTATATATCATGTATTTATATATTTGTCATTTATTATAAAAGTATTTATATAAAAATTATTTTACTGTAACTTTTGATCCATTTTATGTGTCCTTACTGAATAATTTTTTTTTTTTCTTTTATAAATATTAAGCAGCAAAAAAAAAAAAAAAAAATCAACATTGGTAACAAGAATATTTCTTGAGCACCAAAACACTGAACTGCATATTAGAATATTTTACGAATTATAATGTGAGACTAAAGACTGGAGTAATGATGCTGGAAAAATTTGCTTTGCCATCACAGGAATAACATTTTAAAATAAATTTAAAAAGAAATTGTTGTTTTAAATTATAATGATATTTAACTATGTTATTGTTTATACAGCATTTGATCAAATTCTTTGCAGCCTTGGTGAGCATAAGATGCTTCTTTGAACAATAGTAAAAAAAAAACAAAAAAAAAAAACTTAATTTAAATTTTAACTGGTAGTGAATATGTAAGCATTTTTCATATTTATCATATATTCTCATCACTCATTACCAACATACTCATTACTTCCTGTAAACTCTCTTTTAGAACATGAGGTAAGTGACTGAAATTGACTCCCATCAGCTGTTAGTTGTGACTATTGTTATTCATACTTGGGTTTAAAGGTTTGTTCAAGTCCGTAAACCTAAGTATAAATAACAGTTGGTGAAAACACCCCATAGATTTACATTAAAGGAGAGACCCAAGCCATATCCAGACCAGAATATAAGATAATATCAGGTTCGGCGCTCCAATTGGTTTTTGATTTGACTGTTGACGTAGGAGAGGTCACACTACAGGACTGTGCATCTAATCTTCTGACCCTGACAGAATTTTGTCAGAACTAAAATTTGATTAATTTGATTTGGTGAACATGTCAGACTAACGATTTACAAAATTAGTCTCAGACGGCCAAATCGTGGTCAAAATCGTACCATGTGAACCCAGCGTTGGTGATGGTGGCGTACCTTCTCTTATTTAACTACACAGAAATACAGCCAGGTTTTTGAGCTCTACTTTTAGAAAAAGTTCTTGAAGAACAAATAATGTGCATCAGGTGTGTTTTGCTCTTTTATGTTTTGAATTAGTTTATGAAACCAATGTAAACTTTGTTGCATATTATTTTGTTATATTATATTTTGTGCAGGCTATTAGCTTATTTTGTTGTAAATCAAACAGCCTGACAATGTCACTGCTAAATACCTATAAATATTGTGGTATTCCTCCATGTTTCTCACTGACACACCTCCAACTCGTAAAGATCGGGGCTTAAAGAAAATCCAGCGCTTCCTACTCGTATTTACGACTTTGTGGTGGCGTTCATGTGCGTTCAACTTGTAAATACGTCCTTTCTGACATGTCTCGAACGCACCATAATTCTGCCTTCACGTGCTGTTGGAAACTTCTGAAGTCGTGATTACGAGCTTGTCGTGTTCAATTGCTTTGTTGTTGGAAATAAATCATGGAGGACACCAGGTATATTCTTGGGGGCCTATTTCCTATTTCTTGGGGAAATCTTATTAAAGCCAAAATGGATTGAAGATATTTAATTTTAAAAATAAAATGTTGTGTCCCATTCTTTGACAACCATATAAACATTGACTGTGCTATCTAGAGAGTTAGCCTGCTGACAATTCTGGATTTTCGGTTAAGTACATGGTATTTTTGCTGTGTATTAAACAATATGCTTCAAATGGTTATTCATATGTAAATATGAATTAATGCAAATGACAAGACAAGGTTGATGTAGCTGTTGTGGAAAAAACAAATAAAGAATACTAGTCACAGCAGCAATCGTTCTCACCTCGACTTAGTGTGTTTAAAATTTATGGCCAACTTGAAAACTCAAAATTGTCAGATTTTTCCAGTTAGTAAATATGACTTTAGAGGGCATTTATGTCCAAATTCTGACTAGGAAACTCGTATTTACGATAATTCCGATAGCACATGGAGGCAGCATAAATGTGTCAGATAAGAGACATACAAATGTGCAGAGTGGTGGGTTTCCAGGAACAGAGTTGAAAACCACTGATCTAGAACAACCTAGCGCATCTTAGCTAACATATAGAAATGACATTTTTCTTTGTTTTTTTATTATTATGGCGTTATTTTAAGAATTTGGTGTTTCATTTTCTTTGCAGAGAAAAAGTGATTTGTCTTTCTGATTGCTCTTTCAGAAGAGAAAAGCAGAATCTGTGTCTTTGGCAACACAAGTTACAGCAGCGATTCCAGTGCCTTCACTTCCTAGCTCTGCAGAGGCAAGTCAGGCCTCGGTCTATCCCGCCATGAGGGACTCCTCCTTCAGCATTAAATCCAGAGAAGAACATGAGCCGCTCGCCTCTCTCACCACGGTAAAAAAGACCTTTTTTTGCGTTGAAATGAATCATGGTGTTTGTTAGGTTAGTCTGTCACAAGAGTTAAATAGCTGTTATTTAATTATCAGAATACAAAGAACATGTTGAGAGCTTATTCATTTTGATTTTGCTTTTTTCTTCTTGAAGAATGGAACAACACGTCGTCTTATTCCTTCTCAGCCAGGGAGAAAAAGGAAAAGTTGTGGAGGAACGGATGAGGTAGTACCGGCAACTCGATTTAAAGATGTTTTTTTTAGCACTGCATGATGCACATTTTTTAATCTCTATCAAATCTTAAAATGGCTGAATCCCTTGATGTTCATCAAGTTTTGAATCAAATGTTTTGATAATCACTCATTTTTAATACATTCTTACAAAAATCACACATTTTATTTTTATTTGCCTAGAAGTTGCTAGCATGAAGTTATCATATCTTGTTGGTTAGCATGAATCTCTGTGTGTGTGTGTGTGTGTGTGTGTGTGTGTGTGTGTGTGTGTGTGTGTGTGTGTGTGTGTGTGTGTGTGTGTGTGTGTGTCTTCAAAAGAAGGTATACAAGTAAATATAAAGTGATCTAAAAACATTGAATGTGAGGTTTTGGTTCTTTTTTCTTTCTTTCTACTTGGGATTTAAAACGCTATATTTCTGGACTGTTAAAAGAAAATTAAAACATAAGGCCGCAAGTCCCATCGTCCCCTAGTCATCAAATATATAAAATGTTTTGTCTAGCCTACTCATAATTGTCTTTTTTTCTTTTTCTTCGTTTTTTTTGTTGTTGCTATCACCTGTTTTCCTCCACTTTCAAGTAAAATGTCCCAAAGCTTTGCCTCCACTTGTGTTTTTCTGTTAGATGGTAAAGGTGTTCCAGAATAACAACCCTCGCTGCTCCACCGTCTATTTGCCACCAGGAGAGGTCCGGCTCCTTTACTTCCCATTGCCTTGATTGTGTGTCTGTTAAAGTGGAGGCATTTAGGAGAGGCTTTTTAGAGAAAAGTATGAAACTCAAACTATAGAAATTAAGCTAAAAAGCCATTGGATCTCATAAATGCAAGAGTCAGTTGTACTTGGGCTATGGAAGATAATAGTATTTCTTTTCCTTTTTCAGTTAATTGGGTAATAATAAATTAGTAATTCCTGATATTTACAGTGATTAGCAAGATTTCCCTAGAGATATGATAAAGTTCAGAGGTTTTTTTTTTTTTTTTTTTTTTTTTTTTAATGCACGGGACATCTGCTTTTGTCATTGACTGCTGTTAGATGCCGTCCCACCATCTCTCTAACTCTACTCTCTGCTCTCAGGATTCACAGGACAGTTCTGATGGTATCCCCTCTGCCCCTCGCATGACTGGTAGTTTGGTTTCGGACCGCAGTCACGATGACATCGTCACGCGAATGAAGAACATAGACTGTATTGAGCTGGGCCGGCACAGGCTAAAGCCGTGGTACTTTTCTCCATACCCACAGGAGCTCACCACCCTCCCCATCCTCTATCTTTGTGAATTTTGTCTCAAGTACCTCAAGAGCCTCAAGTGTCTCCAGAGGCATCTGGTAAGAGCTTAAGAACTGTAGTTAGACTGCTTTAGACAAAATGTCAAACCCTCTTACGGCGTCATATGAGAGTCTGTTTCCATCTCAGTAAAACTGCACTAAAAAAAAACATACACTACTGTTCAAAAGATTAAAAAAAAAAAAACTTTTTATTCAGCAAGAACACTATTAATCAATTAAATTGATCAAAAGTGATAATTTATGTTACAAAAGATTTCTATTTCAAATAAATGTTGCTATTTTATACTATATTCATCAAATAATCCTGAAAAAATATATCCCAGTTTCCACAAAAACATGAAGCAGCAAAACTGTTTTCAACATTGATAATACATGTTTCTGGAGCACCAAATCAGCATATTAGAATAATTTCTGTAGGATCATGTGACACTGAAGACTGAAGTAATGATGCTGAAAATTCAGCTTCATATCACAGGAATAAATTACATTTTATTTATATACATTTTATTTTAAATATTACATATTTAAAAAGAAAACTGCTATTTTAAATTGGATTAATATTTCTTATTAAAATGTTTAAAAAATCTTTTGAACTGAAGTGTATCTTTTGTAAAAAAAATAATCCATCGTATTTTTGTTTTGATGGTTTAATGCAAGGAATATTGCACGTGAGTGTCATAACGTGGAGAAAAAACACAAGGCATATAGTCTGCCTAATTTGGTTCTAAGGTATAGTTAATGTTGAACAGTCACAACAGATGTTTTATAGACTGTTCCTTATTTGAATTGCTTATGTCCTTTATTTGTGCAGGTCAAACTATTCTTACAGTTCAATTTGTCAAGCTGTACTTGCATCTGGCGATGTTCTTACATTATTTAGCTGATTACATACAGGTATTATAATTAAATTCAGTCTAATGAGATGTTTCAATCACAGTTAATCAAAAATAATAATAATATATATATATAATATATATATAATCAGTTTACCATAATCAGTTTAATTTTTTGAAAATTTACCTTATTTGCCACTTACACTTCTTTTTTCTGTTGAAAAACACCTGAGCACAGACACACTTAAAACAACAAGCTTTAGTGTGCTCTTGGCTTAAGCAACATGCCCTCAGATAACTGTCACCTGTCTATAACTATTACAGACTAAATGCAACCTTCGACACCCTCCTGGAAATGAGATCTATCGCAAAGGAACTATATCATTTTTTGAAATAGATGGCAGGAAAAACAAGGTGGGTAACCTCTAGTTTGTTATAACTTGCTTTGAACAACTGACTGATCAGGCAGTAGTGACAGATGTGTGTGTGTGTGTGTGTGTGTGTGTGTGTGTGTGTGTGTGTGTGTGTGTGTGTGTGTGTGTGTGTGAGACAGAGAGAGAGAGAGAGAGAATAATCATTGTGTATTTCTATTTGTATGGGTGGAAAGATCACCATTTTAACTGAACACATAAATGTCAGGGAATAGAAATATATTCATGAATATGAGACAATTGCCATTTTGTCTAAAATCTAGGTCATCTGAAATTGCCAAGTTCTGCAAATTATAGCATTCAGCACTTTACTGCAGGGCCGTAACCACCATAGACTTTCAGCCCACACCCCATAGTGAAATCAGATCCCCCAGAGTGGATATATATGCTTTTATAGCACGAAGTGTCAGTTTAACATTAAAAGAGAGTGAGGTAATGCATGTCAACTGTTTTACGATAGAAATGTGAAACGACCGACAGTAACATTAAAGGTGCTGTATGTAACTATTTTTGTAAAATGAATCCTTTTTTTATTGCCTGTCTGTGAAGGGGTTGTAATCACACATTACAATGATCCACTTTTCGTGTTTTGCTATTACCTCTGAAGGCCAGTATTCCTATTTTTATGTGAAGTCTCCGGGTCGGATTTTCTGCGAAATCCACCAGATGTGACGTGCATGCGCGCTCCCGAGCCTCTCTCCTTTTTATATACAGTCTTTGCGACGGCACTGCAGCTAACGACATGGAGTCTGATAACACCAAAAAACGACCTGCCTCCAGCACAACACAGACTCCAACACAAACTCCAAAAAAAAAAAAAAAAAAAAAAAATTATCTGCTGAAGCTCGTCAGGCCAAACGTCAATCGGATCGACTCACGGATCAACACGGATCAACATTGGCAGAGCGTTTGAATTATGGAGAGACCTCCGCTTTGTTTTAGGTAGCCTATAAAAACAGACCCTGAGTTAGCTTTTTTTTCTGATAAATTACAAGTTTTCAGATATGCTGAAATAAATAATAGTAAGCTGTAATGAAATAGCAAGGTAAAATACAACATACATGAGACATGAAATGAATACAAAAGACTGTTCCATGATAACAAAAAGTAGGTGCTTTAGGATGTAACTTTTATTTTATGTACTAGATCTACTGTCTAACGTCACTCATCCCACTACGATCATATTGTTTATAATACACATTTCCAGACACGTTCAGTAGGCCTACAGTAATATTACTTCCTACTGTCTTATTGTTACACTGAAATTGTACAGTCTAGTTGACTAACCGTTTTCGTTATCATTCATTGACCTATTTTGACATTGCTAATTGTGAAAGATACACGAATAGTTAGTGAAATGCCTTATGCTAGATAACACCACATGTCGGCAAAATACAGTCAATGTAACGTTATCATGGTACGAGCATGGAGCATTAGTTATACGTCAAGCTGATAAAAGTAGCCTATTATGGTAATGTTGCAGTGGGAGTTTACATGAGTTTCCAGCATGTTGTGTGATGCTTTCTCCGTTGTGTTGAACGTTGTGTCAGTGTGGCCGGTAGTGAGTGTGCGCTCTTGAGTTTGAGCACGCGCAAGAGCACGAGCGCTGTTGTTGCAATCTGCAACATCACCGCTAGAGGCCGCTGGATCCTACATACAGCACATTTAAGTGATGCAAACTACTCGACTTTTACTCAAATATGGCCGTTTTGAATTGAAAACATGTGATTCATGTAATTCCTTACTGAGTATGACGAGACAAGAAACGTTTTACTTTTTCGGCATGTAAGGCATACAAATAAAAGTATGTGCCCATATTTCAATGCAAATTTATGCAAATATTATTTGCGAATGGTTCTAGAATTAGATCTAGAATTTCCTTCACTGTTCTCTTTCTTTATGCTCAATCTTAAAAGATTGCTGACCCTATTAAACCAAGAAACGGTTACGGCCCTAATTTACTGGAGCTAGTGAGGTTAAACTAGCATGTTGGTTTAGAGGGTTAGGGTTGTGAGGCACATGTTTATGGAAATATATTTCTTGATGGCCTGTTAAAATCAGTTTTTTTTTCTTCTTCCATTGCACAGACATATTCCCAAAATTTGTGTTTATTGGCCAAATGCTTCCTGGACCACAAAACCCTGTACTATGACACGGATCCTTTCCTCTTCTATGTTATGACAGAGTATGACTCGAAGGGTTTCCACATAGTCGGCTACTTCTCCAAGGTATAATATAGCTTTGCTTCCATCAATGCACTGATATTTCTGAGTGTTTTACAATTTTGGCTAGTCCAAAATTTTTTTGTTTGATAAGCTTGCTTGCATTTCATTGGCTGTGTTTTCCCCTCCCATTAAAGGAAAAGGAATCAACAGAAGACTATAATGTAGCCTGCATTTTGACTTTACCACCTTACCAGAGAAGAGGCTATGGCAAACTACTAATCGAGTTTAGTGAGTAATCATACAGTTATGTCTTTTTACTAAGGAACGTAGAATTTGATCACATAAGGATTTCTTTTTATTATTGTTTATTTTTACAATGCATTGAAAGTTATTGCTTGCCATCTTAGAATAATGTGTAGGTCGTATAAGCAAACCTTGAGAAGAGAGAAAAAAAAAAACAAGAGTATTTATGTTTTGTTCACATCTGTCAGGTTATGAGCTCTCAAAAGTGGAAGGAAAGACAGGGACTCCAGAGAAGCCTCTGTCTGATCTGGGTCTGCTCTCTTATCGCTCTTACTGGTCTCAAACTATTCTGGAGATCCTCATGAACCTTAAATCAGAGAATGGAGAACGGCCGCAGATCACCATCAAGTAAGGGGCTTCGTCTTTAACCTCACTATCAAAAATCTGAACCAAAAAGTGTATGTGGGTGAATTTGACTTAATCTTACTCTTTTTTTTTTTTTTTTTTTTAAGAAATTTACATGAATATTTTTTGCATTATGACATTATTGGCAAGTAGCATAAACCCTAGTGTTCTCTCAGACATATCGATGAGACTGCACTGTGTATTTTAATTAAACAAGTATATAGTCTGTTGCGCTGCATGTTTCAGAGCGTCACCATATTGTTAAATGCGAGTAGCTTATGATATGGTGTTTTAAGAATCTCAGAGCGGTTTACATTAGATGCATCGCACTCCAACTCTGCAAGTGCTGAGAGTTTAACATGCATTTGGGAGCATAATGTGCCGCAGTTATGCTTTCACCTTTCGCATAATTTCCAACTTTTTTTGTAGACATATGATTATAGCAAAGATTTGTAATGAGAAGTGAATGTAAACTTAGCATAGACACTTAAAGATCTCCCTGCAGTTTTCCGCCAAAATAAAGGCTTGAGGGTTTAACTCTTGCAAGTGAATAAATTCAGTTATAAGTATTGTAATTTTACTAATTAAATTAGTAATGATAATGTTCTTATGAAATGTTTTTTTTTTTTTTCATTTTACAATGCAGTTGTATTACAATAGTAATATACAATATTTCTGTCTTAAAGAACAAGTTCGGTATTTTACACTTAAAGCCCTGTTTTCAGATCGTTTCTGGTGAAATAGAACGGTTAAGATTGAAATTTGGACACATGCTGCTGTCCCGAGAATTTTCGGTTTCTGTGGTAGCACCCCCCCCACCTCCACAATGGTTGCATAGGTGCACTGGAACAATCCTTCCTAAAACGCATTTAACTTTCGTTTACAAAGACGTGAAACTCACCGAGTGGTCAGGGGTGTTCACTGATATGCTCACACAAAAATCGCTGCAAAAGATGCTTTCCAACAGGTTTTATCGTAGTTTTTTTCCAACTCCATTGACTTGTATTGGATGTGCTGTGAGGTACAGTATTACTCCGCCACCAACTGGGCTGGAGTGTCTATTATTCAAGCTCTCAACGGAAGAATGTATGGGTGTGAGGCGTTTGGAAAAATAGGTGCACAGTTTTACATCGAATGGTAAAACACCTGTTGGAAAGCATCTTTTGCAGCGATTTTTGTGTGAGCATATCAGTGAACACCCCTGACCACTCGGTGAGTTTCACATCTTTGTAAACAAAAGTTAAATGTGTTTTAGGAAGGATTGTTCCAGTGCACCTATACAACCATTGTGTAGGTGGGTGGGTGCTACCACAGAAACCGAAAATTCTCGGGCCAGCAGCATTTGTCCAAATTTCAATCTTAACCATTGTATTTCATCAGAAACGATCTGAAAACAGGGCTTTAAGTGTAAAATACCGAACTTGTCCTTTAATATAATAATAATGTTGTGAGGAATCTCAGACAGCAGAGTTTGTTGATAGAAAATGGTATTAAATATTAATATTTTTCAAGATATTGAACCAAAGTTCAGTATTGACACCCCACCCCTAATTATCATTACTGTAAGGATTAAAACATTTTTTTAATTTGAATTTTATCAAATATATATTCAATTGTAAGTGTACGTACATTATAATATTAGTTGTACTGCCTTTAAAGGTCCCATTCCATGGATTATTTTTATTATTTAATAATGTTTCCAGGGGTGCCCTTATAATGTTAGTATGTTTTTTAGATCAAAAATTGTTATAATTTAGAAATAAAAGGCATATTTCCTAGCCTGATTTCATTCCATGGTTTGAACACTCTGTTTGAAGGGGCGTGTCTGCTGTGAGACTTCAGTGTAAACGCCCTCTGCTGTGATTGGCTGACATGCTTGCATATGAAATATCTGGCATTACGTGTGGAACTATCTGGAAAACTTTTACTATTACAGCTAATATACGTTTTTACTATTACAGCTATCGGGATTAACGAATCATGAGAAGTTTAAGTATTTAGATCTATTTCAGTCACATAAAAGGTTGCAGAGATGAGCATTGAGCAGATGACAGTCTGTTGATCGCGTGAAAGATCTTATCATTGCAACGCAGTTTCTGCACTCTCACTAATGATTTCACCAATGCAAACATGAGGCATATAAATACAGTAAGAGCTTCGTTGTGCAGTGTAACAGCGTCATTGATTTCATAACGAGTTTTGGAAGTGTCCAGATAAACTCGCGCTGTGTGATTGACAGCTTGGGCGATTGGAAAGGGATTGTTCTTTGATCGCTTTCTGTATATTAATCACAGTTTAAGTAAGATTATTTTCATCCTACTAAGAGAAACGAACGATGTGAAGAGTGATCGCTACTTCCATATTAAATCACTACTTACTGCTTGCTGGAATATAGTTGAAATTGTCCCCTTCGTCAGTATGAAACGCTGAGAGAAGCCTGCTTGATATTATTCCAGGTTAGAAAAACAGTCCGTAGTGAAATGGACAGAGCAAACTAACAACTTCGAATTAAACTTTTGCGGTATCCGATTATAGATAAACATCAACCACGTCTGTTGACATTTCGCCATCAATACGCCTGTATTCCTGTGGGCGGAGGTTACGGTTCTAGTGACATCATTAAAGCAGGATGTAGAGGGGTGTAGTCCAATCCAGCCGTTTTTTGTAGTCAACTTCTGTTAAATAAAATATCTCGCTTGGCATTGAACTTTGAGCTTTATAATTTTACAGATATTATTTATACTCTAACAACAACATTACACACTAACTAAAGTTTGAAACATGGGATCACATAGAACGGGACCTTTAATTTATGCAGATTTTAATTTAAAAAAAAAAGTTTTGAGCAGATTGTTCTTACAATAATGAGAATCTAATGATTAAGGGTGTATTCACACCAGGAAAGTCCGATAGTTCACTTGCTTTGGTCCGGAACAAATACAATGTTGATTTTTTTTTTTTTTGGGGGTACAGTTCGCTTTCACACTGCTCTTTTTGCAAGTGAACCAAAATTTGTAAACAAAACCACATGTGTGCTAAGGTCATCCATTCATTGGACAGGAATTCTCAAGCAGGGAAAAGCAGGAAGTGCAAAAACAGGCTCAGCATGGAGATATTTCGTAATGTAATCTTTGTTCTTTTACTGATTTGGTGTTATTCCCTACAAACGCAATATGAAGAAACTAATGAGCATCATATGATACAATGTCGTCTATACGATGTTGTAATTAGGATTTTTAACTATCGTTACATTATATGATCGCGCTCCTATTCATGCAAATGCTTTTACACCATTTAAGCTGGATATAAGACAAGGGTATAAGGGCATATAAGACAAAAGGGAACGTCTGTGAATGTCCTGATGCACGCACGACACGCAGAAAGATGCGCAACAGTATCGTGTGCACAGACAGCGCGCTGGACTGTGCGGGAGACCGCTCATATCCCCTCTCCTTCATCCGTTCGCTAAAGTTGCTGAACACATCAGTATTTGTACGCGTTATTTCCAGCAATTGGGTCGGTTCATGTTCACACCGTAAACGAACCGTACCAGAGTTCGTTTGGAACCGTACCGAGACCACCTCTTCAGCTGGGTCTCGGTTCGGTTGTTTGGTCCGCACCCGAGTGCGATTGTGATTCACACCTGCCCAAAAGATCCGCACCGAGGGGGGAAACGAACTTGAGTTCGATTCAATCGAACCAAAAAGGCAGGTGTGAATACACCCTAACTTGTTTAATGTGTTTCATTCCTTTGATTTGGGGGTCAGATATGACCCAGACATTTCTTCCAGAGATTTACCATATCCATTATGATGGCTCAGTTTTAAAAAAGCTTATAATAAAATTTGTTGGGCTGGTTGTTTTGTTCTTAACGTTATTTGTGATTCTCTCAGTGAAATCAGTGAGATTACCAGCGTCAAGAAAGAGGATGTGATCTCAACACTTCAATACCTCAACCTCATCAATTATTATAAGGTAAGCGATCCCAAGCGGATGTGTGCTTCAGTTTCAGATTTCCCATCCACCCTAATCTGATGTATTGGTGACAATTGGTGGTTTTCTAATTTTTGCTTAAGTCGAGTGTGGTTTGTTGAGCTTGATTGATCTCCTTGCAGGGTCAGTATATCCTCACTCTATCAGAGGACATAGTGGAAGGTCATGAGCGGGCCATGCAGAAGCGGCACCTCCGTATCGACTCCAAATGTTTGCATTTCACTCCTAAAGACTGGAGCAAAAGGGGCAAGTGGTAAAGACTGTAGGAGGACTGCTAGCAGCCGGCTAACATGTCACATCCCGCTCACAGAGGAATTCAGTTCAAGAGACTGTAGCTGTTCCACAAGCAGACTTGAGCTGAAAATGTGTCTGTACAAGACGACAAAAGCAGTTTAATATTGTTAAAGATTCCACTGTCCACATCTGCATGTTATGTGACTGACTTTTACACATTTTTATATTGTCAAATTCATGTTAGTCTTTGTCTTAATGTGGAATGGACGATTGTATTTTTAATGTTGTTTTCTCCCACCATTTCAGTAGATCCTCTTAGATGCCTATATTTATGGTCTGTGCCATGTTTTATTACTCTGACCAACACCAGTGTTCTACACACAGTTATCAGTGTTCTGCAAAGTGACATGACCTTGTTCATTTTCATTGACTTGCGTGATGCAAGCGACAGAAACCATTGGTGACAAGGATGTTGGTTTTCCCAGCCATGTGACAAAGTTAAAAGAAACTTTATGTAAATAAGCAGCGATTTTTCTGGAGCAACTTCAAATGGCAGTGAAGACACATGATCCATCTCGTGTGTCAAGACAGAGAAGTTAATCATTTATCAGTTGGTGTATGTTGTTTTTTTTTATGTTAAATCAAGGCTACTAGCCACATTGGCTTCCCTCTTGTTTTCACTTTTGCAATCAAACTGAGTTGTTTCCAGAGTACATCAGACAGTCTTCTAGCCTGAATGGTCTTCTTGGATCCAGATAGCCCTCGACTTGCTCTTTGGCTGCATATAGATGGGCGCATTGGCAAAGAGCACACACAGTTTCTTCTTATATTATATAAGTTTCATGCACTGATTCCATTTTAAAAGTTATTTTTCTCCAGAAAGTCTTTTACGAAAACCGATTCGATTTCAACAACATGGAAATCTGTTAATGGCTTAAATGTGATTAGGCAACTAATAGTGGAAACACCTACTAGCCACTGTCACATGCAGTAATGGCTTTGAATGACATTCATGGATGTCATTCCATGTTGTTAACATGTTTTTTTTCCGCTAAAGAAAAAACATTTTGGAGAGATAGGGTTATTTAAATGGAAAAAAGAGAAACTGTTTGCGGGCTTTGTCATTGTGGCTATGAATATGCGGCCAAAACAAGCAGAGGCGTTTCCTATAAACAACTGACAGTTTGGTTGTGTTGAATAGCCTTTATTTAATATAAATTTAAACTACTACATATGCTTACGCTTAACATCTCTGTCTTGCCTACACATGAATTTCGCTGCATGTTTGCATAAAGTTAAAGTTTTGTCAGCTTGTCTTTGCTGGGCAGGCCGTCATCCTGTCGCCGATGGTCACTGTTGCTCGTGTCGCTGGAAGTCGGCAGCTCTCCATGGAAAATGAATCCAATCACACTTTATTGCGTGTCACTGGTGGAGTGAACTGGGCTAGAATGGTGCTTTACAATGTCATTGTGTCTGTACATAATATACTACACTTAAAATAAATGTCTTTTCTACACTGGTATGGTATGTATCTAGGATCAAATGGATCTATTTGGATACCTGCACATTTATTATTATTTTTTTTTTTTTACTGAATGTAAACTGGCAAACTGCACAAAATTGTTTTATTTTAGGTAAATATTTTTTTTTAAATCTTGTGTATTGTAAGATATTTTACTTAAAGGTGCATTAAGCAACTTTTCATGTTAAAAATACCCGTTTTTCTAGCTCATACATGCTTAAACAATTGCCTGATGGGCTGAATGAGCCCTTCTATGATCTCTGCGATTGCCTCTATAATCCTGTACAGTAAAATAAATAAGAGGGATTCGGGACGGAATCGACTGGGCGTGACGTCATGCGCGTTCACGCTCACCTGGCTATGTCTGACAGGTTTGTGTATTCGCCGCCATTAGCGACTTTGGCAAAAGTAGAAGATGGATTCAAAGAGACCGGCTTCTAGTTCATCCCAAACCCCAACGCAAACTCCACGTAACCGCGTGCACAACTCTGGTTGCAGTTTCGCGTGTCGCCAGAAGGGGGCATAGTTCTGCAAAAACTCAGAGACTTGCGCAATGCACCTTTAAAAGATGATTACATTTAGTCCACAAGACAAAAAAATAGCTGAATTTATAAAATTGACTTTTCAAAAGTTATGTACCCTTTCTTAGTACTGTGTGTCCTTGGATGATCCACGACGGTTGTTCTTGAGTCCCTTGTTTGTCCTGAGCAGTTAAACTGCCCAATGTTCTTCAGAAAAGTCTTCCAGGTCCTGAAAATTCTTCAGTTTTCCAGCATGTTTTGCAAATTTGAACCCTTTCCAGCAGTAAATGAATGATTTTGAGAACGATCTTTTCACACTGAGGACAATTGAGGGACTCAAAGACAACTATTAAAAAAGTTTCCCTGATTCTAAAAACATTCACAAGAAATATTTGGACATTTTCATCCTGTTCAAAAGTTTTCACCCCCAGCTTAATGCATCACGTTTCCTTTTGGAGCATCAGTGAATGTTTGAACCTTTTTTTAATAGTTGTGTTTGAGTCCCTCAGTTGTCCTCAGGGGATTTTTCTGAAGAACATTGGGCAGTTTAAATTCTCAGGACAAACAAGGGACTCAAGAACAACCATCACATAACAAAAAAACAGTTGTGGATCATCCAGGTAACGACACACAGTATTAAGAATCAAGGGTACATAAACTTTTGAACGGGGTCAATTTTATTCAGCTATTTTTTGTTGTTGTTGTCTTGTGCACTATATGTAAACATCTTTTATGTAAAACATCTTATTCAGGACAGTACTAAATTAAAAAAAAAATCCTCTTGTGTGAAAATTATTCACATTTTCACATATTCTGCAAGGGGTGTGTAAACTTTTGGGCAGCACTGTGTAAATGATACACACATGACAAAATTGAGCTATACTTTCTTCTTAATTTTGAACTTCCCTGCAAAAGTATTCAGACCCCTTAATTTTTCACATTTTGTTGTTACAGCCTTATGCTAAACTGCTTTAAATTCCCTTTCACTTTCTATGAAACCTTGTTTAATGCATTATAAGGGTATTCTTGAGGCATTATAATGCATAAAAACCTTCAGATATCATCTCATCGTAACAGCAGTTTTAATACATTATAAAACTTAGCAATGTGTTGTTATAACTTTTAACAGTATGATGTTTTATAACACAAATACATTATATCTTCTTAAGTTAGACTGGATTATCATTCCCAGATCATTTCTATATTCTAGGTGAGCTGTTCCTTTAATTTACATAAGTGTAAATCTCCACTGCCTGCGTAGTAACAGTAAATCCTACTGTGAATGTTGCACAGAATCAGAAAAGCTGATAATTCTGTTAATTCCAGGTTGCAATAGCTCTGCCCTTACGTGACTTCATGGGGTTATAAGACCTTTTACACTTTAGACTTTTAGTTCATTATCAGGACTGAGGTGAATGACCTGGACTCGCTATATCAGGTGATTTAAGTGTTTTCTCATAACCACTAAAGAAGACATTTAGTTTGTTCTGTTCCATCTTAAAATATATCATCAGTAATTTAAGTTAATTTAAATCTCATAACATTCATAACTTTTACATTATAACAGTGCTGTATTTTGTCCTGTCAAAGGGTTAGACTTTTAAATTGAGATATATATTAGATATTTCCTCCATGAAAAAGATTACACAATGGGAAAAAACAAAACAAAACACTTTTTCAAAGCCACACGTGACGTGTCCATTCACAAAGGCTTTTCTGTTTCATGCTCACAATAATCTTCTTAACAGCAGCTTGTTTGTCAGAGTCCCACATCCAACCAAAACTTTCAAACACACGCTGTAAAGGAATTCAAGGAGCTGCAATCTTTGATAACAACCATATTCCTTAGTTGTCTATCACAACAATATTTAATATTGTTAATAATAAGAAGAAGCCTTCCATTTTTGAGAACTTGAATATTTACACTAAACCCACGCAGTGGTGATTTGATGATGGTATTTGTGCATTTAGTTTTCTTTTCTTGCATGTATAATAGGCTACATTTAATATCCGGGGTTTGTTTTCTCTAAATCATGAATATTTCCACCACAGTGATCTTTTTTCTATAACATCTCATTCTGTGGTAAAGTAGGCTATCAGTGGTGGAAATGACATAAAATCATGGAATAAAATGGCAGACTCATCCTTTTTGCTAAGGTTTCTACAAATCCCACCTTGACTGTAAATGACACACTATAAAGACATTTGGTTCACATAGCCTATCTCATATCTCACCTCAAGTATATCATCTTTACTGATACTGTTGTCTTTTAAGTAAACGTAAAAATATATAAATAAATAAAAACTTTATTGGGGGCAAAATAGTTGTTGAAATTATAGTGCAGCTGAGAGACACCCATATCTAGTGTAAAACTTGACGTAATAAATGTTTTTGTTTTTACAGTCTACTCTCTCTCTCTCTCTCTCTCTCTCTCTCTCTCTCTCTCTCTCTCTCTCTCTCTCTCTCTCTCTCTCTCTCTCTCTCTCTCTCTCTCTCTCTCTCTCTCTCTCTCTCTCTCAATGAACAGCGCCTTTATAAACGCATGTGACGTCAGTCGAGCGGCTCAGCCGCGGGGATGAAGATGGTTCTTATCAAAGAATAGTGAGTTACATTTATTTTACTTATTTATTTTATAGATGTTTATGTTGCCTTATTTCATATTGAATAGTTTGTTTTCCAATTTGCCTATGCTGCTAGAGTCTCTACATAGTTTGCGTGACTTTTACATGTTTTGTGAACAGTGATGATGATTATGATGATGATGATGATGATGTGTGTGTTGCGGGGTGAACTCAGGTCTGGCGCCTACGCCTACGGGCTCTGACAGCAACTAAACGCACGCAGTTGATCATACCGTAACGTTCCTCTATCACATGAAGTCATTTACATACCTCACGTGCTACAATAAAAGTGTCGCCGTGTAATTTTGACATTACAATTAGCTCATTTGTAACTTTGTCTACTCTGAAGTTTTGTTTTAAGGTAGACCGAGGCTTGTTGTCACAGGGATTATAGGCTAAACTATATGATGGTTTGAGTCAATAGTCTGCAAATTCTTGTTTTCTCTAGCAGTAGTTTTATATGTGTGTTAAGTTGTTTTTTTAATGAATTCTGAAAACAAAATGCATTTATATATATATATATATATATATATATATATATATATATATATATATATATATATATATATATATATATATATAGCTTGTTGATAAGTTAACAAAATATCAACCGTGAGTCTATCAGATGTATCGAAGTTGGCCATTTTAAATTTCCTTTTTTTTTTTTATTACCTTTAGTATTGGTATTAGAAAACTACCTTTTTGTAATGGTGCACAAAAATGATATATTATAGAACTGTATATAATTACATAGATTATACTTATATGTTTGCGTAAACATCAGTATCTCAGGATAGTTCTGGCTCCTTGGGACCAACAATTATCTCTAGAGTACAATACAACAAGACATATGTACACATATAAACACTTTGTACATTCTTGTTCCTTAAAGAAATAGTGCACCAAAAAATGAAAATTCTCTCATCATTTATTTACCCTCATGCCATCCCATTTTATTTCTACTGTAAATCAAAATTAAAAAATGAAAATTTCCCATTGAATTAGGGATGCACGATATATCGGCCACCATATCGGTATCGGACGATATATGTTACTTTTTAAAGTTATCATTATCGGCCGATAAGTAAATTAGGGTGATATCTTAAAGCCGATAAATAATGGATTATTTCCTGCAGATTAGACACTTCAGATACACACTGTTCGCCTTGAATTGCTTGAAATGTGATTGAAATCACTTAAAAAAAGGAAAAAAAACTGTTAAGTGCAACGTGCAGCCAGCGCAAGTCTGTCATAGGCTACATAACATTATAATGAGAACATTATAATTGTGTGCTTGGGACATGGCTTTTCAGGGTGAGACTTTTATTTTTGCAATCAGGCTCTCTAAAATTATATAAAAATTTGGATTTAGATTTATAGGCCAATATATTGGTTATCGGCTTTCAAATATAAAGAATTATCGGTTATCGGCCAAAATCTTCATAGCGGTGCATCCCTACATTGAATATTACAGGTGTTATTTTTAAACAAACTGAATATTTTGTAAATGAAGTCTGGAAGGTGAATGTGGATTATTGAAATTTTAATAATGATATTGTGTGTGAAATGTTTTCAGTTTAAATATTCACAGATTAAATGTGTAGAATTTCAGCCCCCCTAAATGCAGGCTTTGTCATTTCAGGAAAGTAACCATTAAAATCCAAAGTAAAAAAGAAATGACTGAAATTACGACTCATAGAGAATAACAGTTCATTTTATAATGGTTACTTTTCTGATAAATTTCCCTTGGCCTTTGGAATTAAAATAGCCCCACATCATCACATAGCCTTCACCATACCTAGAGATTGGCATGGAGCACTTTCCATAAGATCATCTCTCAATGCAAATCAAACCAGCTATTAGTCTAACTGAAATAAAACCATGCCAATCACTAGGTATGGTGAAGGCTATGTGATGATGTGGGGCTATTTTAATTCCAAAGGCCAAGGGAACTTTATCAGGATGCATAGTATCCTGGATCCATGAAGTAACTGGCCTTTAAAAATAAAAATCTGCCTGCCTCTATGGGAATTTAACATAGGGGTGTCCAAACTTATGCACCCTGTATTTTAAGGAAGAACATTTATTTATTTACGATACATTATTCATTCACAAAGAAAATTGGTGTCCTTAAAGGTTGGATTTTTCCTAATTTGTTTAATTAAGGCATTAAGTTCAATTTCCAAAAGATGATTTTTTATTCCTCTTTTTAGTCAACTTTAGCATGGGTGTCTAAATATATATATAGAACAATGATATATATTTATTTATCATACAGTCATGTGAAAAAGAAAGAAAACCTTTAGAATTTTAAGGTTTTATATATCAGAACATAATAACAATCATCTAGTCATTAGCAGGTCTTAAAATTAGGTAAATAAAACCTCAGATGAACAACAACAAATAACATTACACCGTGTCATTATTTATTTAACAAGAACTAGGCCAAAATGTGCCATGGGTGACATACGAAGTCCACCCTATGATTCAATTGCTTGTAGAGACACTTTTAGCAGCAATAAGTTGAAGGAATTGTTTTCTGTTTGACAGTATCAGTCTCTCGCATCGTTCTGGAGGAATTGGTACGACCGCTTGATTGACGAACTTACTGTCCAATGATTCTAGGTGGTCTTGGAAATGATTGGCTGGAGTTTTTGAGTATTTTTGCTGATTTGCTGTGTTTAGTTTTCACCTAACTTGGCGCTGTGCTTTATAGCCAAACATCTCCACCTCGGTCTCGTCTGTCCAAAGGACATTGTTCCAGAAGTCTTGAGATTTGTTCAGATTCAACTTTGCAAGCCTAAGCCGTGTTGCCATGTTCTTTTTAGAGAGAAGAGGCTTCCTCCTGGCAGCCCTTCCAAACATCCCATACTGGTCCCTTCTTTTTCCAATTGCACTGTCATGAACTTTAACATTCAAGGACGTCCACTCCTGGGAATGTTTTCCACTTGTGAATAATCTTCCTTTCTGTAGAATAATGGACTTCAAATTGTTTGGAACCCTTCTCAGATTGATGGCAGCAACAAATGCTTCTCTGAGATCATTGCTGACGTCTTTCCTCCTTGTTATTGTGTTAACACACACTTGAATGCTCCAGACCAGCAAACTGCCCAAACTTCTGCTTTTACAGAGGTGGGCACACTTGCTGATGATCAGTTAATCAAAGAAATTTGATTATCAGCGCCAGGCTGCTACTCACCCTCTTGATTCCTATGGAGGCTTAGTTTGTCACCTATATCTTTTCAATTTTGGCTTAATATTTGTTAAGTAAATAATGACACAGTGTAATATGTCAATACATAAAATGTAATGCATTTTTAGTTTGCTATTGGTGGATCTCATGTGAGTGACAGGTTGTCCCGCCTTCGCTCCGATTAACACGTCATTAGAGAAGAACCAATTTTAGGTTCCATAGATGAAAGAACATAGAGGTTTGGAACAACATGAGGGTGAGTAAATGGTGAGTAAAAAGACAGAATTTTCATTCTGGGTGAACTACAGTATCCCCTGTGCCTGTCATGCTCTTTCCTCACCAAGAATATTATGCATAAATTATGTTGCATTGTCTTTTTTTGTGTGTGTGTATGTAAGTCTCACTTCAGTATCTCTCGGTGTGTTTCAGCCACATTGTTTTGCCATGCACTGTTGAAGAGGTGAGTTTATTATTGCTTTTCTTTTCTTTTTAAGCAGCTGAATATAAATCTATACTGTCACATTATGCATTCTTTAACTCATGCCTCTGTGAAAGACTGTGAACATAGGTTGTAGTTTTACTACAGCAGCAAATGGAAGTATTTACAGTAGCACACAGCCAACAGTTTGGACACCTACTCTTTTATTTGTACAATTTTCCATATTTTAGATTCATAGTAAAGTCATCAAATCTAAGAAATAACACAAATTGAAGTATGGGAATTATGCAGTGACCAACAAATGCTAAACAAACCAAAACAATCTTATATTTTAAAATAAAAAGATGGTATAGTTCAGTGGTTCTCAAACCCACAAGGGGGCCTCAGCAAACTTCCATGTTGTTGGAGCCAGACGGGCTGGTCTGAGTGTTTCAGAAACTGCTGATCTACTGGGATTTTCAGGCACAACCATCTCTAGGGTTTACAGAGAATGGTCTGAAAAAGAGAAAATATCCAGTTAGTGGCAGTTCTGTGGGTGAAAATGCCTTGTTGATGCCAGAGTTCAGAGGAGAATGACCAGACTGGATTGAGCTGATAGAAAGGCAACAGTAACTCATATAAGCACTTGTTACAACCGAGGTCTGCAGAAGAGCATATCAAAACGCACAACACATCGCATCTTAAAGATGGGCTACATGTCCATCCCTTTATGACCACAGTCTACCGCCTTCCGATGGTTATTTCCACCACGTCTCAAAGGTCAAATCTTCTCAAACTGGTTTCTTGAACATGGCAATCCTCAAATGGCCTCCACAGTCACCAGATGCAGTAAGCAGTGTGGTAGAATCCATTCTGAACATGACCTAAATGTTGTTGGCTATTATGATTTGTTTCAGTATCAAGTAGGGCAGCTGTACTCTGTGGCAGAAGCCAGCAAGAATGAGACCGGCGGAGGAGAGGGCATAGAGATATTGAAGAATGAGCCCTATGAAAAGGATGGCGAGAAAGGACAGTACACGCACAAAATCTACCATCTCAAAAGGTATGCAGATGTGGACCTGTATGCATACCAGTCATGACTGCATGAGAAGCCTGGCTTTCAATACAATTTGACAACATATTTATATAACACGTTTTAGGAAGATTTAAGTAATTGAAACATCGTTTTGTATGTTCTGCTGCCCAGCAAAGTACCAGGCTTTGTAAAGGTGATCGCTCCTGAAGGTTCGCTTGTGTTCCACGAAAAGGCCTGGAATGCCTACCCTTACTGCAGAACAAGTGGGTGGAAAACTTTGAAACAAGCTTATCGGTTATGCATCACAGACTGTCAGGTTAGAGATGTGCACAGGAAACATATGCACCAACCAGTGAAATAAATGCTTTAAAATGGTTCATTATAAAATCATACATATTTCTTGGCTTCATCAGTTAATTTCTATTCTAAACATTCAACCTAAGTAAGTTGCACTTTCATTATGCATGATTAATCATATTTAAATTTTTTAGGTTTTAAAAATTTAAATGAACATGAAGTTTACTTTTAATATATAGAGACTTTATTAGGATAACCGGTTGTAATTCATTGGTGTAACGTCTAATTGTATCTGTGTTTTTCTCTTGTTTGATATACGTTTGCCACAGTTGTAACGGTAAGTGCACTGAAAACTTTGTTGGTTCTATTAAATTAAAAGACCTCTTTTTGTTTATCACGTGTAAGAAATGCCAGTTTTCAAGACCCTGTGAAGTGATAAAACGACAAACACGGTTTTCTTGAAAAAGTGCTTATGTAAATGTCATACCCATAATTTGCTGTTTGCTATTGCTAGTCGATGACTGGTCATTCTAAAAGGCATTTTATTGGACAAAGATTGGGCAAACATGCATACAAGATTATTTGGCCATTTTCCTGAAAGGCTTTAAGTTTTAGATTTGCTACAAGTACTTTATTTAGTCAACTTTTAGAAAGTGCATTACCATTTAGAATGCCACAAAGTTAATAGATATTGACTAAAAGTCACAAAACCTGTTCTTGATCTTGATTTCACTGGGTCTTTAATGCTGTCAATGGTATATGGTTGCCAACTGATAAATCACATTAAATGTTGATTAATCAGTCACAATTGCATAATAATCTATCTCTCTTTTAAGTTATTTTTGGATAGTAGTCATTTACACTAGTAGTCATGTACACTAATCTGTAAGATTAAATGTTTTTTGAAACAAGTTTCCTGTGCTCAACAAGTCTGCATTTATTTGATTTAAAATACAGTAAAAACATTTAATATTGTAAAATATGATTTAAAATAACTTTTTTTTTTTCAGAGCTGAATTTCCAGTCTTTAGTGTCACATGATCCTGTGATATTAGACTGATTAGGAATAAACCAATTCTTACTGACCCCAACCTTCAGAATGATAGCTGATATAGATCTCATTAATTCACCACTTTTGAAATTGAACCTTCAAACATCAAGCTTTTTGAGATTCTTTGCAATCTAATATATTTAAGAGATCTTTTAGAAATGTATCAGTTTTGAAATATTAGCCTGTATGTTATTTCATATTGTATGCACATATACCTACCACATGTTCATTTACTGTAAAGACAATACAATGCTCTGATTTTTGTTCTCCCAGAATGAGTACATGAAGGATGATTTTTTCATCAAGATTGAGACATGGCACAAACCTGACCTTGGAACACTAGAGAATGTGAGTACATTTGTATATATTTGGTGATTTCATAAAAAAAAAAAAAAAAACATGCTATCTATGAATTTAATAGGCTCATGAGAGGGAATACCTATTAAACCGGTTACATCCAGAGGTTGGGTAAGAGTCAGTGTAAAATTATGATATCAGGTAAAATTTCATTTGAACTTTATTATTAAGGTGAACGATATACCAGTAGACACGTGAAACTGGTAGAAAACGTAATTTTTGTGTGTGTGTGTGTGGGGGGGGGGGGGGATTATTGTCACATTTTCACAAAGTGTCACTAAGGTTTATCCTTTGAATGCGTTTTTAAGCCTTACCAGATTAACTCCCGGTTTCACAGACAAGGTTTAAGATAGTCCCAGATTAAATTGCATGTTTGAGCTGTTTGAACTGAATGCAACTTGCAATATCTTAAAATATGTCAGTGCCATTGTTTTGTCTCAAGATGCACACCAGTCATGTTTTTTTTCTTCTTTACGTTTATACTTAAATGTTGTAATTAAACTAAGGCCTAATCCTGGCTTAATCTGAGCCCTGTCTATGAAACCAGGCCTAACGGCTTATTGGACTTAAAGGATCAAATACACACAAAGTAAAATGCAGAAAAGAAAGTCGGATGTATTATAATTATTCCAATAATTATAATCATTTAAATGTATTCATTCTAGGGATGCTGGGCAAAATTACATTGATGTAATATACATTCCATGTACATTCCTTTTTCTTTTTTTTTATGCACAAATCTCACAAAGGGAACAAGAATTTTGATTAGATAAACTCTCAATGTTACAATAAAGATAATTACATCCCAGGATGTAACAACCACACTTTTTTATTGAATGGTTAAGGGACACAAACAGTATAGCTTTGAAATATTTGTTGTGAGCATTGTTGGACTGATTTGTTGTGATCATAAATCCTCTAAATCATGAATAACAGGTTCACAAATTGGACAGTTCTACATGGAGGTCTGTGGAGGTCACACCCATTGACATTGCAGACAAAGAACAAGTAGCCCCTGGTGTAAGTACCCTGTCTATTGAGCTGCTACACTCAATACAGTTACAAACTCAAATGAATCTTCCTCTTTGTACACCTATTACATATTTAATCACCAGGGTTCCCATGAGCAAAGAAAACCTTGGGTTAACAAGGAATTTCACAGGTGTATTTTCCAGAAAAGGTTGTCAAAACTAATAAATTCTCTAGAAATACTTTGTAGATGATGCAATATTGTAGACTACAATGAAATTTGCTTGCAAGCCAGCCAGCATGATAACATCAGTCGGTCTGTTGAGCGTAAAATACATATCAGTTGGCTAATGTTGTCATAACGGGTTCCAGTGGGACACATATCCTTCACTGAGTCACATTCAAATGTCAAGATGTTTTTGTCTTTATTAGTGTTCAAATGTAATTAGTTTAATTAGTCTGATAAAGTACTATGGTGTATTATTTACATGTATGCATTTGGCAGACCTTTTGGGAGACCTTTCATATTCAAATATGTCTTATTGCATTGAAGGTATACATTTTTATCAGTTCATGTATTCCTTGGGAAACAAACTCGTGACACTGACGTTGCTAGCGGGCTGATTTGTAGATTGTAACACCCCCCCATTTTTTTCTTCTTCATATTTATCATTCGTTTATCTATGCAGCAATACAAGTATGACTTTTTAAAGTAAAATTTAGCCTTTTCCAATCTTGTTTTTCCCAATATTTTTTGTACATTCACATAGTCAAGTGTGACTAAATTAATCATCAAGTTTTGCACCATTCTGATGAAGTCAAAAATGTTATAAAATCAAAAACGTACCTTTTGTTTGGTCGCTAACAACCGAGGTTAAAACCATGTGTCTATTGTGCATTGTTTTCCAAAAAGCCACTTGGTGGTACTGTAGTGCTTGGGCCCGTCATTGCTGCATGCAACTATATTTATTACACTTGTCTCTAGGTTTCAGAGGCTTTTGAGGCCCTTAACATGCTCAAAAACTCATGAAATTTTGCACGCACATCAAAGCAAAAGGTAGCACACGTAAGTGGCAGATAATCTGACATCAGTTTACTGCATGCAAATGTCTTGCAGGATTCTGCAAAGAGCCACAGGGAATGAAATGCAAACCACGCCAAAAGCTGTCAGAAATGCTTGTGCTTGAAGCAAGACACTTTTTTTCTTTTTACACACGAGAAGCTTCTGATCTTGTGTTTTCAGTGTCTAGGAACAGCTCAGTCTGCTTTAGTGGTGCTCCATCTCTGCAAGTGCACACCAACCATCATTTCAAATTTGTAAATTATTAATAGTACTGTTGTTGTTGTTGTTGTTATTGTATAGTCATATTGAATGTGTTACACACATTTTAAAACTGATATAAAAAAAGTCTGTCTATTTATTTATACATTTACATATGTATATATATGTATATGTATATATATATATATATATATATATATATATATATATATATATATATACATATACACACACACACACACACACATATATATATACATATATATTCTTTTATGCCATTTTATTACTTCAGATTTAGCTTAATGACGTATATGAGAAAGCAAGACCAATTTAACAAGGTCTGCGGTTTCAAAAATCATGCGTATTGGATGGAAAATAACTGTATTGTAATGCTCCTCTCTGGCATTGATTAGCTAGTTAAGAGTGTTTGTGTGAGGGGAAGGAGGGATTATGGTCTAATGAAGCAGTTTTCTCTGGTGTCCTGGCTGTCCGTGTCTTTGGGCCCTATCAGACTCTGGCCTCAGGCATGGCTGCAGGCGTTGTGCTGAGAACCG
The DNA here is from genome assembly GCF_964197995.2 of Scardinius erythrophthalmus. Taxonomy (NCBI): domain Eukaryota; kingdom Metazoa; phylum Chordata; class Actinopteri; order Cypriniformes; family Leuciscidae; genus Scardinius; species Scardinius erythrophthalmus. The sequence continues at coordinate 49,655,811 of NC_138225.1, read as the reverse complement.
TGACTTGGGTTCGAGTAATTAAGGGCTTATATAGCCTGGCACACAAACAAACCTCTGCTTTACATGAATTCACACCAAGCAATTGTTACCGTATCATCACGCTTTGGCCTCCAGACAGCATACTTGGTATTAAACAGGTCGGTTTGTTCTCAGTGTGACAGTGGTGTGTGTATTTGTGTGTGTGTGTGTGTGTGTGCACCCTCAATGCTTGTTTGCCTCACTAACTGTACAGAAACTGAGAAGTTGTTATTTTGCCAGAGGCGTATCATGATTTATTTACAATTGCGAGGCCCTGGAGGTCCAGTTAAAATTAAATGCTTTTCGTCCATTTATTTTACCAGCAGCTGTTTTTCTCACCATCTCTCCCAGTTTCCACCATCTCTGGTTTATTAAGTCTATTATTTTTTTGTTCTGTGTTTTTTTTTTCTTAACCTCTCCTTACCTCACTGCATCTGTCCTTGAATACTTTTTAATGACTTGGGCTCTATTAGGCATAACCTCAGTCTATAAGGGTGTACCTGACTCAAGTTTTGACATATATTCCCTGATGAATCTGCTTACTAAGGGTTTAAATTTGGCAGTTTCGAAGTGTAAATAAGCTCTTAAAAAAAAAAAAGAAAAAAAAATGCAGCAGCTTTCCAAATGTTATATTGGTTAAGAATGTGAGTTTCCACAAAATGAAGGTTTATAGTTATTCACTGATGATGATGAGCAAGTCTAATTCACAAAATTGTAGTATACAGTATACATTTTAAATTTTAAAGGTTGATTTTTATCTGTTAAAATGCAGGACTACAAGGTAGATGAGGATCCAGCTATTTTTAAGTCAGTCAAGACCGGCAGAGGACCACTGGGACCCAATTGGATGGTAGGGACCCTTTTTCTCACCCTTCATTCTACTTTTTCATCAAAGGAATGAAACATTTTGAAGAATTTTTTTTCTCCCCCAAGCAGTTACAATAAATGAATACCAGAGCATTTAAACCATCATATAAACCAGATGCTCTATTTGACTCATGTAATATATACTCAAATTCTTCTAAAGTCATTCAATATTTTAGTGTGAGGACTGAAGTTTATGTTGTTATTTACTGATACTGATTTACTTGTGGCTTGGTAATCTCTGCATCTGGATCGATTTAGCAAACTAAACTCAACAACCAGGGCTGTGTTTCCCAAAATCATCATGAGCTAAGTTGACCGCAGAGACCATTGGTGGAAATGGTTCTAGGTTTACAGTGATTTTAGGAAAGTGCCTTCCAGATCAGTCTGCACTCTTAAAATAAAGGTTTTTCGAAATGATGCTATAGAAGAACCATTTTGGCTTCCCGTAAAAGCCTTTTAGTGAACAGTTCTTAAAAGAATCATGTTGTTCTTGGTTTGAAGAACATTATACTAATATAAAGAGCCTTTTTTTGCAATGGAAAGACTCCATGGCTGTTTAAAGTTCTACGTGGATCTGTCAATAAAGAACTAACTAATGATTTCAACTGTTAATCATTTTCAAACATTTAAACCAGGCAGGGTTAACCTTACAGTAGCGCTCAACACTGATTACTGTCAGACTTTCAAAATCCTTTATCACTTGAATTAAGATTAGAATCATTTTGGGTAACACTTTATTTTACAGTGTCCATGTTACATATGTTACATGTACTTACCATAGTAATAAATATGCATAATTAAATGCAACTAACCCTTAACCAAAACCCTAACCCTAAATATGAAATAAAACAGTTATCAAATAAGCATGTGCCCTATTCTGTGTCCTAAACTCCTGAAACATTAATGTCTCATATTTTAGAGCAGTCAGTGCAATTTGGGAAATAAATAAATTAAATGTGTGTGTGTGTGTGTGTGTGTGTGTGTGTGTGTCTGTGTGATTAAATTAATATTATTCAACATATCCTAGCTTTTTACAGAAAATATTCAGATGCAATCCCTTTGCAATGGTTAAGATTTTCAATAAATAAATAATTACAATTATTGAAAAAAAGTTACATTTATGTACATGCACGCACGCACACACACACACACACACACACACACACACACACACACACACACACACACACACACACACACACACACACACACACACACACACACACACACAGGGAGAGATGGGCTGAATATCAAGGTTTTCAGTGAATAATGATTTCAGTCTGTTTTTTAATGTTTTTTGTCCTGGCCTTGTGAATTTAAACAGCAGCACAATCTCAAAAGATACAATCTAACATAACAGTTCAGTAAAAATGTACAGTGCTATTTCTACAATGACCTCTGAGTAAGTTACCTCTGAGTGTATTAGTGGAAGTGTTTTGCAGTTAAGAGCTAATGAAGATGAATCACTCCGCTTTGATGGACCGTAAAAGGCATCACAGTGATTGGCACAAACTAAGACATGTGCGTGTCCACATGAATATGAATTAGAGATGTCTTCATTTGTGTGTATTGAAGACTAGATTAACCTTCCTAAGGCTTGTTAGATTGTGGCGCACCTAAAATGTGTTTTTGCCGATTATTGCCGCATCTATTCTGGAGATTTTCTAAGAAAAGCATCTGCATAATTTGATTTTAGGACCTCTGTACTGTATTAGTGTTTTAAGTTAAGATTTAATTTCAACATGGTCAACATAGCTTCATTAATTTATGTTTGAAACCTCACAGAAAGAACTGGTTAATAACCCTGACTCCCCACGAATGTGTGCTTACAAGCTTGTCACGGTCAAGTTTAAGTGGTGGGGCCTGCAGAACAGGATAGAAAGCTTCCTTCACAAGGTAAGATCTCCAATGCATTAACTCATATATATTAGAAATGGTTTTAATTTAACTCCATCTAAAGTGAATTTTTATTGTATATTAGGAATAAATTTCAGAATTTCACCTCTCTGAGATATTTGTTATAAGTGATTTGGTTACATTTTATTTTAAGGTGACGTCGTTACATTGTACTTACTCTGAGTAATATTAATTAACTACATGGAATTACTATAGAGTTATGGTTAGGGTTTGGTTTAGGGTTAGTTACTTGTAATTATGCATAATTTACTGTTATTACTATAGTAAGTACATGCAAGTAGCCTGGGAAAACCCAGACAACTTCCGGCAAATTCAGATTTGCTCGAGAAGTAGTCTGGCAAAGAGCTCATTCAAGCCCATTTCCATGGCCTAAAAATCACGGCACCAATCAGAAACGTTGAGGCGGGCTTTACACAATGACGATCGCTCTGATTGGTTTTAGGTCTATCCAATTGCGCCCAGAGGCATTTGAGCGACGTCCGTTCAACTTTTAAATGCATTATTATATTCAAATTGCAAACACATGAGGACAGTCTCCATGAAAGACCCACTGGCAGATGAACGTGCTACTACATTTCTCTCCGAAACGGTAGGAAATTAGATTTAATAGAGGATTTTAACTGTGACACGATGATTGACAGGGCAGTTTAAGTGACAGGATGCACACGACAGATACGTCCGATAAAGATGACGAAGTAGTATGTCCCAAAGTTGCCTACTTTTTTGCTACACATTCAAAAGTAAATACCTTTTCTTCACAAAAAGAGTACATACTTAGATGGCGTAGTGTAACTTAGGCGAATTGGGACGCAGCTTTACACGATGACGATCGCTCTTGACGAGGCATTTGAGCGACGTCCGTTGGTGACCCCCCTTTGGAAATGATTTGTCTATGGAGCTTTGCCAGACCATAACTCGGTTACTACTGAGAATGGTCTGGTTTTAACCAGGCTAACATGCAAGTACACGTCACCAACAATAAAGTGTTACCAATAATTTTAACAATTCAATGTTGACATTCCTAATTAATATTTTTCTATGTAATTATAGCAAGTGTAATTCCATCCTGTAAATGTACGGTGTTATAATTCTGTGGAATGGTTTGTGATTTATGTGCTTTGTCTTTTGGTCATTTACTAAGCAAGAGAAGAGAATCTTCACCAACTTCCACCGGCAGCTGTTCTGCTGGATTGATAAGTGGGTAGAGCTCAACATGGAGGATATCAGAAGGATGGAAGAGGAGACACAGAAAGAGCTGGAGGAGGTGCGTACACTCATACACATTACACAGATTGTGCTGAATCTGTAGTCAAACCCCAACTTAGCTGTCAGGAAGAAAAGCACTTGTTAGTGTGAATTTAAAAAAATATATTTTAATTAGTTCCTTGAGGTTTACTTATAATGTTGATAAAGTTTTTATCACACAAAAAAATATATGCAGAAAAATAATTATCAAGCATCATCTATGAGTGTTTTGAAGGGGTGGCTCCTTCAAGGCTTGTCAGTAAACTGCCACTGTTATGATTGGTTAACATCATCGCTTAGGAAAATGTATCAACGCCCCCTCGCCATTGCACATGAGTACATTTACAGACAAAGCATTATGAAATTGTTTGCTTACGATTTGCGATATATCTGCTGTCAGGTCCAACAAAGGTTTCTTTACGAACTCTCCATTACACTGCATTTGATTATTTTGTCAACAAGGCACAGTCAAATGCTTGGAACAAACATAATCTTCCGACGCAATCCAGGACGTCATTTAAAATAAACCATCCACTGTTTTCCGGATCCTTCTGAAGTCTGTACAGACTCTTGTTGACTGACTCTAGTGCGTGGAGTATGTCAGAAATTGAACGAGTATCAGTAATTATAATGGGTTTTATTTGCAACAGCCATTAAAGTTACCATGAATACAGAGTGTTGCAATGTTTATTTTAAATTATTTATCTGTGCACATCATTATTTGCCTCCATTTAGTTAGCAATGCCCAACTTCCTACCATCCAATCAATTCCCGAAGGACAAAATTAAGTCCAGCTCTAACATTTTTTTTGCTCATTCCAGAAATTGTACCTCTTGTACAGTATATGTGACAATAGGGAAGAAAAGACTGTCGCAACTTCTGTTTCATGGCGACTTCATGACTGAACGCCAGTAGGCGGGGCCTATGGTGCAATAATATCGAATGATTTGTCGATTTCTTGCTCTTGAGGCAGTTATGTGTTTGCCCGTGTGATGTCACAGACACAACAATACATCCAAACGAATAATTTTTGGAGCTTGGTTAAATAAATGCTTTGTTTATGATGAGGAGGACGCTTTAAGCTATGAATATTGCAGGATGTTTTAATGGTATAAATACCTCTTATATATCATAAGAACAAGGAAATTTGATTTCTCATTTTATGACCCCTTTATATTTGTAATATTATACCACATTTTATTAATATGTTGTACTCTTTGTACAGATGGAGTACGTGAGTTCTCAGCTTATTGTCATGTACCCTGGTCAGCTAATGTTATCATTTGGTACTCAGATGCGTAAAATGGGGTCACTGCAGGGGACAAAGGCTGTAGAGGACTAGCTACATCCAGTTTAGCTTAAAAATGTGCAACTGGCAGGATTGTGGGTTCACAGCAGTGATTGCTTAGTGTTGTTTTAATTATTAAATGCACTTTTTATTGTCTGGCTCACACACTACAACATAAGTTCCAATCCAATGTATTCAGAACTCTGTAGCCAGGGTCCTCACACATACCAAGAAATCCTCACACATTACACCTTTTTATGCAGATTACGGTGGCTACCCGTTAGTTTCTGTATTCAATACAAGGTACTTCTCATCACATTCAAAGCCCTCCATGGTCAATATTGGGTCTATTGCTGGTCCCTCGCCACAAACTAGCATCGTTTGGTGGCAGGTCCTTCTGTATCGATGCCCCAACACTCTGGACTTCTATTTCCCAATAACTCACAACCTCACATCATTACATGATTTCAAAGCCCGCCTTAAAACATATCTTTTCACCTTATGTCTTTCTGATCCTTAGTCTTATGATCTGGTTTGTGTTATGTATGTTATGTTTCTCTCTGTTATATTTCTCTACGCTCAGTGTTTATTTTGACTTTATTTATGCCTGCTGTCCTGTTTATTGGTCTTACTATTGTAAAGTGACCGAAAGGCTCTATATAAAATAAGCATATTATTATTATTATTACACCACTGTACAATATACCTGTCAACAATTTGTACATACTAGCTCATATTTTTATTTTTTATTCCACATTTTAGAATAACAATTAACAGATAGTAATAATAAAATCATCAAAGCACAATCGAGGCATAGGAATTATGTAGTGATACACTTTGAGATTTTGGGAGGCTTTTAAAAAAAGTATTAATCCCGTTGTTTGCGTTCACCCAAAATGATTTGCTGAAATTAAAATGCGAATGGTAAAAGCACTAGCCAATGAGATTAGTGCTTGCACGTTAGTCTCGCCTGCTGTGAAGCAAAAGCAACCAGCGGGCAAAGGCTGTTTCCAATTCTCACTGTGCCCACTGTATGATTGGCACTTTCCTTTAAGGTGAACATCATTTCACCAAGTGCAACCTGTCCCTGGGTCAACATCTTTGTTGATCCTGGAACAATATTCCAATCAACCAATCAGATTTGAGAGACAAATTTACGATTTATGTCAAGTTTAGGCTTACAACCAGGGTTAGGTGCTTCTACATCAGTGTTATTCACCTATCATATCCCTCTGATTTTAGGGATAACTGATGGGTAGGGTTAGGTTTAGGGGTAGGCATAGGGTTAGGACAACATTTTTGGACAGGAATGTTGTTCCAGGATCAACAAAATATGTCTGACTTGGCAAATTCTTGTGACCTTTACTTTAAAGGTTGTATCAGCGATTTCAGGCCTAAAAAAGGCCCAAACATAAATGATCACATTCATCTAATCTTTCCTAACGATCCGCTAGCTGCCCGCCCCATAAGCAGGCCGTCAAAAAAGCTCTGAAATCTGCACACAAAAACTCAACCACTCCACCAACCACTTTCGTTTCACCAACCACTCAAAACCAAAACAAATAGTGTTCCAACTAATCACCGACAGGGGGTGGGTGTTGTGTGGTTATATAAAAAATTCACCGACAACATATGTTCACATTCATGGCACAATTCAAACGGGACCAGAAAATAAATATTTTCTCACATTCACTTGCATTGACGATTTTTTAACCTAGAGGTCCACTTGGGGTTTTACGGATGGGCGGGACTTACCAGCTCTATAGTCTAGAACTAAAATAGCCTAACCATCATGATTACACACACACACACACACACACACACACACACACACACTAGTGATGCGCGGGTCGGCTTTTTTTCCAACCCGCGGGTCCCGCTTTTATGAAATTATTTGGCCCGCCCCAGCCCGCCCCGCACTACTGTATCTATTTTTACAACCCGCCCCGCCCCGCACCCGCGAACATTAAATAGACATATTAGGCATTGTAATGTAAATGAAAACAGCCTTTATTTCAGCCTGAAAGTGCTTGGAAACATCGCCAACTGGCAATAACAGGCGATTCTGAATATGAACCATAAATCAGGTCATATTAATAAGATAATGATTTAAACATTTTCAATATTTACAAAGCAGCGTTTGTATTCATCTAATTCATCATTCACCTTTTTTTCTTTTAATTATGTAAAATCCCGACCTCAATTTCTCCCGCACCTCATCTTCCATCTTCACTTTTATTTCTCCGTCTTTGTTGTTGTGGCTGGCGGCGGGAGCTGCTTTGCGCGAGCTGTGTCACGTGACGCCAAAGGTTTGGGGAAATCACGCAAGTTGCATTGCTACGGCGTTATCAAAGAACCTACTAAAAAATATGATTAGATTGATATTCCCAAATATTTAATATGGGCTGGACATTGCATGCAACATATATGGATTTTTATTTTATTTTGTTTTTAATGACCCGCCCCAACCCGCCCCGCAAATAAAGTGACAATTTCTTTACCCGCCCCAACCCGACCCGCGGGTTATGAGACGACCCGCGCATCACTAACACACACACACACACACACACACACACACACACACACACACACACACACACACACACACCACCTCCTCACTTTATTTCTCTCAACATGAGGACAGGAGAGCTGTCAGTCAATAAATGTGAAAAAGTAACTTAGATATTTTGTTGTAAATTGAAAAAGTAATGAGTTACTTTACTAGTTACTTGAAAATGTAATCTGATTACGTAACTCAAGTTACTTGTAATGAGTTACCCCCAACACTGCGTATGAAGCTAGTAAAAAGCCAGATTTTGTGCACTGTCCTGTAATCGTTTGCCTAGAGACCACCCACCCTTCAGAATGATTCCAGACAGAACAAAAATATCATTGTCTTGTGGCGCTTCCAATCCTAGAGTGCTTGCAGAGTTTCTTTGGATTGCAGTCCAAATACAGTTCTTCTGCCATCCACTGACGAATAATGGCTAGAAGAAAGCAGAAGGGAGAGGGAAAGAAAAGAATTTGGAAACAAAGGATGTGATGAAATTGAGCAGATGGAGGCATTTGGAGATGTCCAAATAATTGACAGACTCTGTTTTGAATTTCAGATTAGTTAATATTCAGATATATTTTGCAAATTCATTTATTTATTCAAATTTATGTATGTGGTGTTTATAAAAGGATTCAGCACAGTGTATTGTTGGGTCATTCTAAAATTGGTGGCACATGCTGTCACTCGCTTTAAAAATGGCGACAAGTTAAACAATGTACACAATTCCTTTAGAAACCTATTCCACACAATGAAGAAGTCTATGAAATACGTTTGTAAGAGGTTTGTGTAGACATTGTGATCACCATTTATGTCCATCAGAAAGTTTAACAGATATAACTAACATTCATATATAAGCACAATTACATATTTCAGATTATTTACTTCAGAGTGGCCTAATCTCTGCATATCTTTCTATGATGTTACATTATGTCATTAAGTGTCAGATGTAGCGGCTGACTCTTGAATATTGCTTTAAAAAAACAATTAATCTAGGATGCACTTCCCAAAGGCATCGTTAGCCAACTATGGTTGCAAGTTTATTTGTTACCAGCATGGTTAAAAAATTATGTTTCCCGAAACCATGGTTCCAACAAACATTCACAAACCGCATCGCAAAGTTGTGTGATTTGAACTACACCTCTCGACTTGTGGTTAGAAGCATAGGGCCAGATTTACTAACAGCTTGCTCCAGCGCAAACCCTCTTTTGGCGTTAAAAAACTGTAAGGATTTACTAAAAACACGCAGTGAAAAATTAGCGCTGAAAAGGCGTGGACACAGTTATTTTTGCGGCCTCATTGCATTTGCATTTGTAGGAGTTTCTCTTTTAGACGCAACATTTTTGGGAGAAGAGTATTTAAATGAATCATGCAAGGTGATTTACTATGGTTTGTGCTCATCAATTTACTGGTGTTTGCACCATTATTTACTGCCCAAAAAAAGCACGTCTTTAACCAGATGCTAACTTGTAGATTGCATTGGTCATTAGGGAAATTATCCGGCTGCGTCCGTATTCTTTAATTTGAGCAATGGTGGTAGATCACGCGCAGAACTTTCCACTCACATCTGCGCTTTTTTGGAATTGTGCTCTCACGATAAATTGCCGTTTCGTAAATCTGGACCATAGTTTCTTGTTAGTATGACGTCAATAAATAGATCATGCTCTTGAGAAAAATATGAATTTAACTGCTGTTTCTGAAGAGTGCTTATGTATGCGTGTACGTGCTCTGGTATGTTGGGGGAACCCCGGAGTGAGGTAAGGGGGAATTTGCCATTGAAACATCTGGAAATAAAGTAAAGTGGTCTTCAGATGCCATGTTCGATATTTGCAGTCGGCAATAATCTGACATTAATTCAATCTTGAATGGATTAATTAGTAGATGTTTTTACTCCACCACCTGTGTGACGTCTTTATATTGTTGAACCAACGTGGTTTGAAAGACGAATGTGCGACAAAGTTGTGGTTTCGGGAAACCGTTGTGACTAGCTAGTTAGTTTCTCCAACAATGGTGATTAAGAAGCGAGCCATGTCGTATTCAAAATGTACCCCTGATTGGATGTTATAATTTTTGAAAAGCTATAATCCTATTTGTGCGTGCAATGTTCTTTGAATAGGTGATTGTGTGTTATTGACCACTGTTAAAGGGTTAGTTCACCCAAAAAATAAAATTCTGTCATCATTTACTAACCCTCATGCCATATTTTTGATGAAATCCCAGAGATTTCTGTCCCTCCATTGACTGCTACGCAACTACCACTTTGATGCTTCAAAAAGATCATAAAGAGATTGTAAAACTAATCCATATGAATCAATCAAGGGTGTGTTTGTCGTACAATGGCGTAACTCACTGCTTAATTACCATAGTATGACGCATTGTTGAAGAAATCACCTAGTTATAGAGAGTTAAACAGTTTGGATTGACCTGGGACCTATACCATGAAGCTGGTTTAGGTGGCTAGCCAGGTATGATTCAGTTTAGTTTGCACCAACCCTGGTTTTTAGGCACCATGAAAGTTCATAGCTTCACTGCTTATATCTTCTGTGTAAAAGATGTCAAACCGAAATTGAATCAGCTGTGAGCAAAGTGACACATGTCTGATGCATATTCTCTTACTCCAAATTAAAGCTTACTACAGTAACTGTTTTTTAAAGACAGAATTGTCTGACTATAGGGATGATTATTTATTATAATTATTTTATATTATTTATATAATTATTACACCCCTATTCTATTACACATGAGCTATTTTAGTTTAACAATTATTATTAAGCATTTAGTTTAAATTAATATAAATATATACAGATAATATGTAATATATAATAAGATTTAGAATCAGTATATCAACTTTTCTTCTTGTTGTGTAAATGCATTTATGTTCTTCATATTCTTCAGTCTCTTAACTTTTCCCCCAGTTGTATTCTAGCTTTATGCATTCCTTTTTGTTTAATCAACACTTGAATGTGGGTAAGTTTCATTTACGGAAAAGCAACATTTTGAGCAAAAAGCTGAGAAAATATTTTTTTTAGTCAAATACTATGTCTGGATCAGATTCAGATCGATGATCAAAACACAGATGGAGTAGATAGAGTTCATCAACAGCCCCAAAGCTTCACAGTCCTATAGCTCATCCTGGGTCGAAATTTCATGCTGTAACATTAAGCATTTTGATTTATATGCTGTTTAATATTGATGATCCCGTTATTTTATATATGCATCTGCTTACATGTGATATTGTTTTTTTCTGCTTCTTTTTTGTCTGTGTTTTGATCAGGAGATTCTGTACTCTTTCAGAAGATCCATAATAGCGGTCCCTACCATATAACAGCGAAAACACGGAAAGCCGGAAATTTCTGTCAATGGTGGGAAAAGAGTTCATCTTTGGCAGAATATAGAAATGAATGTTGCTGATTCTCTCGCGAGAATTGAATTGCAGTTTCTTTATGATTCATGGTGTAACCGGTCCTATTGACCCACTCCGGATTGGTCTTGAGATCAGGGGAGTGAGGTTTACACGCACAGCTCTTACTGGCCTACGACAGTTACACTCACCCCCCTAAACCTCACTCCCATCCGGGTCACGGCACCAAATTTAACCAGTCTTACCCAGCTCCGAGTGGGATTCGAATGGTGTGGGAGGCGGGGACTTTAACAAGGAGGCTAAAGACCGCAGCCACTAGCGTTAGTCGCTAGAGTGCCTCTTGAGATCGAGGAGTGAGGTTTACACGCACAGATCTTACTGGCCTACGACAGTTACAAAGGCATGCGATTTCACAACTGATGTCACTCTTTCATGTGCACATGCTCTATGAACTCAGGATCAAAGCCTGAGGTGACAGAGAAAGTTGATGATCAGGGTCATGGTACAATCAAAGCTTGACTGAATTGGTTTGGTTTTGTCAACTTGAAACTAATCCCGTAACCCTTTTTCAAGCGTTTATTCAACTACCATCATAATTTAGGCCCCTGGGGAGACCAGCCCCCAAATTCAATACTTTTACAAGGGGAAATAAAACATGGTGAAATAGTTTTGTGATTTTGTCCATTTTCAAGTTCAAAGCAATCCTCCCACGAGCACGCAGTACAATTAATTTGGCGAGAAGGAATTTCTATATAAACAAATGCTAGTTTGATGTAAAATATGTCTGATAATATGTAGACCTTAAAATATTATTCTATGTTAAATGTAAGCATGGTTTTTGGCAGAGGGGTTGCCAAAGTATGTTTATTCAGTCAGTCAAATCAAACTGTCTAAAAGAAAACATTTGTTGTGTTGTGAGCACAGTATTTCCTATCAGAAATTGATCTAGGATGCGTAAAGGATTTTTTGACAAATGTTTAAGAATTCTTGCATTAAGTCACCAAAACAGATCAATGAGGAACAAAATCACAATGGCTCCATGGCTCATTCTCATTAATATGCAAGTCAAAGAAAATGTTTAAATAATGCAACTGCCCTTCAGACAAAAATATATTTTTAATCAAAACAATAACTGCAAAGTAGTTTCATGGCCAGCAAGAAATATTTATGCCCAGTAATTTTTTCCAATTCACTCTGCATTGGCAATAAATAAATACAATTTTTATATAATACTTAACTTCACATGTTTAATCTTGGAATTAATTTATCACAGTTATCACAGTTGTATATCCAGCATGCTTTCAACAAGAAGAAACTCACCCATATCAAGTAATAGAATTTCTTCAGAGAGCATTTTTGTCGTCTGGAGAGGGTCAATGGATAAAAGGTAGAATATCTGGTCCGTTGCCTGGGAAAGAAATGTCTGTTATTGACTAACAGTGACTCTGTCCAACCTCTGACAAAACTCTCTGACTATGTGACATAACAGCCTGTGTCTGTGGTTTTCTGGGGCTCTAACAGTCTGTGTGCGCTTGATGTGTATTGAGCATGTGTGGCATGCTTCAACTTCCTTGAGGGCTCATTAACATACAAATGGATTTCTGCGCTTGAAAAGCACCTGTGCCATGATTCCAAATGAGGAATGGACGGGTTAGTTCCCACTGCTATCTGCTCAGGTGATATTAACGTTGGTCTGTTTAAGAATTCTTACCGAGCTCCACCAATTTCAGCCACTAATTGGCTTTGTCACGACTTGAGCTCAATGTCCTGAGACCTGAACTCAAGTCTGTTCTTCCTATACGTCATTTACACAGAAATACACAGGGAGAAAAAGTCTCTTATGCTAATTAAAGCTGCATGCATTTGATCAAAAATACAGTAAAACAGCAATATTGTGAAATATTATTCCAATGTAGGGGAACTGCTTTGTATTTTAATATGTTTAAAATGTAATTTATTCCTGTGATCAAAGCTGAATTTTCAGCATCATTACTTCAGTCTTCAGTCACATGATCCACCAGAAGTCATTCAATGCTGATTTGGTGCTCAAGAAACATTTAATTCCAATGTTGAAAACAGATTTAAAAAAGAAGAAGAAGAAATTAGTACTTTTATTTATCAAGGATGCATTAAATTGATAAAAAGTAAAGACATTTATAATGTTACAAACGATTTTCATTTCAAATAAATGCTGTTCGCGCATCCCAAATAAAAGTTTGTGTTTACATAATATATGTGTGTGTACTGTGTATAATTATTTTGTATATATAAATACACACACATGCATGTATATATTTAAGAATTTTTTTATTTATATATAAATATTTATTTATAATACAAATTATGTATACATACATACCTACATATATATATTTCAAGGTTCCCAAAAATATAAAGCAGCAAAATCTGTTTTCAACATTGATGATAAGAGTTATTAATAATTGCGCACCAATAATAATTAATAATGATTGAGCACCAAATCATCATTTTACAATGATTTCTGAAAGTCTGGATAAATGGCTGCTGAGAATTTAGGAATAAATTACTTTTTAAAACATATTCTTTTAAATTGTAGTAATATTGCACAATGTTTTTGTGCACTCTAAAAAATACTGGGTAGTTTCAACCCATGTTTAGGTCAAATTTTCAAATCCAAAAGTTGTGTTTGTCCGTATTTGACCAAAACATGGGTTAAAACAACCCAGCATTTTTTAGAGTGTGATCAGCCTTGTGGAGCATATAACTTCAAAAACATTGAAAATCATAATTATTCTGCAACATTTTAATAAGTAATATACTGTATATGTTAAAGTTTTTTTGTGGCGACTACATAAGCCATAATCCATGACTCTGTCCAAACACAAACATCTCTTTCTGCAATTTCTTTTTTAGCTTCGCAAGCAAGGTCAAGTGCGAGGAATCAGTTTTGCTGATGAATGAGACCAACCACGACCACAAGAAGAGAGACCACATCGGCCTGTCCAAATCAAACCGACGGAGCCAATCCCATTAGATTTACTCAATCAGGAGCTCTACATTTAGATTTGTTACTGATATTTTAGATATAAACCTCTCATCCCCACAGTGCCTTTATCACAAATGCTGAAGCACAAAAACAGAGTTTTTCTTGTTCATTCACTTGCTCATTTAAAGCAGTTTCCCAGACGTTTCCCTCAGGGCAGGGCCAGGCTTTACATTTCACTTCCTTCACTCTTGTCTTGTCCTGCCTGGGCTTTATTAAGAACAAACTTTGGGAACATATCATTTACAAACACTTTTGTCAATTGTACAAAAACTCACAATTGTACAAGCATGTATATGCACACACACTCCCAGGTGTGAATTCCCGTGCGGTGATTTCCCACGAGGCCTTTAAGGTTGAAGGTTGCTTTCAGTGTGTTTAATCACATGCTTCTTTTCAAAATCTTTTATAACAATAGCCTTTATGGAATATTGCAGGTAGTGCTTAAAGTGCTCAAAGATTATGTGCTGTGCTAAAGAAAAGGATCAACCAAAAATTTCTGTCGTTGGAATGACTTTTTTTTTTTTTTTTAGGGAGCTGTATTACATGAATGTTATTAAAGACCCAGTGTTACAGTACATTTGGTACTCTTATACTGTTTCCAGGATATTAACCTCTGAATATGTTCCTCCACACTTGTACTGACTTGTCCTGCCTTACTTTTCCCCTCTGTGCTCTAAAGTGTCCCTTCATACAATTTTACCTCACTGAAAACATTGAAAATCCGTTTTTGTAATGTAATGCTTATTATTTTATATAATATTCTGAAATGTGTTGCTTGGTGGCACATTTAGCATCTTTTGATCAATGTGATGTTGTAGAATACATAAGCAGTATTTTTAAGCTTGTAACAGCATAAATGACTGTTTAATCAAACCATGAAATCCTCCTAAAAACTGCCTACAGAGTTTAACTTCCTGTAATGATAGAGCTCTGCGATATTTTGTGTTTGCAAACTGCATTGAAATGTAGTTGAATTTTGTTATGAAGATTAATTGACTTTCAAAGGTGCACCTTTAATAATGTGATGGTTATATTTCAAATTCGCAAGCACTTGCTGTCAGATATGCCAGATATTGGATAATCATTTCTCTGCTTGTTGATGTTTTTTACATTCTGGTCAGAGAACAAGCAGTAACTTTTCACTCTCACAAACTCTGAGTACTGTATTTCCTGACTTCAGGCAAATGTGTTATCAGTGTATTGGGAGTGTATAAAATCAAGTGTTTAATTCGAATTTCGGGAATCTACTTTTAATGCTTATAGGGATAAAACAAAAAGTGATTTTAAATGCATGTGTGTAAATTAATCTGAAATTCAAAATAGTGAGAATGTTATTGTTTTGTGTGTGTGTGTGTGTGTGTGTTTAAACATTAAAATACAGTTGATTAAATTTCAGCCTAATTTTGCCTCGTCGTCTCATTAGTAATTTTTGTGAAGCCAAACATCACTATTATTGCTCACACATAGAGTTACAGACTTGAACAAACCACACAACCAAAGTTATAGTTTAGAGATGATTTCTGGAGCATTTGCTTCAGTCTCTTTGCCATTTATTCTAGACAGAATGTTCCACATTCCAATTTTTCTGAACTTCCGAATTTAAAAATATAAATTACCTTTATCTATTCTAGACTAAAGCCTCTAGCTGTTCTGACAGGTCGAGCCCTTTACATGACCAAATCCGCTGTGCTAATTCTGGCCTTGTATTAGAGCTGTGATGTTCTTCCTGCGGTCTCATGCAGGATGTGCCCAGGTCCCAGAGAACATTTCCTGCATGACATGGGATGAGGAAATACCATAAAGTGCCAAAAAACAAAGAAAAAACTTTGTCTTAATTTTGAATAGTACTAGAAAAAAAAGGGTTCAATTCCGTTCTATATAGAACCTTAGAGTTCTTGACTCAAAGAACCCTTTATGTCAAAAAGGTTCTATATAAGGAGAAATGTTGGTTAGACTTTATTTCAATGGTCCACTTTATTATTTGGAGTGGACCATCGAAATAACCATGTTACCAAAATGTCTTAAATGATTGCATAATACTTTCAAGTTTCAAGGTTATTTCATTTTTTCTTGTGATAATGTACGAGCTGTTTAATTCATAAAAAAAAATAATAATAATAATAATAAAATGATCCTATGATGGGAATAGCTTTAGGTTCTAAAAGGTTCTATATATGAAGCGTCTGACAGAACATTTAAGGTTCTATATAGAAACTTCTCTTCTAAGTGTGTATATGGTGTATATTTGTATTATATAGTTTTGAATCATAAAGTGTGTTTGTGCTATTTTATTCTTGCCACTTGATATTGATATTTTGTCATCTAATTCAATGTCATATTCACCTTATTTTACAAAGCAGAATAAAGCTATTTTCTGTGAATGTGTGAGACTTCAGGTTCATGGGCCGCTATAGGTAAATAACTAGAAGAAAGTGCAGTAGATGGGGAAAAAATATTTGCGCTACACACCAGATAATGAAATTAAAATAATATGATAACAAATAACATTTGGCAATTTTAAGTAGTATAATGGACTGTTTTTGGACGGATAAAATAGCTGGAAGCGAATGACAACGGAAGCCTCACACATTCAAGTTTCAAATGGCTGCAGCCCGCTCTTACATTAAATATAAGGTGTATACGTTTGTTTGGGGCTACTTTATAATCATTTTACAGTAAAAATAAAAATTGTTTGCATTTATCAGTTAGCAATATAGAAACTGTGTAAACAGAAGACAAACTTATATAAATATTGCGACCACTTTCAGTGAACAGCCTTTTGTTTCTGTTAATGTATTTGGTCTTGACAGATCTGCTACGCTGCTGCTGCTACAGCGCAAGAACGGACTTGCTAATGCTAATAGATACATAAACACACTGCTGTGAGCATGTAAGATACGCTTCTGCAAATCTCCTGCAGATCTAGGCAGGTGGAGCTGGGGGAGGTGGAGGCTTTCAGAGAAAGCAGGACTGGCAATCTCATTGGCTGCAGGATCCAATCAGCTTGTATCATGCGGTAATGATGTGATTGCTTGCAGATTGCATGTAAAGGATGTAAATCAACTAAATATACAGCCTAAGCGTTCTATCACTTTTGCTGCACCTCATTTTTTCCCCTCTTTGAACAATTGCTTTCCTTTGGATGACAGATGATACTTAAACCCTTGACCTGCAGCTCTAAACGGACCACTACTGACTGACAGGGCTGGATATTCTTCAGAGAAAGGGTTGCGTTGCACTACTTCCCCTCCACAAAGGAAGGACAACTGTGAGCAAAAAAATTAAAAAAAACTGAAAGAATCTTTGGATGTCATCAGTTTTAAAAACAGCCAGTTTCAAAACAACGTGTTAAGCTTTGCTTTATACCACGGCCAACTTCTCTGTTCTAAGAGTCATTGCCGATTCAGAGTTGTATTTGTATTAGTCCCACCTATAAACTGCCAGAGAGATACATTATTTTACCAGCTTATATTTGATTCTTGTTATTTTAAAGAAAGTTAATTTTGCAAGAAATAGATGAAGGAAATTACTGGTCTATTTCTTTTTCACCACAGTTGTATTATCTATTAAAGTAGGCATGGTATGTCCCATTTATTAGGCTATACACACTTTTTTTCTCCTAAACCAGTTCTATACAATTGTCTTTTTTTGCAATGTATGTGTATTATCCAAAAATAAATAAATGATAATAATACAAAATTACTATTTAGTGCAATTCAGAATGAATAGAAGAAGCATGGAGAAGCATGAAGGCTTTCAACCTTAGATGCAAAATTGAAACAAACACATGATAAACTGTTTAAACGTTTCAGTCCATATTAATCACTGATGATAGTCTTTATAGACTTGGATATTAGACTCAAAACCTTAGATTCTCCTCCTTTTGATTCAACATTTACAATACAATTATTTTGTTACAGTTTTCAACCTATATTTTAAAAAAACCTGGTGATTAATTTGTTATGGAATTCTATTCTATTCTATTCTGTTCTATTCTATTCTATTCTATAAAGTTTACCTATTCTATTCTATTCTATTCTATTCCATTCCATTCCATTCTATTCTATTCTATAAAGTTTACCTTACCTATTCTATTCCATTCCATTCCATTCTATTCTATTCTATTCTATTCTATTCTATTCTATTCTATTCTATTCTATTCTATTCTATTCTATTCTATTCTATTCTATTCTATTCTATTCTATTCCACTTCATTTTATTACATTTCAGTTCTTAACATGTTTCATTTTTGTGCACTGCTTTTCTTCATTCTATTGTCATACTCTTTCTGTGCTTTCCCTTTTTTCCCAAATTCTTTGCAGTCAACTGTAAAAAAAGAAAAAAAGATATAGTTCTGTTGTTCCAGCTAGTGTTTCCGACTTCATCATGTTCTCTTCAAGTCTTTCTTCCACACCCCTCCCACTCGTGCCCACCCCTGCCTTCCTCTTTATTTTCTCAACAGCTTGTAACATTGCCTATGACTGCCTTGTCATTTGGCACTGATTAAATTCTGGGACAAAACAACAATCTCAATTCCAAGTACCCTTCCAGACACCGAATGGTGATGATTTAATTTAATTTAACGATTTATTTATTTATTATCTCTCTGTTTTGATTCAGTCATTGATAATATTCTCACGACCAAACTTAAATATAATACACAAATATAAACAATAAACTAAACAGTATTTATTTATTTATTTAATCATTCACTTAACCATTTTGTATAGTTCACAGTGCAATAAGATATCAGGTTTAACAGAAGAATGTTATGGGTTGCAAGAAAAAAAATATTAACAATTAACCCAGTGTGCAGTTTTACTCAGCGTTCTGAAGATGCTCACTGCACCGACTTAAATTAAATATTTCTATATAAAAAAATAAAAAAATTAACAATAAACAGCATTTTAATAGTTATGATTTTTTATTTGTATTTCATCATTACCTTAACCCACGCTACACAACAGAGGATATAGGCGGTTTGGAGAATGGATGGATGGATAGAAGGAAGGAAGGAAAGAAGGAAGGATCAACCATTAGCTGGTGAGGCTCGTCTCACCAACAGACTAACGGAGTGTTTGGGGCTTGAAAGGATCATGCGAGCTGGTTTAAAAGTAACCTACTTTTTTTGTTCTCAACCATAACTGTTATGAACACATACTGTTTTGTACAGTTGCAGGTTGTTTATTAATCGCTAGATGGCACTGTGTCTTTTTCACCGAATTTCCACAGCGAAAGCAGTTCACAGAAAAATGAATTTCCATGGCTTCTCATATTTTTCTCCTATAGGAGAAAAATGTATTTCTTTAGAAAAGTCAATCTGTTCAACCCAAGTATTTGTTGCTGAGACGCCTATGCATAAACGGCATTACATCGAGATTTCATATTTGTGTTATGTTAGGGGCCAGATGATGTTTTCAAATGACACTTTTGATGTCACTTAACACTCATTTATTTACATTGTGTGTGTTTTTCCTCATGCAAGATTAACTGTTTAATCTTTTAAGAAAATGACAAATGATTAGGTCTGTGGTTAGCCTACTCATCTCGGCAAAATTATTTGCTTTAATTAGGCTATTATTAGGCCATTATGATTATGATTGTTATTATTAGTATTATTAGGCTATTATTTTAGAGGGGACAGACGATGTTTTAAATGGTCATTTAACAATAATTTATTTAGGCTACATTGCCTACAGGTCATTTGGGTGGAATAACAAGCTTACTAAATTGGTGGTTTCTCATCTCGGCAAATCGTTTGTCTTAATTAATTAATAATTATTATTATAAAGCAGCTGTGTTTAACATGCGTCTAGGACCATATACAGAAAGAATAATAATAATAATAGGCTACCTAACATGTTCACTTCCGTTAGGTAAAGAAAGAAAGAAAGAAAAAACTCTGCTGCTCAAAAGCTCCTGATTTAGGCCCATTAGTGTATTTCGTAATTAAAACGAGAGAAATAGACAATAATACTCTGAATAGACACTCTCTGATTCTACGAGTCGTGTACGTTCAAATCTTTAACGGTGATCGTGAAGTTAGGCTAATACAAATCAGTCGACGTAACTCACAACAGCACCGACGGACGGGTTTCTTTCTCTCCTCTTCTGGAATAATATTATTAGGGAACAGAAATGCATGCCGTTTTACACACAAGCGTGACTGTAGAAGAGAATAATCAGTTTTCACACTTTATCCATTATTACTGTGGGCAGCAGCAATGCTTTGTATAGGGTTCATGAGGCTTTGATACATTCAAAGCTTACTTCATCTTTTGATAGATAGATAGATAGATAGATAGATAGATAGATAGATAGATAGATAGATAGATAGATAGATAGATAGAATGTAAACAGAATTATGTTAATTGGTCAATTAATCTGAATGGAAATGTTAATTCGCAGTTTGAAGTGCACTAACAATGCAAACTCCGGGTGGTAATTATGCCCGCATTTGCGCTTTTGTTAAGCATTTGCATAGGGGCAGACTGAGGCTCCCTACAAATGGATTTTTTCAATGCTTTTCCATTCCACAATATCCAGGTTTTCACTACGCTATATTATAGAAAATTCTACAATAAATGTAAAAGCATCACAAAACTCTCATAGAGCTGTTCAGTTATCAGCAGGCGTAAATCAAGATAGTAAATGCAAAATAATCAGCCTAGCCTACCAGCTGTGGTTGACAATGATTTGATTACAAGATGCCATTTTTTTATGTTATCTACTGTACTTTCTATGTTTTAAAACTGTGTTTTACAGATCATAGAATTATATATTGACAATAGCCAATACCAAGCTACTAAAATCTGTAATGACTGTAAAGCCAAAACAACAGCGTTAGACTAAAGTAATGCATTATTTTGCTACACTAACAACATGAAAGCCAAAGCACTCAAATTTACATAACTAAAACAACATAAGAAAATAAATGTTTAAATAGGCTACCTACAATCCCAACAAACTGCATGGATGTTCTTCGTGGGAATTCTGGAATGCTCCTTTCTCCATAAAAAAAAAAAAATCCAGCCCTTTTTACTTAGGCTATGGAAACATTGTTTTAACAATTTGACCGCCTTGTTAAAATTTCAAAAATGATTATCATAATTAGGCTATATCATTATGAAGTAAAATTACATCATTATTACAGTAAAATTAAATGCATTGTACCATTTTTAGTTAAAATGAGTTTTTTTTTTCAGTTTTTTTTTTTAATTTTATTTTTTTTATACAGTGAGTGGATTTGGATCCAAAAAACCCCAAACAAATAGGCCTATTTTTCCCTGAAGCACCTGAAAACCCTTTCTCGTAACGCAAACAGACAAATCCTGGACTACCTTAAGAGATCGTCCCTCCCTCGGCACGTAAGCCATTGGCTGATGTTTGCAGCGGAGGACCTTGCTGAAATGCAAAACTTGTTGCTGGTCCTTGCGGTCGTTGCGCGCTGTGCTGAGCGTCTCAGACATCAGTATGTGATCTATCGGTGAATCGTTTCCAGCTGGAGTGGAGCAAATCTCAGAACTGGTGCTATTAGAACAGGACTCCCTGAATGCGCAAGTGTTGACTGTAATTGAAATTGCAGTCAAGCTGTTCGATTGCGCGGAAAATGAGCAGGACCGATGGGACTGTGTTGCCCAGCAGCTCTGTGGTGGCGGGCTTTGGATAGCGCGTGTGCTGCCTATCCCTCGGAGCTCCAAAAGACGGGCGCACAAAGACAGGAGTTCGGGGTTCACCCCCTCATGCACGGGACTTTCTTCTTGCCTTTACTTTTGTGTCATCGCTTGTGTAGCTCAGCCCAAGGGAACTCTTTCTTTCCAACTTATGCAATTTGAAAGAATCTTACCCATTTCTAAAAGAAAGTGAATACCAAATACGCTGTTCTGGATTCATGTGGACTTGGATATTTTTGTGGTACCCTGGAAAGTGTTGTAATATGCGTTCAAAATGGATTTTTAAATAGAACATTTACCTCACTCTGGACATTTGACAGCACATTGGAATTATAGTCTGTGGAGGATGATTTGACGGAACATGTTTTCTATATTTTTTTCTATATGTGTTGTAGCTGTCGTCAGATCGTCAGGTGAGGCTGTTTTTGTGGTAAGAGAGTAGTATTTATAGCAGTCGGGTTTTGCCGTGATGTAGAGAAAATTTCGGCAAAAAATAAGTTTTTTGTTTGTTCAGTGCAAATATTCCACGTAGTAAATAATTGTATTTCTTTTATATTTTATGTAATACTTTTAAAGCAGTGAAGAAACAACATGGAACAGATTATGGAATAGACCTTGAACTTTAAAGTTTTTGTAGATCATTTCGTATTACAATTTCAAGTTCATTTACAATATCATAGATTTTCTCAGTAATTAATTATTCATTACTGTGGTTTACAACTACAAACCTATTTTTTTTATTGATGGCAATACCACATTTGAAATTTACCCCTGTATTATACAACTTGTTGTTGATATTACTTGAGTTTGCCAAAGAAAGAAAATAAAGGAGACAGTAGACACTGCAGTGGAGCCAGGGAAGCTGGTTGTCATGCGGGATTGATTGTGGGAAGTATGTTTGGGCTGGAACAGTTTGGTCCACAGATTAATAACAGAAATTTTGGCCCCACTGAGAAAAACTTTAACCAGCCAAGAGTAAGCATGAACTCTCATTACAAGAGCCCAGGTTTTCATGCTGGAGGCCCACAGGGGACAGTTGAGCCTGGTATGGGCCCACTTAACGAGCCTCCTGTGATTGAGATGAACATTAACATGAATGGAGGTGAACAGTATGGTGGATTCCAGCGAGGACATTCTGAATTGCATGTGGGGAATCTCCAACAGCAACAACAGGCCTCAATGCATGGATTTTTTAACCCTCAACGACCTCATAATAATCCCCATGGACATCAAACCCATTCACACCATCAGCACTTTGGTGGAAATTTTGGACCTGAACCTGGGTCCTCTTGCTTACACAGTGGAAGGATAATGGGTTACAACAGCGGTATGGGGCTCCAGCAAGGATTTACGGAGGGGTTTGACCCACTCTCTGAGGGGCAGTCAGCAGATGGCTTCTCTCAGCAGCAGTCCCAGCAGCAGCAAAGGACAGGCTCCATGCCTGATTTCCAGCACCATGGACCCCCCAGCGGAAATCACCCTGTACCTGCCCCATGTCTCCCACTGGACCAATCACCTAATCGTGCTGCCTCCTTCCATGGCCTGTCTTCTTCATCCTCTTCAACAGAAAGTCACAATCTAGAGCCCAGACGAATGCCCCCACCAGGTGGTGTTGATGGACTGGACTACAACTATTCCAATGAGCCCTCATCTGGACATTTTGAAGTGTCTGTGTACTCCCCCTCTGAATCTGATTCTCAGCTTTCTCATTTTGGGCCTGGGCGTCAGGTGCCAGGGCCCAATTTTCCTGGAAACCCAGGGTTGTCTCGTGCTCCTGGAATGCAGGGCATCTCTAAAGAACACCCCCATGCCCCCCCTCAACAGCAGCAGCCCTCAGCCCAGCACAATGTGTTCTTTGAACGTTTTGGGGGTGGACGCAAAATACCAGTGGGGATAGAGCCTGGATCCAGGCATCCTCTCTTGCAGCAGCAGCCAGGCTTGATTGGCAGACAGAACACTTGCCCACCATCTCTCCCACAGCCCCCACAATCAGAGACGAGTTCCGCAAATGCCAGCATGCAGGAGGGAGGCGTCATGATGCCTGGCCAGCATAATCAGTTTGAATACTCTATTCACAGACCAGAGAACAGACGGATGCATAGTTATGGCGACCCCATGTTCAACATGCAACAGCAGCCACCCCCTCCCCAGCAGCCTTCCAATCAGAGGCTGCAACACTTTGATTCTCCTTATTTAAATATGGCTAAGAGGCCCAGGTTTGATTTTCCAAATGCCACTCATGGTGGGGAGAGTTGCGGCAGTTGGAACAGTGGTATGCATAACCCGCCTGGTATGGAGAATAATCTCTCTCCAGCAGCCTACCCTGGCCTGCCAGGAGAGTTCACCCCCCCTGTGACGGATGGCTTTTCAACAGGCCCATCACTGCAGCTTACAGGGCCTGAGCAGCAGTCAATGCAGCAGCAACAAAATGCAGCATCGATGATCAAGCAAATGGCCTCTCGGAGTCAGCAGCAGAGGATGAGACAACCGAATCTACAGCAGCTGGGTCACCACAGTGATGTTCCTCAAGGGCCCCTGGGGCATGGGGGCCAGGTGGGAGGCATGCCTCAGTCGAGTTTTGAGAGAGAAAATGGTGGGAGGATGGTGAACTTTGATGGACGGAACCCACACATAACTTTGGAGAGTGGGTGGTTTCCCGGGCCGCATCCACCTGGGGAAATGCTGGGCCATCGCATGGGTCCAGGTAGAGAGGTGGGGGCTCATGAAATGCAGCAAAATGGTCCTGGCATGATGTTCAGACCTGGTGTGAATGGAATGGGCATGCAGGAGCCGATGAGGATACCGGGGGAGGGCCATGTGCAGCCCTTACTTTCACCCAACGTCCATTCACAATTCAACAGTGGCATGGGAAACCTCTCACAGATGCAGTCACCCAGTACAGGTGTTGGATTGCCCAATACACCATCAGAAAGGCGCCCTAATGACTTTCCGGGACCACCCATGGGTGGTCCGTCCTCTTTTCCCTATGGAGGCTCTAATCGACAGGGAGCCTCTCTCTGTAACTCTCAAGGGGTGAGCACCTCACCAGGGAGTTTTACATCCCAATCAGACTTTCCCACTAACCAACGTTCCTCAGTCAGCAAACTTGGTGGACTCTCCTTAGGGAATTTTAGCAAAACGACTGGCAAGGACAATGTTTTTGGACAGAGCTGCCTGGCAGCCCTCTCTACTGCCTGTCAGAACATGATTGCCAGCCTGGGGGCCCCTAACCTCAATGTGACATTCAACAAGAAGACTCAGGGAGAAGGGAAACGAAAGCTGAGTCAGACAGAACAGGACCTAAATAATAGTGCAGTTAATGGCACTGGGAATGCTGGGACTGAATATTTCCCAAGCATTACTTCCCCCCAAAATGGGCAAATGCCTCCAGCTGGAAATAGCAACACTAAACCAACAGGTCAAAATCAAATGGTGCAGGGGGAAGCCAGCACCCTCTCCCCAAATTACAATATGGACACTACCCCTTGCAGTGAGGGGAAGGCGGCGACAGGGAGTGGGAGAGGGAGAGGGAGGAGAAAAAAAGACAGTGGCCATGTGAGCCCTGGGATATTTTTCCCCTCTGAAAACAGTAACCCTGTTGTAAGTCCCGGCCAGCAGGTGGCCTCAGCAGCTGGTGCCGGGGAGAGATGTACAGGCACACCTCAAGAGAAGTCCCACACCTCTCCCTCATGGGGGAAAGGGGGTGACCTGCTGCTGGCAGATCAGGCTGACCTTATGTCATCTCTTGACAGTGGCATTCAAAGTGTATCAAAGTCTGAAGTCTGTTCCCCTCGCATGGATTTTACAGATGACTTGGGCACACATTATAGCAATGAGGATGAGGTATCATCAAGCTCAGATGCTCCATCCACTGTGAAGGCTGGCCGCAGCACTTTGTTAGGCTCGCCCAAGTTGCAGAGAGACAATGGACTAATAGGTGGGCAGAAAGGGCAAGGCATGGGCCTTTCCAACCACACTACCTCAACATTGGATGGCTTTGGTGGAGTGAGCCATCCGGGTACACCAGGCATGGAGCAAGCCCGTACGCCCTCTAGCACCTCTGGCCAAGATGAAATTCACCCACTAGAAATTTTGCAGGCTCAGATCCAGCTTCAACGGCAGCAGTTCAGCATTTCAGAAGACCAGCCTTTAGCTGGAAAAAATAAGAAAAAAAGCAGTGACTGCAGTGGTCAAAATGGAGATGGAGAGCTTTCTAGCTGTAGCCCGGATGCTGGGAAGGGCTCCGTGGACACCATTGATCTGGACACACTCATGGCTGAGCAGCATGCCACCTGGTATGTGCCCAGTGACAAGTCTCTGCTTGAGGATTCAGAGGAGGAGAAGTCTGTTTGGGAAAAAAATAAAGTCCAGGGAACCATCAAAGAAGGTAAATATTTAAAATTTTACTACAGTATAGATTTGAATTTATGCAAGTAAAAACACTCCATAAAAATGTATGAGGTGGCAATATTTGTACCCCCCCCCCCAGTTTTAAATGTATAGCCTTTCACTTTCTCTCTCTGTCTTGCTCACACACACACACAAACACACTAATGTAGGCATACGTGCAAAAAAATGCTCTCCTTTACATTATAGTGTTTTTGAGCAAGAGCAATGATGTGACTCTTTCTTAAGTTTTTCTCTCCGTTACATTTTTATTAAAAGGGAAATTACATATAGATTGTTTGGATCATTTTAAAAAATATATATATTTTTAAAATAAATTTAAATTTAGGAAACCAAATTTAACAGAACACATAGTTTGTCACAAATAGAATGTATCATATAAAATGGCTTTGTGAGAAAAAAATATGAAAGCTTCATAAAAGTACAACTAATTAAAAGAAAAATGAGGTCATGATTTCTATGTATTAAATGCATTTCATTTACTAAAGTACCTACCTATTTTCTTAAGGAAAAACAAAAGCAAGTGGCTCTCTAATCATTTGTAAAATCCAAGTATTTATTTAAGGATTTCGTCAGTTATATTACATTAAAAGCTACATTAAATAACAGAGGCTCAAAAGAAAAAAATCCCTAGAAATATTTCCTGTTGATCTTTATCTCGATCTTCACTCACAACTCTATTAATCATCTTGATATGTTCTAGCCACATGGTTTTAATCTTTCCATTATTATTATTATTATTATTAATAATAAAAAAGTCTTTAATTGAGTTCTTAGTATGGCTTTTTTGGGCCACTGTTCTGACACACTCTTTGATGGGTAGAATAGTTTAAGAATTTTTCTTATATGCTCTATAAAAAAAATACTCGAATTGCCAATATTTTTACTAAATATGTTTTTTTTTTAAACTGTAATGTATTTTTGTATACATGTTCCATGTGTGTGAACCTAAAGACCATTAGAACAACTAATGAAGGTTGGAGCTGTGTAATAATACTAATATCAATAATAATTATTATTATTATTAGTAGTAGTAGTACTTTTATTATTATTATTACTACTAATAATACTTATTATTAATAATCATTTCTTATACATCGACATTAAGCGGCATAATTATGTAAACCATAAGCTCATATATTTGATGTGTGCATCCTTCATTTGGCACTTGTCCTTTAGTTTAATCAGTATATAAAACGGTAATTGTCTTTACTGAAAAGGCAGCGGGACGGACACGCATAATTGAATTGCCACAGCCGGAGTGCGCTTTCACGCGTGTTAATAGTTCGCCCCCGGTGTGCATTATGTGCCCCTTTGTTTGGGCTAACTGCAGGTGGGAGGGTGCAGGGGGGAGCTTTCAGAGAAGGCAACCTTAAGTCAAGGTCCATTGTTTAACATGCAGTGTTGTCAAGTGCACCATCCCCATCTCTTGCAAACGCATCCACCACCACACAGCCAAAAGGATTCGTTGCGCATCTGTCTATGCACTCAGTGTAAACCAAATGCAAAACATTGTATTTTCTTCTCAGTATTTCCCACCTTTCTTTTCCCCCACCAACTATGCATTGCTGTCCTCATTTTGCAGTCTCCTTCTCTCCTTTTTTTCCCTCCTCCTTTCATTCAGCCCCCCGAGCTGTAAACGCACGTTGTGCTGGTGCGATCGATAGCTAGTTAGCACAAATCACCAGCCTTGACAGATTTTCATTTGAGTGGCGTAGACAGCAGAGATGAGAGAAGGGTTACAAAGTGTTTGCGGCTTGTGAAATTGCATCGGATGCATTGCACGCCAGCACACAAGGGGACTGTTAAATTCTATAAGAGGTTCATTCACACCATCATTTTTATAGGCCTTTATAACACTTAACTTTTAAAGCATATGAATGCTTCTAGTAATTTTAATTAGGTGACTAAGGTGCTTATAGGACATTGTTAATATGGATTTATAGGAAGCAGTAATTTATTTTACGAGTCTCAAGATCATTTTAAGGCGCCTTGGAATTAATTGCAATGTGCTGTACGAAGTGAAAATGTGTAGTTGTGAACTAAAGGAGCTATTTCTTGCAGATATGACCAAAACCATTTTTGCTTGGCGTAACCTAATGTACAGTCATATCAGATCATATTTTTGACTTAATAAAAACAGTTTATTTCAGTGTTAAGTGTTGAAACACTTGCTAACCAAGTTAACTGTTTTTATTTCTATATAAGAGTAAACACATTTCCTGTGAGTAATTAGTATTAGCTCTCAATTTATCGTTCAGGAATATATCCTCAATGTATATATTTATATGTTTGATTATATATATACTAAGTCTGTCTTTTTTGTTAGGTCTTCATAAAATAACCACAAATAACAGATCACCTTATGAATATACTCAGATTCAGCTGTCAGCAGCAGCGCAATGCGGCAGTGTTGTGTGCATCAATGTGTAATTTTACACATTTAAAAAATAAGATTGTTAGTACAATTTGAGTTAAAGATCTTAACAGGTTACATCATTTTTTGATAATGTGCAAAAAATAATTTTAACATAAAATTTTTGTTTTTTATTACATTTTCATGTAATATTGTTTTATGTTAGAAAATTATCTAAACAAAACATCCTTCTTAACCTTTCTTAAATCCTCAGCCCTTACAGGCGTCAAACACATGCACGCACACACACTAAAATTTCACCACACCTTTTATAGCCAAGTATGCATAACACATACCAGCACACTTTTTGGATTGGATTTTGGATTGGACCTTTGAATTTGAAATTGGACATCTTTGACTGGGTTGCAGGATATTCATATTTGTTCTTTGTTCTGTATTCTGTGCTGTCAAACACCAGTAGTGTTGAGTCCTCTGATCTCAAAATCACAATGCAACTTAGTCACTATTTTGTATACAAACTCCATAAGTGCTTTGATAGAGTTATTTTCGGGTCATTTAGTGGCCCAGCTGGTGTTCCTGTGCTTCTGTGGTTGTCGCCGTCTCTCTGGCTTCTCTCTCGGGTCTCCTTCTTGTTAGTGCAGACTAACCTTTGTGCAGGCGACCTTTGCTCGTTAGATGTAGCTGAGAATTAAAAATGCTGGGCCCATCGGATATCTTGGATATGTTTTGTACAATCTAAAATATATATTTATTATCAGAAAACTTAATTGAAATTTTGGGTTCATATTTCAGTAAAAAAAAAAAAAAAGATAAGTACATGTAAACTTAATTATTATTAAACTATAATTTCTTAATATTAAGTTTTTTTTTTTGTGACAGGTTTTCTTGAGCAGCAAGTATGAGGTTTTGTGTGTGAGGTTTTGGTTGTCATCAGTCATTACTGGTGAGGATTTCCTTGTGGCCCCCTGAAGTGTTTACTGCAAATGGTACTAATGACCCCCACTGGACTCTTTGTGGACATGATAAATGACAGAGCAAGTTAGGCAAGGTTTTATTACGCCTTTCTAAGATGCGGACAATATTTATGCATTTAAATGGATCAGTTCTACACAAGGTAAAATCAGCTGTGTTTGTTTGTGCACCTTACATGCCCACACGCTTTTGTGGGGAATGGCTTAATATATTGGTGGAGAGTACCGACTGGTCACCAAACACCCAGTACACTTATTTTTGTAGACAAATGGAAAGAGTGAATTTTCCTTTTCTAACTCATGACAGAGTATAAGCATAACATTTTACTATTTCATTTGTGACAAGTTGCAAAACATGAATGATTTTAATTACTTTCCCTGGCTTGCTTTTTTGTTTCTTTCGTTCCATTCCTAACACCCAAAACAAAGCTGTGATTCACATTTAGTGTAAAATGGAAAAACAGCTCAGGGCAACCCATGCTCTCATTCTGTCACTAGCTTGCTTCTTATTGACTTTCTCCAGAACTTATTCATTCGCCAATTTTTCAATCATTTTATCAGTGGCTGAAAATAGGAAATGCTCTTGCACTAATATTACAACCCATACGGCAATACATACACACATACATATAAATACATATATATATATATATATATATATATATATATATATATATATATATATATATATATATATATATATATATAT
Source organism: Scardinius erythrophthalmus (assembly GCF_964197995.2). NCBI lineage: Eukaryota > Metazoa > Chordata > Actinopteri > Cypriniformes > Leuciscidae > Scardinius > Scardinius erythrophthalmus. Next base: position 49,625,402 of record NC_138225.1, on the reverse strand, counting down.
ATATATATATATATATATATATATATTTAAACAAAAACATATATATTTTTAAAAATGTATTTGCCCTCCATATTTTTCAAACCAAGAATAAAACATTATTTCACATTTAAAGAAAAACTTTATTTGTTATCTACAGTACATGAACATATAAGACATCTGAATAAAAATCATTAACATACCTGTACATATATAATGTAAAAAATAAATTATATATATATATATATATATATATATATATATATATATATATATATATATATATATATATATAAAGTTCAAGCTGTTGGCAGGTGGTGTTAATGTCGTTGCTGATCAGTGTATTTTAGAATGTAATTTTAAATGGTGGTTTTTTTTTCATACAGCCTAAATGCAGGCTACTGTAAGATTAGAAATGTAATATCTTGCCCCTGAAATAAATTTTACATTTTGAATTTCAAAAATATATTTAATTTAGCTTCCCTGTGTATAACATATATTTAGCACATAGTTACATATATTTTATACAGATATATATATATATATTTATTTATTTATTTTTATTTATTTTTGCAATATGGGAAAGAAATTATAAGCAATGCAATTTTAATATTAAATCCAGCAGGATTTTAAAGGAGAAGTGTGTATTTTGTTCCCCAACGGTGTGACCAAATGGAATTGCAAAAATTACAGCTGTTTTCCTGAACTGTTTGCTTCCAGTATATCCCCAAATTCACACCATTGGTAAATAATTGTTCCTGTTTTGGGTATGTTGGAAGCCTCAAATAAACCAAACAATACTTTTACAGCCCTTCAGTATTTATGCCTTTCGGTGGAAAGCCTGCTAATGACTTACTCTTGTCCTAGTCTCTGAAAATTAAGATGGGACAGGAGAGAGTATTTTGATTTGACGATTTTTATACTGTACAAAATGTATAGTCTAACCCTAACCTACTTATCACGGAAAACTTTCTGCCTTTTTATATTTTCAAAAAACATCACTTGGTATGATTTATAAGCTGCTTTCCTCATGGGGACCAAAAAATACATGCACAGACACACACGCACACACACACATATAAAAATACCTTTACGTTTTTTTTAAAGCTTTTTGGATATCCAGTAATAGCAGGACACATACTACAGCAGAGCACATACTGACTCATGTGACAGTTATACTTAAAGCCTGCCTTTATAAGCTGTATACTTCAGTTTGCTTCTAGAAGCTTCCTCATTATACAAGCTTACATTTTGTTTTCTTCTATGTTTTCCAAATCTTCTTCCAATGCTCTAACTTCAGCCCTCTTACTGCATGTGTGTGTGTTTAAAGATGTTACCAGGCAGCTAGAGGGAGTTATGTCGTTTGGGATGCTGGTTGTTGTCTGGGACTCATTCTTAATTTTAGGGAAAAATAACAAATGGGTTGTGATTTTAGAGCTGCTAACTTTTAGGAGCGAGAAAAAGAGAGAAGAAGAAGTAAATGGCCATTGTAGTAGATGGTTCATTGTGTGCGTCTCAGTCAGCTCCCTAGGTCGTCAATTCATATATCTTACAAATTCGCCCACTGGTAAGGACAGTAAGGAACCAGGGTCACTATATATTGGGACACTGATAGTGACATGATGACAACATGTACAACGTCACTATTGGTTTTTATGAACAACAGCAGAACTGATATTTTTCGGACATTTATTTTTTTAATGTTAATTTTAAGTATATTATGATAAATACTTTGTTACATATACCTATAAATGTTATCTAGATTATGTTCTGTACCTGTCTATGAATTTATGTGCTAACATGAACATTATAAGTACATTGTACCTTACATTTTTTTTTTTTTTATATGTAAGTACATAGTACATAAAAGTGCGACCACAAATGTTTTAAAATATAAACATAAGACCAGACAGTTATGTCATTTCCTCTACTGAGGAGTAGAGGAAGCCGGACTTGCTGAAGATTTATTATTGCAGCAGTAAATCATGTATTAGTTTCTCAAGTATGTGTTCTCGAGGAGGGGGAGGGTGGTAGAGAGGGAGAGAGAGAGAGAGAGAGAGAGAGAGAGAGAGAGAGAGAGAGAGAGAGAGAGAGAGAGAGAGAGAGAGAGAGAGAGAGAGAGAGAGAGAGAGAGAGAGAGAGAGAGAGAGAGAGAGAGAGAGAGAGAGAGAGAGAGAGAGAGAGAGAGAGAGAGAGAGAGAGAGAGAGAGAGAGAGAGAGAGAGAGAGAGAGAGAGAGAGAGAGAGAGAGAGAGAGAGAGAGAGAGAGAGAGAGAGAGAGAGAGAGAGAGAGAGAGAGAGAGAGAGAGAGAGAGAGAGAGAGAGAGAGAGAGAGAGAGAGAGAGAGAGAGAGAGAGAGAGAGAGAGAGAGAGAGAGAGAGAGACTGTGCCTGCCTGAACTCAGACTCCTGCAGGAAGGGGAATATAGGCTTTCAAACCTTCAAATATAAGTCTTTTGCAAATTCTCTTGTGGATAGCAATTAAAAGATCCAGCATGTAGATCAAAATTAGCATATTTTCAGTGGAATCCCAAGGTCCTTGAATCAGTGCATTACGCTGTGAACAGAAGTATTTCCTGATCAGAAATTAATGGGACCATGTGTGGGGAGTAAAATGTAGATTGCAAGATCTGTAGTAATTCTGAACAACAACAACAAAAAAGGAATAGAAGTTAGAAGAAAACATTTTGATGCACTTTGTGTGTGTCGATATATGCTGGCTTTCTTCCATTGTCTTTTAAACTGAACAAAATTAAAAATGTATCTTTCATAATTGTGATATTTTAGATCAAAATCAACAGACACAACATTAACAAGATTTGCATTTTGTGTAGGACATACCAGTAAAAAGTATTATAGTTTTAGGTTAGCATTTTGTTTGAGACTAATGACGTAAGGAAGATAAGACCAATCACAATTCATGCAAATATCGCTGATGTCATCTCTGTAAGGTTTCTGAGACATTTTCTGAGGATTGAGGAAAATTAATACAGCATTGTAATAATATACATTTTTTGCCATACAGCTTAAAAAAAAATGTATTAAGGGTTATGATATGTGTGGATTTAATGTTGAAAGTGCTGTGTCAGGTTATGTGTGTGCTGTGTTTGTTATGTTGCAGTGTTTTGGGATAGACACCGAGTCTCTTAAATGTGTGACTGTGTTTTGGGGTTGCACAGTTCTCACATTGCTGTGTGTGTGTGTTGGGGGTAGCAGCAGGAAGCTTGATGGCTGCTGAGCAGTTTGTGTGTGTGTGTGTGTGTGTGTGTGTGTGTGTGTGTGTGTGTGCGTGTGTGGAGAATGCTTGGTTGCTTATCCAGGCCGTAGCCCAGCCTGCTGTGCCCAGCTACCACGGACTATTGGCAGACTCTGCAGGACGTAAGACAAGAGAATAGGAATATGTGCGTGCATAAGTGTGTGTGTGTATGTGTTATTGCCTTAGGCGTGTGAAGATGTGGGGGAGATGTGTATATATTTCACACCATATAATAGATTAAGACTCCATATAAAGATACGATGATCTTTTGTTTGTCATCATTTATGCAGTCCCACCGTTGTCTTTTCTTTTTACCACTAATGTCTTTCCCTCCTCTCTGGATTCCTTTTCCCTTTATTTTTGTTCCTCTATCCTTAGGGTTTGGGGGATGGGGTCGGGTTATTGACCTTTCCCTACACCTTACCATTTTTTTTTTTTTCTGCAGTACTGGTCCAGACAGGCTCGAGGGCGAGACCAGGCGCCCGTCTCTCAAAATGGCTGACACACAGCATGTGTGTGTGTGTGTGTGTGTGTGTGTGTGTGTGTGCGTGTAAAGGTGTTTCTCTGTAGGGGAGTGCAGGGATAATTGTAACACATTTGAGTTTTTTTGTAGATTTATTCAGAAGCCTAAAAATGATTATCCTAAAGATTTGAAATTTTACCTCAGATGTCTTTGGCGTGTCAGTAGTCATTATCCATGTCAGTTAAATTTATAACATAATCAGTTCATATACCGTTAAACTGGAAGTACATGAAGGACAGGTGTTACATTCCTAACACTGTAGCATATATATATATATATATATATATATATATATATATATATATATATATACAGTAAATGAAAAAGAGCTTGTCCATATCTGCATTCAAATCTGATTTTATCTGTTGTAAATTACAACACTAAAAACTAAAATTTCTAAAGATGTTTTTACTTGCTTTTTTATATCCATGTTTATGTAAATCTGAATAAAGATGTGAACTGGGTACAAAACTGATACAATTATAGTGTTTTGAAATGCCATTTTCTCTATTTCTCTGTCTATCAATCACTTCTTCTCTTGTATTGACATTTCAAATGCAACCCTTATAAACCTTTGTATGGATTTTGTTTTGTGCAGTAAATGAGATGGGGGCAGGGGGTTGACTTGTGTGTCAATGCTTTAGAAGGGTCATTATGCAGGTAAATTAGGTCAAACAGAGTCAAAGGTCAGTTTTCCCAGAGCTTTGTGACTCCTTTACTGAAGGGTCACTTTGTTTTTGTGCAGTGGAACGGGGTGAATGGGTCCTAAAGCCAATGCTAAAGCATGTGGTTCGATGGATTTTAAGATCACACTTCTCAAATACACAGTCTCAAACCATTCACACAATTGCCTGGAAAAGACAAGGGCTTTTTTACTTTTGACACTTAAAAAAAAAAGAATGACCAGTGCCTACACACACACACACACACACACACACACACACACACACACACACACACACACACACACACACACACATGTGTAGGCCAATCTCGAAACACTTACTGTACACAATATTTACTCAACAAAATGTACATTAAAGGCTTTTTATTTGTTGACAGGCATTTTGAAATTGATACACTACCACTTAATTGTCAAAATCTGGGACAGTGATCTACCAACATTGGCCAATGCGAGTACTTGAATTCATTTGGGATGGATTGTATATGGTTCAAAATTTCAAACATTTAAATATTGTGGTGGCCAAAAATCATTTGATTAATTGGCCTATCACAACACAAGCCACTTTTAAAGTGCTGTATACCTAAATGAATACATAGATTGCAAATGTAATGGTTACATCAACATATTGAATTTCTTCCCCCTGTGTTTTTCTTTCAGAAGTAGACCTGTCTCAAAGTAAAGGCACAGGAGGAGCAGGTTCCTCGGGGACCACTGGAGGTATGGGTTCTCATCTCCAGTGCCTGTCAGTCCATTGCACAGATGAACTTGGGGAGTCTAAGGGGCGCGGGGGACCTGTTCCTTCCTGGCGTTCCCTTCACTCGGACATCTCAAACCGGTTCGGAACATTCGTAGCTGCGTTGACTTGAAGAAACAAGAGCAAGAGAAAAGAAGACCTTTTGACTACCAGGATGAGGATAAGAAACCAAGACTTCTTTTTTTATATATGGAGGAAGGATAAATCAGTGTTTCTTTGTCAGGAAAATTTGTGCCATTTTTGTAGAAAAAAAAAACAAAAAAAACAAAACAAGAAAAAACATGTTACACTGAACTTACTGTAGGATGATATTAAAAGACAAGATGATGGTATACCAGTACTGATCCAGACCTCAACATTACTTTATACGTCTATGCATTCTGATGGCTTTTCTGTTCATCCATTGTTGTGTATTCTATGCTTCTCTCATACCCAGTTTTTTTCCCTCTCTGGAGGTCAAATTGTTTTCATCTTTGAAATAATTATTGTTCCTCTTATAAAAAAAAAATAAAAAAAACCTGGTTTTGAATAAGATCTAGGGTCTTTTCCTGACCCTCTAGCCCTCAGGGAAGGTAATTCTATTGTCATCAAGGGACACAAGAGGGCTTTGAAATGTGGTCCTTGCAGGCATGCTGCTTGCTGCCTTCTTTGGAACCAAAAGGGAGTGGTCAGGGGAATCCTATTAGAACATGATTCATAGAAATTCAATGATGTGCCATGTCTTTTCATGCTGTCTTAAAATGCTTTAATGCGGATCACTGGCCCTCCCCCAGAATTTCTCCACTGCTTTTGGTTACTTTACCCTTTCGGATTCCCTCTTTACTTGTATATTAGGTTTACAGCATTCTCCATGTTTCGGTTTAAATAGCCCATAGCCCATCGGATTGTTTCTTGAACACCCAGGATGCTTCAACACTGGTATGCCGCACAGCTAGAGGAAACCTTTTGATGTTAAATGGATATCAAATAGAAACCAGAATATTGGTATTGCACATGTCATTTTTTTAGGCAATCTTATACTCTTTAGAATAATGTTACAGGTGACCTTAAATACCTGAAAAAGGTTGGATGGAAGGTCATAATGGCAACGTGGAGATTTACAGAGGTCCTTTTTCTTTGTTTCTTTTCATTTTTTAAAGTAATATGTAAAGTGCAGTTGTCTGTTTTCCTGCATATTGTATATATATGTATATGTTTTATTGAGTATCTAAATAACAATAAATATGATGTTAATGGTGGCAGTTGCGCTTTGAAGAATTCTGTTTGTATTACTTTTGCTGTGAGCAGCAAGTAACATTTATAGTTATATAAAATATTTTTACACATCCAATTTTTCTATTTAAGTTTAATCCAGTAACTGACCTTGACATGACATGACACTGAATTGTATTTAAGTTTTTAAAATTAGAATTATTCTGGTGCTTGCAATATACGACCTGTTGTTCCCAAAATCTTGGTAAACATTTAAATAATAGGACCCTTTGTTTTTTTTTACTTAAATGTATCAATATAAATGTAAAACAAATGCAAATTTAAGGCTTTGGGCATTTGGTTTGACATGTTTAACACCTATTTACATGTTTTTATGCTTATTATTTGCCATCCTCTGTCAAACAGATAAAAAATCATTAACATTTTATAATAACATTCATTAATAATATTAACAAACAGTATTAAATTAAATAATTATTGACAGATCATTTGTCAGTGTAATTCTAATAGTTATGATTGTCATTAAACTTTAATATATTTTTTATATACACTCACTGTCAATTACTAATCTGTTCATCTCTCATTAAAGAAGTTTATTATAAAGTGTTTCCCATGTGCTTTAGCTTTAAGCTGTTGTTATTTTTATCAATAGGCACATCTCCCATTAAGCCTAACTAAGTGCAAACCATTTAATTAAAAACCCCCATTGAGCTTTGCAGCACAAATACTGTAGAAAAAGCCAATTGGCCCCATGCTGCTTGAGCTGGATCCTGAATTCCTATAAATACACAGCATGTTTGTTCAGGGCAGATATGCATCTTTAAGAAAATACCACAATGTTGACCTAAGTCTGCTTCCTCCCCCTCCGAAAACCACCCTGCTTATGAACGCACCCCTCCACCCACCCTTCACAAAGATCCAGAGGTGAATGTCTCAGAAAGGAGAGAAAAAGAGAATGTGCGTCAGTAATGAAGGTGCTAAATTTGCTTTTACAGGGTTCATTTGACAGATTTTAACATTTAATTGGCTCCCTATTAAACATTGTATACATTTGAAAATATTGCTAATTACTTGCAAAGCACTAAATGGTTTAGCTCCCCAGTACTTGAGCGAGCTCTTAACGCATTATAGTCCTTTACGTCTATTGCGATCTCAAAATTCTGGCCAGTTGATAATACCTAGAATATCAAAGTCAACTGTAAGCAGTAGATCCTTTTCCTATTTAGCACCTAAACTCTGGAACAGTCTTCCAAACATTGTTCAGGAAGCAGACACACTCTGTCAGCATCGATCTCTTTAACCTAACACATTATCAATTTCTATAATTCAAATCATGTAAAATGACTAAAATGACTAAAAATGCTGTATTATGCATGCCAGACAAGTAATTTAGTGATGTCACTTTGTAAAGAAAGACTACGTGCCCGCGCACATGCATTCAAACACTCATGCCTATACCTTATGCGCTAGAGAAACGAGGGCGCCGCCATCTTTAGAATATTGTCTTTTAATTTCCGTTTTTGCGGTCGCTCTGTATATTTCTATGGCCCTGCTGTCCAGGAGTAATTAGCTTTTGAAGTGGATATACTTAATGTAAAGTTAACTAAAGTTATCATGAGGACTGTAATGTTTAAAGCAGATGACTTAACAATGTCAGTCGACTGGGAAGATTTTAAAACGAGCTGTTCATTAATTAACACGCAAAATCGCTGTGAAAATACAGACCGGAAGTCAAAAGACAACAAGCGCAGCGCTGAGAAGGGGTGGGGCTACTACATAAGGTCTATAGACTAAATTAGGGGTGACCCCAAATAGTCGAAGATTAGATGCTTCGATAGGAGGAACCTGATTCGACTACCGATCTCACGGTCGAATCTTCGCAGAGGTGGAAACGAGGATCATGCCACTTTGGCTATATGAGGGCGCTCAATGTCTGATTTCACATAGAACTACCGGTTTTCTGTCAATACGTTAATATTCAGCCTATTATGATAATGCTGTAAATAAAAATGTGCAAAGAAAGAAGCTTTTAATAAATATTTTTTAACGTGCGTGAATAAATCCAAACCCAGATTTAAGTTTCACTTTCAATCCGTGACCGACAGAGGAGCGTCGTGGCGGCAAGGATTTAAATCTTTAACAATGTCTGGGATAAGAAAATCTAAAGTGTGGATGTAGCCTACACCATCAGAAAGGATATTCTCCAAGGCTGGATTTAGCATCAGGAAAACCATGATCGCACTTCTGCCGGCCAACGTTAACAAGTGTTTTCCACGGGATATTCTAAAATGCTTAACGTGAAAAAAGCTTTTAAAACGCTTAAAAGGCACTTTAACGTGGCTTAATGTATGTAGGCTACACAGTACACACTTTATTAAGAAACCATACTATGTGCAGATAAGATGAACCCAGAATATGAACGCAATGCGTTCCTCCTAAGCATTTTCATATTTTTATTTAACTATTTTAGGAGATTAAATCGTTAAACGTTTGGACGTTTGAAAGACTGGATTTGTTCTCTCGATCAGGTAGGGTACAAGTGATTTCAAAACTTTTCAGCCGGTTCTAATTTTATTTTTGGATGCTGTGAACCAGGCACGGCGCCAGGATTCCAGTTTTGGATGGGCCAGACCAATTGTGGGTGGGCCTTAAATTAAAAACCTTATCCAATCACTGTTTAACCTAATAAAAATTATTGACTAATATACTGTTATATTATCTGTGAGTATGCATAATATAGATTTTAATAGCTTGATGCTCTTTGAATATTTTGTTGCATTGTAAAAAGCTTCGGTGCATAAGACGGAACTATTCGCGATCGCTCTCCATGGTTCTGACCAAAGAAGAGCGCTTTGGAATCTCCATTACGCATCATACCTGGCTTTGTCTCTTAGTGCGCTACGAAGACTCTTAAGGTATAACTTAACTAAAGGTATACTACCACTAAAGGTATACCATTGCTAGGCGTCTTCAGGGCTATCATCCACTCGCGAGGCAGAGGCGCTGGCGCCCTCCGAGCAACGGCGCTGGTCGCCGAGAAAGATATGACATGGAGTGGGTAAGACATGATTTTATGGAAGCTTATTTCCGCAACAAAATAATAATAACAAAAAAGATAATTGCGACTTTTTATCTCACAATTGCGAGTTTACATCTCGCAATTCTGACTTTATTTCTCAGAATTGCGATACAGTCAGAATTGCGTGAAATAAAGTCGCAATTACGTCTTATAAAGTCAGAATTCTGACTTTTTTTCTCGCAATTGCAACTTTATACCACGCAATTCTGACTTTATAATACGCAATTGGGAGATATAAAGTCAGAATTGCATGATGTAAAGTCGCAATTGCGTGTTATAAAGTCAGAATTGTGAGATATAAACTATTCTGAGGTAAAAAAAAAAAAGTCCGTCTTTTTTTTCAACTGGACTTTATATCTCACAATTGTGAGTTTATATCTCACAATTCTGAGAAAATATGTCAGAATTGCGAGATATAAACTCGCAATAAAGTGTTATAAAGTCAGAATTGCGTGATAAGTCAGAATTCTGACTTTATATCTCGCAATTCTGAGAAATAAAGTCAGAATTGCGTGATATAAACTCGCAATTGTGAGATAAAAAGTCCAATTATCTTTTAAAATGTTTTATTCAGTGGCGGAAAACAAGCTTCCATATGATTTTGACCACTTCATTGAGTGTTATTTTTGTAGAAAGACTCTTTTTAAAAGGTTTTCGTTTTTTTATAAATTGTATCTTAATTTTGATCAATGTTTTATCAACCAATTACCTGTATTTAATAAATGAGAAGGAATATAGCAGACAATGTAATAAGGCACCAACATGATCACTTGCATTGCACGTTAACTGGAGGGCGCCGAAACTCAGCTTGTGCCTCACAGATTTTAGAAATATAGGCAATCTATTATAGAAAGCTTGAAATGTCTACTTTTAAACGAAAATATTCAAAACCAAAAGAAATAGGCTACTCTCTGATTATGTAATCCATATCTCCATCCATCTCTGGCGTTCATGGCGAGTCCGCATCGTCAACTTCATCTTTGCAGCGACACAGAAAACACCAGTTTATTAATAAACAATTAAATGTCTCCTTGCTATTTTAGACACATTCATAATCATTACTTTTACCGGTTCTTTGTGGCAAGCTTTATGTGTGCGGTCGTGCGCTTGAGTGCGGATATATTACGTAAACGCTCATATCCTGTTTAAGTAATTAAAATAATATACGATTTGTCCACGAATGGCTTTATATGAAAAACTACTAGTCGACTAGAAAAAAAAAATAGTCGGAGGCAGCCCATATTTCGCATATTTTCAAGCCAGGCAGCAGGCAATTCTGGGTTGAGCGAGCGACCCTGCGGAATGAGCGAGCGGTGCGGAATATTCAGAAATGCGCTCTGATCGAAACAAACCCGAACCACTGTCTGCTGAACTTGCGCAGAAACATCAAAATAGATAACAGCTTTTTAAAATTGTTTTTAAAACTAAACATTTAGACTATTTTAGCACAAATGATGAGCTTATTGCTATTTTTTTTATAATTCTTGACAAACTTAGAATATTAAGTTTTTTTCTTTTTGAAGAAAAGTTTTGGGTGGGCCGGTTAAAAAGTGGGTGGGCCTAGGCCCGTCAGGCCCACCCATAACGCCGTGCCTGCTGTGAACATTTTTAGCTAAAAAGACTTAGCATTTATTGTTGTTTCTGCAGTTAAAAAGACAAAGTTGAAAATTCTGGCTACTATTGTTATTTTAATATATATATATATTTTTTTTTTTATTTTATTTATTGATCTGTCAGGGTTATCGAACTATTTGTGGCTTGTGTTTTGAATATATGCTCCCCTGCACTTTAGGCATTTTGCACATATTTGCTCCTCATCTTGTGACTTGATTCTGATATATTTCGTTTTGTATTTTTATTTATTAGAAAGGTATATTCTGTTCTAATTTAATTTAGTAAATTAATTGTTTGTTTTTTCGGTGCATCGATGTTGTGCTGTACTTAGAGCCTGCTAGCACAGGTAATTTAGCCAATTTAATTTGATTTGCATATGAAATATAAATCCTGTCTGCAGTGTGGGCTTTCTTGAGTTATTTATGTTATTTCTTAGTTTTATTGATCCAAAATGTTATTTTAATGATATTTTCTTCTATATCTTTGTGTGATTTTCTGTACATCGCAGCTTTGAAATGTTAAAGCCCCGCCCCCATACACATGATTCGACTATTAGTCGACTATAGGCAAGACTTGACGATTCTGATTTGACTATGAAAATCCATAGTCGGGGACACCCCTAGACTAAACACGTAATACGTCACCGTTTTCACAGATTCACGTTTTTTGGAGTTTTTCACGAGTTTCACGTTTTTCTCCAAGTTTACATGGAGATCATAACGGTATGTTTTTTATTTCAAAGTTTGCGTTCTCAGGCCACCAAAACGCCATTGACGTGTATGACAGACGTATAATGAACGGCCAGAATGCATTATAAGTTTTCTGTTTTCAGTTGAAAATGGTGTAGTGTAAGTTAATAACTAATGATTTTTAAAACGGAAATAAATCAATCAAAAACTTACTTAAACGTACAGTATGGAATTTTTTTGTCCACTAGGGGTCGCTAACGTCTTACAATAACAAAGGCGTAGTTTGATGACGCAGCACATGCTAAGAATTATGGTTCTTGTCGTCAACGTCAAGCCGGCCGATCTAATAATGTTTATGGATGACTGAATACATCGATGCTTTTATCATAACTGTGATATGAAGCAGTTCGGGATTGCTAAGAGACAGCTATCAGCTCCAAACGCGACGCGAGCTCCCGCGGATATAAAAGGAATATGGACATTTCATTCAACCGAACTACACGCAGAATTACTACTCACAGGTCAGTTTATTAGACAAATTAAACTTGTGAGATAACGCAGCGCTGTTTCACTTGGTCTAACATTACATTTAGCACACTAAACTGCATTTCAATGTGTTGAAATTTATGTGTTAGTTTGTTGTTCATCTGTATGAGACTAGCAGTAAGCTACATCAACATGAGAATAACATACAGATCATATTATAACATTTTATCATTGTTGAACTATATAACATTGATTAGTTTTATGTAAATGTGCTCACCTGTTTAATAAAGTACATGTAGGAGCGGTCGAAGTCTCGGACGTGGAGCTCTCGTTTATATACTGTCTATGGGAGCTCTCGGCATCTCGAAATTTTAGTTCTCGTTTTAGTTCTCCTTTTTTATCCAAAGTCTGCTTGCCATGGTCCATAATGTTTGAACGAAACAACAACAGCGTGCAGATAGACATTGCGAACTCCACAGTTGTCTGCGTCTGTCGCTTTGGTTAATCAGAGGGCTCTGCTCTTAGCTCTGGTTGCCATGGCAGTACGAGCGGAAACCATAGGCGGAAACCAGGGACAACGCGGATATGACGCCATTGACTGCGACAAAACGGAAATAAAGACACGGTCCGTGTCTTCGAATTAAAATATTAATTTCTCTGGATTTAGAAGTTAATTGGAACTGTCGGGATAATGTAAATACACAACTTTAAAAAATATATAACATAGATATAGTGATTTTTTATATTTTTAAAGCAAAAAAAAAAAAAATACATATTGTGCCTTTAAGCTAGACAATGTCTTTCTTGTAGAGCTGCTGGACAGACGAAACAATCTTTGTTATGCATTCATTTCCTTCTATCACTGTAAAGCTGCTTTGAAACAATCTGTATTGTAAAAAGCGCTATATAAATGAAGGTGACTTGACTTTACATTTAAAATGGGTGGGCAGAAGAAAGATAGAAACAAGAAGAGAAGTCTGAGTTAAAAATAAAGGTAAAAAAAATAAAAATAAGAGCCTTTAAGGACAATGAACAAAGACAATCACAGAGTACCTCAATATACTTAAAGGATTAGTTCACTTCAGAATTAAAATTTCCTGATAATTTACTCACCCCCACTTCATCCAAGATTTCAGGAAGACATTACAGGATTTTTCTCCATATAGTGGACTTTAATTAAGGTCCAAATTGCAGTTTCAGAGCAGCTTCAAAGGACTCGACACGATGCGAAAAAACTCCATCTCATTTTCTCCTCCAACTTCAAAATTGTCCGACATCGTTGCTTTCCCTTTTTTTTTTTTGTAAATGCAGTTTGACGTAGTCTTTGCACGTTCACTTTGTAAGCACTAGGTTGGCACTTCCGCTATGTCACGTGTGACTTTTCAATGTGATTACGTAATGCACGGCACATCGCAGAACTAGTGCAAGACTAGCATTTGTGGTTAAAAAGTATAGAAACTTTTTTTTTATTTTTTAGAAAATGGCCGATGGTTTGGCTAGATAAGACCCTTATCCCTTGGCTGGGATCGTGTAGAGCCCTTTGAAGCTGCATTGAAGTCCACTATATGGAGACAAATCCTGGAATGTTTTCCTCAAAAACCTTAATTTCTTTTCGACTGAAGAAACAAAAACATGAAGATCTTGGATGACGTGGGGGTGAGTAAATTATCAGGACATTTTAATTCTGAAGTGAACTAATCCTTTAAACCCTGAATAAAAGTTATTCCCACTTCACGAGAGAAACTGAAGAATAGTTATGGTTGTAATCCCTTGATTGCAAGTTATCTAACCCTAGAGAGACTTTAAGTAAGGTTTATCAAAGCCTTGAGACACTGAGCTGCAAAAAAATGACTGAAATTATATGACAACATGGCATCACTTGATTTTCAGCAGGCCTAGCAGAGGGGTTGAACACATCTGTATTCATTCAGAGAAAACTGTACTCTTTCTAAAGCTTACAGCAATGGGTCTCATTCACTAACCGTGTGTACACAAGGATTTGTGTGTGAAATCTGCGTACAAATCTGTGTTTTTGTGAACAAATCATGATTCATCAATAACTTTCGTTCTAAATTTTATTCTAAATTTACGAAACAATTTAGGAACAACTGAAATCACACACATGCACAACAATCACATACTCTGAGTGGTCCTGTAAAATTATTAAGTTTAAATTTCATGACATTTCATAAACGTTAACAAAGATTAACAAATACGGTAACAAATGTATTGCTAGTTCATGTTAGTTAATATATAACTAATGAACCTTATTGTAAAGTGTTACTGAAAAGGACAGCGATATCAGCAATCCTATAAGATCATTACAAATCACACTGTACGATATGGATCTAATAAACTTGGTTACAACATGTACGTATGTAGACTGTAGCTATGATGATGACACCTATTGAATCATAGACTATGACGCAAGTTAGTATAGAAGAATAAAAGTCATCAGCAAGCGCTACTGTAGACAAATAGAGCAAGATGAATCACACTTTGGCAATTGTGGTTTTTATGTGCGCTGAAAAAAGAGGATGAAGGGAAAGAGGAGAATATGGATGCAGTCATAGTTGGGAAAAGAGGCCAACTTGGCATGCCAATTTTGCAAACTGAGCTTGAAGTAAGTAGGTTAAGTTTTAGCGCCATGTCGCGTTGATCAATACGCCATTTCATGTTGCATTTTTATTGGCTAGTCAGTAGACGTAGGTCATCGCAGCAAAGACACTGACATGATCATTCTAAATTTCTGACACTCTCAGAAAATTATTGCAGGCTATCTTTGGTCGCAAGACCGTGACAACGGCCGTCTTTGAATCTCTCTCACTGTACGACGTAGGACCACCGTTTAGGAGCCACAACCACAGAAATCACCACAATTGGTCATCCTCAGTCTGGGACAGCCCAAAATAGTACAATGTGTACCGGGCATTAGAGAGATTCATGTTTGCTGAGAGCAACAAAAGGAGAGGTTGTGGGAAAAGCACTTACATGGACATGGTTTGTGCGTGTTTTATGCAAATACTAACTGACCTCGTGCATTCAGTCGCTCATTTAGAATACTCCAAATTCATTAAAGTTTGATCAAGGTTAAGAACAAATCCATGTGCGTATCCGTTCTCCTTTTTGTATAAATAGCCTAATCCATGCAATAATTAGTAAATGAGACCCAATGTTTTTCACAATATATCAGAAAAAGATAAGAAGAGTTAAATAGTTGACCAGGGGAACTGAAAATTGTATTATTTACTCACCTTTATGTTTACAGTAAAGGTCTGTTCACACCATAACGTTAACTACTGTATAACCATATTTTTTTCAAAATTGTTCTAACGACGTATAATGAATAGTATCCACACCATAACAATAACCAATAAACTCCCAATAGAGAGCACATTTTTGAGAGCAGTATGGTAAGCAATAAACTCTACAGTTTCATAAAAGGTCTAAACAATGTCTCAAACTTTGGATCCGAAACCCAAGTGTGCAGTCAAGACTCTAATAAATTCAATCCACTAAATTTGAAAATGGCTGTATTTCATATATTTCATCACATGTTCCTGGATTAACATCTTTGTTGATCCTGGAACAACATTCCAATCAACCAATCAGATTTGAAGGACAAGTTTACAGTTTATATCAAGTTTAGGCTTACAACCAGGGTTAGTTGTTTCTACATCAGTGTTATTCACCTATCGTTTCCCTCTGATTTTAGGGGTTACTTATAGGGTTAGGTTTTAAATTTTTGGAAAGGAATGTTGTTCCAAGATCAACAAAATATGTTGATCCAGAAACATGTCTTACTTGGCAAAATCACATTTTTGTTTTGTTTGGTACTGTAGGGATTAGTAGAGATCCAAAGACACTTCAGACCTTTTAACCTCAGTTTGGCCACTTGTCTGGTATTTCTTTCTCCATTTCTTTCTCCAGTTTTTGAGACATGTCCTTTCTGTTCAAGAACGCCTAGCCTTTGTAATAAATCAAATACAGAGTTACCTGTTTTAATCATATTGGAAGATGGATCAAAGCTTGAGTGTTGCTAATGATCTACAGCAGGTGTGCAAGTGAGAAAGTGGAAATGTACTGCCAACAGCACAGTAGTCTTCCATTCATTCTTTCCCAAAAGACACACACGCACATACACACATTCCTTCGCATGCTCTTAACTCTCACCTCTGCTCCAGTGCAATCTTTTACCCATTTATTTTTAAACATGTGTGCCAAATACACTCTTAAAGCCACATTTGACAGGATGTCTCTCAGTGTGGATCTTCAAAGTGTTTCCTCTCAAACCATAGTTCTAAATGTACTATCTAAACAGTTTAGAGTTCAAGACAGATATTTAAGTGCTAATCCTAAATTCTTTTATGTTACAATGTGTCTGAGACTCATCCAGAACTCCACACCCGCAGCACCATCAAATCTTCTGGTCACACAATTCATTCCCTCATGACTCATTCGCACACATAGCACTTCTACACACATGGGAGTATAAGGGTATGCTTACACTACAATGATGTACTAAAAACGGAAAAGTTTATCCACATACAGACGACAACATTGTCAAAACGATCCCTGTTTACGCAGATCCACGGAAATGACTAAAACGCTGTTTTCTGGCCAGTAGTTCAGGCCAGTAGCTGGCGATGTCACTTTGTAAAGAAACACTACACAGAGTGAATGCGTAATACACATGCACATGTTTTCACAAATTTGCGCTTTTGTAGTTTACACAGAGGTGATAACGGTAGTGTTTTTGAAACCTGTTTTCAAAAGTTTGCCATTTCTGTGTAAATGAATAGTCAAAACACATATTTTTTTTTTCCATTTTTAGTTGAAAACGGTGTTGTGTAAATGGCCCCTAAAAGCCACTAAGCCGTTTAGCTCCTACTATCCACAAGAAGTATTCTGTTCCCTTCTGCTGGCTTGGGGTTTTTAATCAGCAGTTAACCACAGGGGAATATGTGTGTTTGGCAGCCTAGTAGAGGTCAGGCTCATGAAAATTCAGTGGTGAGTCTTAGTTATTTTTTAAAACAAGCATTGGTCAAAACTTGTCAAAATTCTTCACATAGTCAGAGAAACATAAGTATGTGCGCACCAGACTGTGAAATATTTCATTGCTCTCACACGAAATGCATTCAACAACCACATCTTCCAAACTCTTTTGTCATTCATACTCCACCACCTGTGGAACACTATGGGCCCTATCATACACCCGGCGCAATGCAGCGCCAAGCACAACCTAAGTGTTTTTTGCTAGTTTCAGCCCGACGCCGTTATCATTTTCATGTCCTGCACCACGTTGTTTAAATAGCAAATGCAAATTTGTGCGCTGGTTTGAAAACGAGGTGTGTTCAGGCGCATTGTTGGCGCATTGCTATTTTGAGGCAACTGAAATAGACTGCGCCATTAACCAACAAAAACCTGGTCTAAAGTCAATGGCACAATATATATATATATTTTTTATTTAAAGAGCACGTTAATATTTAAAGGTCCCATTGCATGAAAATTTCACTTTATGAGGTTTTTTAACCTTAATATGAGTTTCCCTAGCCTGATATGGTCCCCCAGTGGCTAGACGTTTTGATGGGTGTAAACCAAGCCCTGGGTATTTTTGAGAAAATGAAAGCTCAGACGGGCGAATCTAGAAATCTTCCCCTTATGTCGTCATAAGGGTGAAGGTTACCTCCCCTTTCTTTTCTTTGCCCGCAAAGAGAATTTGGCCCGCCCATGAGAAAATGAGCTGCGCGAGCGCGATATTGTTTTTTCTTCGAGAGACATCATGGCTTGCAAACAAGCGAAGCATGGCAGTTGCTCAGTGTTTGGATGTACAAATGAACACAAAAGTATTTTTTTAGTTCCTTCATCCGAGTCTCTGAAGAACCAGTGGGTTATGTGAATTTCTGATGTGTAATTGTTCAAGTTCAGACAGATAATCTTTCTCTCAAAGTCGTTCAATGCTGTTTATGCATCAGTAAATCAAGCCAGTGACTAAACAATCAACTTCACGTAGTTTCTCTTAGTAGGATGAAAATAATCTTACTTAAACTGTGATTAATATATATACAGTAAGCGATCAAAGAACAATCCCTTTCCAATCGCCCAAGCTGTCAATCACACAGCGCGAGTTTATCTGGACACTTGCCAAAACTCGTTTTGAAATCAATGACGATGTTACGCTGCACAATGAAGCTCTTACTGTAGGCCTACTTCCCTCATGTTTGCATTGGTGAAAGCATTAATGAGAGTGCAGAAACTGCGTTGCACTGATAAAACCTTCATTCACGCAATCAACAGGTTGTCATCTGCTCAATGCTCATCACTGCAACCTTTTATGTGATGGGAATAGGTCTAAATACTTAAAAAACGTATCACGATTTGTTAATCCCGATAGCTGTAATAGTAAAAGTTTTCGAGAGTTACACATGTAATGCTAGATATTTCATATGCAAGCATGTCAGCCAGTCACAGCAGTGGGCGTTTACACTGAAGTCTCACAGCAGACACGCCCCTTCAAACAGAGCGTTCAAATCAGAGGCTAAAATCAGGCTAGGAAATATGCCTTTTATTTCTAAATTGTAACATCTTTTGATCTAAAAAACATACTAACATTATAAGGGCACCCCAGGAAACATTCTAAAATAATAAAATAATCCATGCAATGGGACCTTTAATTACTACAAAAGTAAAAAGAAGTGGAAACCGTTGGTCAAAAACATACATTTACACACAAACTGACCACCAACGGCAACTTTCAGACTCCATCTTTATTAGACCAAAAATCGATCAAATGAAGGTATCTCAGGAGACAGGAAGTGAAGCTAACATTTGATTCGGACATGCCTTGATTCCTTCCTACCTTGGAATGCGTCCTTCAAAGGCAACATTTTTAAGCTTTCCCAAATTTGCAGCACATTTTTCAAATGCTAACACACTGCTTTAAAAACAGCGTACCTTGAGGTGTCACATTCAGGTTTGGACGCAAGGAACACAACTTTATTTGCAGATATGGCAGCATAGGTAAGTGATGATACTTGAGATCATTAGCAGATTAGATATATTAACTTAGATATAATATATATATATATATATATATATATTAACTTTGAGTCTTTGTCTTACAGAAATGTTGAAGCACAGGCGGATGATGGGAAATGTAGTCTGTGACATGAGGATATTCTAAAGGTAAAGACACACAGTAATAAGAATCAGTACTAAATTAAAAAACACAACATGCAATTTTCATGAAACCCTTTTTTTAAATTACCTTTTTGCTGATTCTACAAAGTGTATGTAAACTTTTGTAAACTGTATTTGTATGGGCTTGATATGTCAATATATATATAAATTTTCAATTTCTTATAGCTTTCATAGAAGTTTTTACTTCATATGACAATATATTTAATATATGGAAATTTAATGTATGAACATTACATGAACATTTGTAATCTACTTTGTAAAAAAGGTTGTTTGATCAACCGAGGACAGATCCTCTAACTCAGAGGTCTTCATTCCTGCTCCTGGAGAGCCACTGTCCTGCAGAGTTTAGTTCCAACCTGCTTCAGCACACCTGCCTTTGAATAGTCAAGTGATTCTGAAGAGCTTGATGAGCTGATTCAGGTGTGTTTAATTAGGGTTGGAACTAAACTCTGCAGGACAGTGGCTCTCCAGGAGCAGGAATGAGTATGTGGGCTCTAACTAAAGAAAAAAAAAAAAAGATTTTAACAATCCAAATTTCACAATAAAAATTTCAGAGGAAATAACTACTGAAGTAAGCATATATACAGTATATATATATAAAAATCTATATCATCCTATATCGCCCAAGCAATACCCTTGGTATTTATGGTATATGTTACTCTTAAAACTAACATGTTAAATTATTTTGTTACTCGTAAAATGCTAAATGATTTTACGGACAGTAATGTGTTGGTTACTTTTGTTCTTACCATCAGTTGTGACTGTCTTCCAAAGCTATAGTACTTGGCTTGACATTGTTTACACACACACACACACACACACACACACACACACACACATGCACACACACACACACACACACACACACACACACACACACACACACACACACACACACACACACACACACACACACACACACACACACACACACACACACACACACGGGGACATTTCATAGACATAAAGTGTGTGTGGTGTTCTTGTACGTGTGTAGCTGTCCTAGTCCTCTTCTCTAAATCTCTCTACCCTGTGGGGGGCTAATTCAGGAAGGAGCCCCAGGTTGTAAGATAGTGCTCAGGGTGGGATGGGGGTGGTTTGTGCTCTTTCTACCCCATGGCATGTTGCCATCCCTGTCTGACTGAGCAAAGATGACTGCCCGCCCCCTGGGTGTCTATGTGTGTTTGTCTGGGATGTCTGAGACGGATTTATGTGACGCTTTCAGAACCATTTTAATTCATTGGTCACCATCTGTACCAGCCAACGCGCTTTCCGATAAATATCATTATTTTCTTCATTTTCATCCAACAGAAGTATAATTCCTTTGACCGGCATATGAGGCAAAAAAGAGGGCAATAAATTGGCATCAACAAGGCATCAACATACCATGCTGTTAAAACTGGGTAGAAAACAAAAACAAACAAAAAACACACAGGTATTTTGTGCTGACAGGCATTATGTGTTAGCTACTATGTCCCTTTAAGCAGGACCCTACAGGTGTCATCAAGGGCTGCGTTTAAGTCCACTGTTTTTATGCCCTTCCCTTGCTAACTTCCCTCCATCTCGTTCCCTCGGATGTATGTCATTGCTTACATTGCACAAGTGCCAGAACCCTTGCAGTGCGTTGAAACGGAACACCCTAAGCCCTTGTGGGTAAAGTGTATGGGTAAAATGTATGTTCTTCTACTTCTCTCTATTAATGTATATGTCTGTGTGTGTTTTTGGAGGAGATACATATATATCGTCCATTTTGTTTGATTATCTTTCATTTCGTACTCACACTTATAGTGCAAAAACAAAACAAATAAGAGAGCACAAAAGAGAAATTCTTATATTTACTTTACCAGTATGACTTTACTATGTACAACTCCATGAAAGTTTGTAAGACAACTTTTAAGAGAAACAAATTCACAGTTGCGAGTCACATTGCAAGATTTAAAGTCATACTTGAAAACGTAAATTCACAATTTTATAAAGTTGCAAATTACAAGCAATTTCCAACTGTTTGATATTGATTGTCAGTAAGATGTGACATGTAAAGTCACATTGTAACCTATTAAGTCATATTGCCAAATATCAAGTCAAAGTTATCTTTTTTAACAGCCTTCCATAGATTTGAGAGCAATGATGTAGGAGAAGATTTTTAATGAATAACTCTTTGTAAATTAACTTAATTATGTAGTTCTTTAGGAAATATGTTTTTTTCCAGTGTTTTAAAGGTACAAATACCTTAAGAACCTAAAATGTAACATCAACTTTCAACTCATATAACTTTTCATAGCTTCAAAAGTGGACACCACGGAGACCGCCCTGCATGCTGAAACTCTTTGGCTGGCAAGAGCAAACTCCAAATCATCTGTCCTTATAATGGAGGGATAGAAAGCTCTCAGATTTAATCAAAAAGATGTTCATTTGTGTTCCAAAGATGAACTGAGGGTGAGTAATTAATGACAGAATTAAATTTTTTGGATTAACTATCCCTTTAAGTGAGAGAATTATTATTATTTTTTATAGTGGTTTAGTCGAAGTCTTCAGAGGTGATACAATCGCCTCGAATGATGAAGAGTTTTAAATGAAATCAAATCAGATCAAATAAAGTCATTGCTCAACTTTTGTTTGCATGCCAAAAGCAAATATGGTATACCACAACTGTTTTGTTGGAAATCACAACTCTTTTTGCATGTCTGCAAAATGTAGTAACTAACCCAAAACAAGGTTAGTTTAAAAAAAAAATAATACCACCAACATTTTTGTCATCATCTTTAGAAAATTTTAGTTTTTTCACCATGGTAATCAACCCTGAACATGTTTGTTATATACAAATGTCATCTTTGTTGACAAGGACTGCATATACTATATAAGAATGCCAGTTTTGTCTATCTTATCACACTAAGCTTTTTAGATACAGATTTTTGAAAAAGTGATTTAGAAATGTGTCTCGGCGATTTTAAAAACGGTAAAAATAAATATCAGTGAAATTTATACTGCCAGCTCTCCAAACCACTTTTATTTACTGTTGATTTTCTAAAAGAAAAAAGAAAAGAAAGCTCGCATAAATGCACACCGTTTTTCTCTTTTTATCCCTGTGTGTTTTTTGCCTCTGGTTGGTGATACTATAGGGAAAATATTCTTTCTCTCTCTAACTCCTCCTATTGTTACTTCTCCCTCTCCTGGGTGACACACGTCACTGTACAGTCACGACATCACAGGCTGCTGCTGAAGACAAGCAACACCCTCCCTCTGCACTTTCCCTCCATCCATCTCTATGAGTCCCACTCAAACACAAATGCATAAACAAACCTAATTAGTGAATGACAGCAAGCTGGCCATTGGAAGAGCCTCATTAAGGCTTACAAACTGTTTCACGTCAACTACTCTGGCAATGATTTATCATGTCTGGCCACTAAGTCGACAGTGTCTGTGTGGCATTGCTGAATCCCCTTTCCCTGAATGCAAGGCATTCTGTGGCTGTATCTCAGTTCCCTGGAAACATCTTCTCTCAGTTCCCTAGTGGTCATACAAATTTGAACAAGTCACATTACAACTCATTAGACTACCAGTGCTTTGGCAGTGAACTTAAAACAAAGCCGACGCACAAATTCCATCACTTGGCAGTCTCTGCTGTTGGTCACTGCTCAAGTAGTCCTAAAAACGTATTAACACCTGATGAGAGTTTGTATTGTTCTTCGTTTCTAACCTTACAACCTTGATGCAGTGAAAAACTTTTCTGCTGCATTTTCTCTCCATTATGTCACCACAGACACATTTAGGCAAAGTTATCAAACAACACAGTTTTGAAGGCTGAATAGAAGTAATATAACAAAAATATTTAATGGTTGTTTGCTTATTTACTTGAAGCATATCAACAATATCTTTGTCAAATCAATGTCTGTAATAATATCAAACATAACACACAACAAATTGATATGCATATAGATTACAGACATTGATTTGACAAAGATATTGTTGATACGCTTCAAGTAAATAAGCAAACAACCATTAAATATTTGTGTTATATTACTTCTATTTTACTTTGAGCCTTCAAAACTGTGTTGTTTGATATGATTACAGACATTGATTTGAGACACATTTACATCTTTACATCTTTGTTCTCTGGTTGTATATATATATATATACAGTGGTTAAATTGGGCCGGGGCTCTCTGGGGCTTAGCCCCGGCACATAAGCCTGCTCGTTTGCAGTCAGTTGCCTACTGGAAATTATGTCACATAAAATTTGATGAAAGTGATGCTTTTGAAAACATATTTCTGATTATAAATGAAAGATTTTGAAATGGCATGTCTATTTTGTCTCGGCGGAGCTGAGATGAGAACAATCGGGACACGGCTGTACTCTAGTTCAGCTGCTTAATCTCGTTGTCAGTCGAACATGATCGCGCACCGCTCGCGCATGCCATGCGCATCTACAGATAGGCTACTACTCAGAACTCCGACATGGATAAATGTACGCAGCAATAATGAATGTTCCTGGGAGATCCGTAGTTGCGCGGGATGTGGAAGCGCGCAAAAGTTCCAGAACCTTCTACTGCCTTGAAAAAAAAAAAAAAAAAAAACCCGAGCTGGTGGCCGCCGCTGCAGCAACAGATCTGGGCTGGGTTTCCCGAAACCTTCTTAACGCTACGTCATTCTTAAGTTACACCTTAAGCTGCACCTTATCGTTAATAAGTGTTTCCCGAAACGTTCTTAGTTAAGTATACCTTCTATAAGTCATACTTTCGGAAGGTTGGTCTGGACCACTCTTAGCTTTACCTTATCACTGTTGCAGGTCTATATGAATATAATTCTGAAGTTTTAACACCCAGACAGTGTTCGATTAGGCTAATTCAAGTGTTTTCATGCAAAGAATAAAATTATCATTACACTGATTGTTGTTAGAATTTTAATTATATTATTATATAATACAATTTTATAAATTTATTTTAATTAAATAGCGCTTTTAAAGGCCAGTGAAAGCATAGGCTACTGTCCGTTAAGTCCTATTCGGACGCTAATATTGTTTCTCATGAGCTCGTACGGTATTTTAAACATTTACAGGGGTAAGTCTGTGATTTTAGTGCCGTCCGAATCCATATCAGTGTTTTTCTCACCCAACCCGCGTAAAAATCCCTGGCCAAATTATACCTACTGGTTTTTGACAAACAGGTTGTGTGGGAATTTAACTGCCGTCTGAATCCACATCTCTGAGTTTACAAGAAGAGATTCAAAATCCACTGTTTAAATCCTTTTTGATCACTGCCGAGCACCGTACGTGACGTAGGCTACACTTTTATTTACTGAAATGCTGGAAAGTATTTACAAGAACAATATTTAATCGCAGCTCCACCTCAGCGAACAAAAATGGGAAAGAGAAGAAAGCACATAAAAAATTAAAATGGTTATTATGGCAGCAATATATGATAGCCTACAATTTTAAAATATGTAGGCAAGGCTATTATAGGCTATTATAGTTTGGATTATTTTTTTAAATATCCCATGAGTCCTAATAAATGCAATTTAAACTATTTCTGAAGTGCTTCTTTTATAAAGAACACCGCTTTCTCACATAAACAGCCCCTGCACGAGAGAATAATTGATTCTCGAGCCATCGATATCAACCAATTCAGCACCATCGCCACGGACAGCGCCGGGTAACGTCGCACGTAAGAAGGAATATCTTAAGCAGCTTCCTAAGGTATGGTTCGGGGAACACGCCTAGAAATGGTATACCTTCAGTTAAGTTATACCTTAAGAGTCTTCGTAGTGCGCTAAGAGACAACGTTATCGGGAAACTCAGCCCAGTTTTGTCAAGTTCAGCACAACATTGGTTGTACAAAAAGTGCCCTGGCCACTATCATAACAAGGTAATACAATGTGTAATCAAGCGTTTTATATTTAATATGAGGGAAATAGGCTACACATGCCGTGGACGTGACACAAAAAATCTTGAACTTTTAGGTGGCAAAATATTTTTTTTTGTAATTCTGTGAATTACACTGCAAACCAAAGTAATACTACCCACCGGATGAAGAAGGGTTGGCTCTCCACAGAACATAACATATTCATTTTATTTTATTTTTCATGTTCGCATTTATGAAGAAAAAACAATGTTACGGACGGGACCGCTCTGAAAGCGGCACTAAAAGACAATTTAAAACTTTCACTGAGACCTCAAACAGAAAGCACAAAGCCTTTCTTTAAAACTAATTTCGTTTTGTATTAATTGTATCTTAATTTTAATCAATGTTTCATCAACCAATTGCCTGGATTTAATAAATAAGATAATAAATAATAAATATAGTATATAGACAATAGATAATCACGACACGGACGCGCCGGCGAGTGAACTGGACTCTCGTCTCATAAATGAACCGAAACTCAGCGTATAAGGGAGCCTACTTGCCTGACAGACCTGATAAATATATCTATAGAAAGCTTGGAAGGTCTTCTATTAAACAGAACAATTCAAAACGAAAGAAAACAGACCGCTGCTTGTGTAGCCTAATCCGTATGAAATGTGCATTTCTCTCTGGCGAGTTCACTACTGCGAAGATTGCGAGAATAGCATCGTCAACTTCATCTATGCAGGGCACTGACACAGAAAACACTTGTTTATTAATAAACAATTAAAATGTCTCCTTGCTATAATTTACATATTCATAATCATTACTTTTGTCAGTTCTTTATTGGCAGCGCCACCCTTACATGAACGCGTCACCACCGCATCAGCACCGAAAACAGGAGATTTTTTTCAATCCCTGTTTTGGCAGGGGAAAAACTGATCAGAAAATGTAACGAAACGTTGTAGAAATGTAGTGGAGTAGAAAGTATAATAATTGCTGCAAAATGTAACGAAGTAAAAGTCAAAAGTATGCACTATTGATTCTACTTAAGTAAAGTAGGCCTACAGAAACAAAGTATTTGTACTTCATTACATTCCACCACTGCTGATTAACAGTAATGTAAATGCTAAATGTCCTAATACCTGTTGATACTACAACAATGCAAATATGCTCTTAATCTTGCAGTTTTTCACATATAATGTAAGATTCAATTTCTCCATTTCTTTGCACAAAACTCTCCAGAAAATGCCATTTAATAGTTTATTTTTCAAAAAAAATTCCCGGGGGAGCATACCCCCGGACCACCCTAGGGAGAGCCCCCCACCACATAATAAATCCCAATTTAACACCTGTATATATATAATATAACAAAAAATATTTAATGGTTGTTTGCTTATTTACTTGAAGCGTATCAACAATCTTTGTCAAATCAAAGTCTATAATCATATCAAACATAACACACAGCAACTATAAATTTATATGCATATAGATTACAATTTCAATCTCAGTTTAACTTTGTTCTATGCTGGAACGTAATTATCTGTCCAACAAACGTGTTTCTGTGTCAAGGAATTTATTACAAGTCTGCGATACAATGGAATCAGATACTCAAACTGATCAACAGATGAATCAAGGAGGACACTTAACTTGAGAGTAACAATTTGTCTTACAGGATATTGTCAAAGGGAGAGTTAAACATAGGAGAACACAACCAGAGAACAACAAGGGAGATAAAAGATGTAAAGTCAAGAATAGAAATCGATGAGGGAAAAAGTTGGAACTTTCAATGGCTATCCTGACCTGGGAAACAGGGGCAGCTGGAAACCAAGTTTACACTGGAATGGTGTCTGATTGATGGAAGGAGCTCTTTGCATTCTCACCTCAGGGAAGGAATTGGCTCCAGCTGTGCTGATGTTTGTGACAGAATGTCTGCAGGAAGTGTCCTCCTGGTGGGGCTTCCAAGCAGCTTTTGCGTGGAAGATGAAGACATTCCTGGAAGCAGTTAATTCCAGGGATTATCCAGGGGTGTCTTAGGATGATGTCTGCCAGGGATGTCCTAGGGTGATGTCTGCTGTGGAGACCACCAGAACCAAGAAGGAAAGAGTTTCTTGGTGAGTCCATCCTGTGTGGTTGATCGGCATTGATTGCAGTGTTGAATGATCACGCAGATAGGATTTCATGTGATGAGAAACCCGGATGGAGAGTTGTATGAATCGTTCAAGCCCCATGGCCCCATTGAATTTCCTGTTGCAATGTTCACTCATGTTAGAGATGCAGCAGCAGGGCTTTTCCATGGACATAGTTAAGATTATGGTCATCTCTCTGCTCTCGGGATGAGCACTGCAGTTGTCTAACACCATCTGGGAGCAGGCCAGCTCAGTCACGTAATCCTTGGATGCAGTCCTCTCTCTCTCTTTTGTGAGGTATTTGGTCATCCTGCTGGAGATTCTTCCATGAATGAACAGCTCAATCACCATCATTAAGGCAAGCCAACTAATACTAATTATGCACAATAGTTTTGTACTCCAGTTTTGGATGGGACGAGTCGGCCCTCTTGATGAATTACTGCTAGAGGCTGGAACCATCTCTTCAGCTGCGTATCTCAGTCTAGGACGACACCATGGGGCTGGCTGGCATTGTGGGAGATGGCGGTTACCAGTGTGGATGGTGTCCGCATAGAGGTGGATGAGGAACTGAAAACATGTGCTTCGGAGCTGTGTGGAGCAGTGAGTGCCTGACAAAGCTGATCCATCATTTCCTCAATGGGATCAGAATTGGAAGATGACAAGGTCCTCAATGAGTCCAGGATGGCAGTGTTGTCTTCTGTCAGGGAATCACAGACTCGTGGATATGAGTCAAAACAATTGCAGGACTTTATTGCAGGTTTGAGATACAATGGAATCAGGTACATAAACAGATCAACAGATGAATCAAGGTGGAAATTAAAATTGAGAGTATCAGTTTGTATTTTAGGTGATGTTAAGAGAGGGAGAAAAACATATAGGAAAACACAAACAGAGAACAACAAGTGAGATCAATGATAGAGATTCAGTGAATAAGATCAATGAGGGAAAACAGCAAGTAAGTGTAGAGGACTCTGCAATGACTTTATCTGAAGATTGACAAGACTAGATGCTGACTGAGGGTTGAGCATGCAAGAACAGCACTCCCCACCCAGTGCAACCAACTATCTTAGACATCAAGTATTTCAGTACATTGGTTATTTCAGACCACCGGCTGGTAAAGTGTTAACCCTTCTACACTCCTCTATGCTCTGTGCTCCCAAGGAGGAAAAGGGGACTAATTGTAACAGCCCAGCCAAGCTCTTGTCAACCTGCTACATCCCAAGACAGCGCCAGCATTTTCTTTGGCCAGCACCCCACATTTTTGTTCTTGTTTTTCCATTTTACCTTTACTGTTGCCTGATGATTTCGGGACTTGGAAATTGTGGAGGAATTTATTACAGGGGATACATAGGCAATTACAAGCAGAACGGGACCAGTTAAATGGTTTTGCCCATTTTTTTGAACAGCCTTATGAATAGTTTACTTTTCACTTGTCCTCCACTCACATCTTATAATGTACTGCAATTTACTGGAATTTTGATTAAATACTGAAGTTCTCAGATTTACCCTTAAATGAAGATTGTTTTAACATTTTTTGCTTATCAAGCTCTTTGTGTGCATGTAAATGTGTGATTCTCGCGTCCATTCACTCTTTCATTAATTCATTCCAACTCCCTATTCACATGTTCTTGAGAGGGAGGAGTAAAGAAGTGATCCATGCAAAATGGGTGAGGGAGAGAGAAATAGAAGGAGGGGAATGAGGCGGACCCCTTCTGTATTTCTGCCTTCATAGAAAAGAAAAGAAAAAAAAAACAAAACAATTGGTGTGCAAATGGTTTGTTTGGCAAAACTCAAAGTGTATTCGATCTTTTTACTCTGTGTGTGTGTGTGTGTGTGTGTGTGTGTGTGTGTGTGAGAGAGAGAGAGAGAGAGAGAGAGAGAGAGAGAGAGAGAGAGAGAGAGAGAGAGAGAGAGAGAGAGAGAGAGAGAGAGAGAGAGAGAGAGAGAGAGAGAGAGAGAGAGAGAGAGAGAGAGAGAGAGAGAGAGAGAGAGAGAGAGAGAGAGAGAGAGAGAGAGAGAGAGAGAGCGAGCTTGGAAAATCTGAGCACATGATTTCATCTCTTCTGAGATGATTTCTTCTCCATTACTGTCAAGGACAAACAATTGAGATAAGAGATCTCATTGTGTGTTTTTTTTTTTTTTTTTTTTTTTTCTATGCTATTTGCAAAGACAAGTGGTGCCAAAAATCTATAAACAGGATTTAGGCAATTATGAACAGTGGTAATAACACTTTCATTAGTGAATTGTTAGAGGCAAATTGGGTCATTGGGACTGTTTGTAATTTGTGTAATTTAAGTCTCCCTTAAAATCAGTATAATCTATTTAGCATGCTCAGGCTTAATGTAGTGATCCTTTTTTTTTTTTTTGACAAAAGTCCATAGTTCATTAATAGGAACCATTTTATTTTAGGTATGCCCTTGTCAGGTTTGTTAAAATCGGAGGAAGAAAGTTAAAGCAATAGTTTACCTAAAAATGAATACTTTCAAAAACATAGTCGAAAGATTGCATTCTTTGCATTCCACCACGTGCATTTTAGTTGCCTACCAACACATAAGGAAAATATGTCAGTAAAAAAAACATTTCACATGTACACACTGAAAGAGCATGAGAGCATCTTCTGTGCTGAACACCGTGATGAGTTTAACAACTCTCACAGAGCGGATCACAGTCCGGACCGGAGCATGCATGAACATGCGGGGTTTCATTCATGGGACTATATCAGTTCATATAATGGGTTATCAGTTTAAATAATTTTTAAATATTCACATGTTGGCAAATACTTTGAAAAAGTTAGGTTCTGCAATAATTAAAGGGATACTTCACCTCTGGGAAGATGAATGTGTATTTAAAATAGGTCATTTAAGTAGAAGAAATGTGAAGAAATTTATGAATTTGGAGCTTTCTAGACTGAGAAAAGCCAGAAAATGTATTTTTGGCTTATGTGGATGAAAGACAACAACTCCCAGAATGCACTTGCTTCGTTGCTTCCAATCGGAATGAATTCAGTTAGATTGAAAGGTGTGCATGTAAACAATGAATGGCGACCGCAGAAAGCAAGAGCTGAATCCCGGACATTTTGAACGATCTCGCCCGCCGGACAAGTCCGGGAAAAGGAGGAAGGTTACTTACTCAGCTTTCTCCTACTATTCAGCTTTCTCCACAGAACAAGAGCCTGCTAGCTTAGCTTCCAAAGAAAGACGGCTGACACTGTGTACATTCTGTGAGTGAGATCCCACCCTCTATGGGCGGGCTGAAAACATGCGGAACAACGCCTTCTACTGGCTGTAGTCTTTAGCCTCTGTCCAGAAAATCCTCCGATGACGCAAAATGACGATTTTTGCGTCATCGGAGGATTTTTTCCAGACAAAAAATACATAAATCTCTTGTCTCAGGGGGATATGAGGGTGGAAAGCATGGTAATTCGAAAATACTACAGGTTTTCTACTAATACAAAGCTTAATGCTAAATCCTGAAGTAACCCTTTAATGTGTTTAGTAAATTCATATTAGGTTAAAAAGCAGAAAGTTAATAGGTTTAAAATGGGTGCATCTGACTGGTTATGTGTGTGAATCTTCTCATTATCGGGGTAGTTCCTGCTATGTGCTTTTTGAGTCGTTTTGAGTATGTACAGATAAACATACTCCCCTACATGCGCACATATTCAATTACATCTTTTTCAACAAAATAAAAGCTTCATGGTTGTTTTAATGTCTGTAAATGAGGAAATTAAAACGACTCCTCGTTCAGCAAAGACGAGTGCTAACTTATTTCATCAATGCCTCAACGATTGCACAATAAATGGCGATATCCAGATAAATGTTGATAATCACGCCCAATCTTTAAGCATGCTTTACACTGTATCTTTGTTGCTGTGTCTGTGTTGCTTGGCAACCACTTTGTTGAAAATCATTTTTGAAGAACTAAATTGCTTGGCAGAAAAGTAAATGTGTTATCATTATCATTATATTTTTTGTTGCTCTCCATCTTGATTAACAACACCCCTTAGCTGTTCTTATTTCACTGTAAACCACGACTTTACTGCTTATTACTTTAGTAAATGGTGACTGAACCCTTTCTTTTAATATCTGGATTCTGGATTGAAGTTTTGGGGTTTTATTTTGTATCTATTGTAATTTAGTGGGTGGAATTGGCTTTAATTGTTTTCAACATGTCAAAAACTTCCATATGAACTTCAAAAAGCCCATAAAGTTCAGTGTCTAGTCATCTGAAGGGGTCTGTCTTGCCACAGGCTCAAGTTGTTCAGACACTATTTGTAAGCCAGCTGTGGCCCATGTGAACTGTCATGTTTGCTGTATATTGGACTGAGATTATTTGTGTGTCTGGGTTTATTAATAGCAAATGCCAAAGTTGTGGGACATGTCTTGTTTGAAGATTGATTACTGCTTAAAGGAGCATATTGAACAAGTTTATGAAAGTATAGATGAAAAATAAATGTGAAAACAAGTATCAAACGTGAAACGCAAGTAACTTTGTGGCCGGATCTTGGGCACTGTTGCTATTATACCGGCGGGATAAATGACTCTTGCGCCCGACGCAAATTTAAAATGGGTTGGTCTGAAGTAGCTTCATTATTCATAGGTGTGGTTTGGGCGTAACATGAAATAAACCAATCAGAGCGACATCTCACATTCCCTTTAAGAGCAGGCACGCTTGTTCCATGGCGGATTGCTATTATAACAGCGGATTTGCCAGGCGCACGCCAGGAGCGGTTCACAGCCGAGGAGACCAACGTTCTCGTCAGGGCCGTAAAAGACAGAGAAGTAACATTGGGGATGGGAGAAACCCACCCAAATTAGCTTCAGTTAAACAGGCGTATAATAATGTTGGTAAATGCGTAAGCTAGATTTATGCCTATTTTTTCACATCTTCATGGACACAACAATAATTTCCCTCATGTGTTAATATTTTTCCTTGTAATAATGTATGATTTGCAAAAATGAAAACTGCTGCTTCTTTGTAGATGAGAGAATCAAAGTTTATGCACATTGTGCACACACTACATTATGGCCAAACATGCGCCCTTAAAATAGCATATGAATAACATGCGCAACGCACCACTGACTTTAGACTAGGTTTTTCCTGGTCAGTGGCGGAATTGTTTTCTAAACCTGCAAAATAGCATCAGGGAACGTTTGCGCCGGAACACGCCTCCTCTTTTCGCTGCACAGCCCCCGGGAGCACAAGTTCATTCCCTAATTTACCGATGTGCGTCTGTGGAGGGAAAAGTCTGCTGTGCGCGGGTGCAAAATAGGAATGATACATGCGTCGGTGTACAAAGTCAATTGCTGGGTGCAAGATAGGCCCTCAATGTGTTGTTATAAACTTAATATAACTAATGCTGTTATATCTACAATCATATTTATGTTTTCTTAGGATTATAATTAGTCGTTTTTGTCTTCCCTAATTTTCCCTAATAGATCAATCAATCAATCAATCAATCAATGACGTATCGGTTACGTATGTAACCCTAGTTCCCTGAAGAGGGAACGAGACGCTGCATCAAAACGCTTTACGAACGCCTCTGCGTGATTGCGTCATGAAGCACTTATGAAACCAGTCCAATGGCGTGACAGAATGTCATGTGACGTCATCCACCAGGAAACTATAAAGCACACCTGAACCAAACAGCGTCAGCTTCTGATAGGCTGAAGCAAGTCGATCACGGGCATGCTGGGAGTATGGCAGGGTGACGCAGAGTCTTGTTCCCTCTTTAGGGAACTAGGGTTACATACGTAACCGAGACGTTCCCTTTCAAGGGAACTCGAACCGCGTCGAAACGCTGTGGGAACACTAATACCCACAACGCCATAAGAGCAAGTGTCCGTCTATGTGAGATCAATGCGCACATCTAGGCGAAAGCACCTGCACCCCTGGATTGGAGCCGAGGTCCAGGTAGTAATGCCTCACGAATGTATGCGGTGAGGACTAGCCTGTCGCATCACAAACATCTTGGAGGGAAACTCCTGACAGTAATGCTTTGAAAGCAGCCATACTCCTAGTGGAGTGGGCCCGTACAGCCAAGGTGAAGGCTGACTGGCCGACTCATAAGCATGTGAGATGGCCTCGACCACCCACTTGCTCATTCTCTGCTTAGAGGCTGGGCACCCCTTTGTGGGTACCCCAAAACAAACAAACAGTGTTTGGACTTTCTACACAGTTCTGTGGACGTAAGCATCTAAGGCCCTAAAGTTTCTCTAAGTCTGATGTCCGGAGGAGGACAGAAGGCCTGCAGTACTCTAGGTCTCACAGTATTAGTAGGAACCTTAGGAACGTAATCTGGTATTAGGGTGAAGAAAACCCTTTACCATACCAGGAGCAAATTCCATGCATGAGGGAGATACCGAAAATGCTTGAATGTCTCCAATTCTCTTGAGAAACGAAATAGCGAGGAGAAAGACAGTCTTAGAGAGATATTCTCAGAAACTTCCTCAATGGGCTCGAATGGAGCTAGGGAGAGGCCTTGTAGTACAACAGCCAAGTCCCATGTCGGCACCCTCGTGCGGACTGCTGGCCTTAGACTCAAAGTGCCACAAAGGAAACAAGTTATTAGTGGGTGTCTCCCCAAATGTACTCCACTCAAAGGGACGTGGTAAGCAGCTAGTGCCACCACGTACACCTTCAGTGTGAAGGGGGATAACCCTGGGGAGAAGCGCTCCTGCAGGAACTCCAGCAATGCACCCATGGGTCCAGCTGGTGCACCAGGAAGTGAAAAGTCTCCACTTCAAGGCATACAGTTTCCTTGTAGATGGAGCTCTGGAATGGAGAATGAACTTATGAGCTGGGCCCCCTCAGAGGCCAAGCCCACAGTTTCCACAGTTCTGGGCGAAGGTGTAAGGATCGACCCACTCACCTGAGAGAGTAGGTCCCTACTGATCGGAATCTCCAGAGGAGAGCCGTCAAGGAGAGATACTAGGTCCGCAAACCATACTTGGGCTGGCCAGAAGGGGGCTACTAGCAGTAGAGTGACCCCATTCTGGCGAACCCTTTCCAGAACTCCTGGGAGCAGAGCAATCAGGGGAAGTGCGTACAGACGTGACCTCGGCCACGTCTGCACCATAGTGTCCAACCCCAGAGGGGCTGGATGGCTGAGTGAGAACCACAGTGGACAATGTGTGGCTCTTGGGATGTGAACAGGTCGGCCTCAGCTTGAACTAAGTTCTCCCAAAGGAGCTCCACCACCTTGGAGTGGAGTCTCAACTCACCGGGCCTCAGCCCCTGCCTCGACAGGATGTCTACCCCCTGATTTATATCGCTCTCAATGAAAGTAGCTTCCCCTGGGCCCACAGGAGGATCTGGTGAGCCAGCTTGTATAAGGAGTGCGATTGCCGACCCCCCAATGGTTTATATAGGAGACTATATATATTGTCTGACCGAACAAGCACATGATGGCCCCTCAGGTCTGGGAGGAAGTGTTTCAGAGCCTGGAACACCGCCAACATTTCTAGACAGTTGATATGCCACAAGAGATGATGGTCCTGCCACAAACCTTGGGCTGGGCGACCACTCATGATCGCCCCCCAACCCGTGAGGGAAGCATCTGTCATTAGCGTGACGCGATGTCAAGGAGCTCCCAGCACGGGCCCTAGGGACATGAACCAAGGTTCTTTCCACATAACTAAGGCACGAAGGCATCGCCGCATGACCTTGATCATTTGGAGCGGGTTTCTCCTCGGGGAGAACCACTTGGTCCTGAGACACCACTGCAACAGTCTCATGTACAACAGGCCGCAAGGTATAACGTTGGTCGCTGCTGCCATCAGACCTAACAGTTTTTGAAACTGCTTTACAGTGGCTGGCCCACGAAAGGAAGAACACGATATTGGCACTCCTCGCCCCCGAAAGCGAACCTCAGGAACTTTCTGTGTTGTGGAAGGATGGATATGTGGAACCTTTAGATCTAACTTGACAAATCAGTTCTTGGACTTTATTTTTGACATGACTTGCTTGAGAGTAAGCATCTTGATTTTTTTGTTGAGCTTTCCTACAGCGCAGACCTAAAAACGGACGAAACCCCCCCATCATTCCTTGGGACCATGAAGTACCGGCTGTAAAACCCAGACTCCCTACTGGACGGAGGAACCTATTCTAAAGCTTCCTTTCGCAGAAGAGCTTTTACTTAGTTCCATAACCATAGCCTGCTCGTGGCCTACCACTGTGGGTAGGACCCCGCCTACTGGACCCAGCGAGATATATTTGGTAGATGTTTCCAATCTACCAGAAAATCTACTAAGGATTCCAGTCTCTCGAGACTGGCCTCTGTTGTATTTCGAACAGCAGGCACAGTGCTCTAAAGCGGCGCACCGGCATGGAACAACTGGCCTGACCGCTCTAGAGCACTCCTCGGAGGGAGCGAGCAACCCTCGGGTAAAAACTCGCTGGGACCCTCTGCGCCACGGCATGAAGGCAGGGTTGGCAGGCCTGCCCCCTGAGGGCACCTTGGGGAGACGGGCACCGTATAATGACGTGGAAACTGTCTTCCCCACGGAAGGGTGTACCCTCAGAAGCCCGACACCACTGGCGTCAGGGCTTCTTGGCCTACTTAGAGATAATAATGGTCCTCAGATCCGTTTTACCATAAGCATGGATTTTAGAAAGGGCACAAAGCATTTGTCGCATGCCCTTAACATAAACATAAATTTAGAAAGTGCATAGTATTTTATGCAGCTAATAAGCCAGACAGATATTTCATTTAATTTCTCAAATTTAAATGCAGCCAATAACAATCAGACAAGTGTTTCATAGTCTGAATTACAGGCTGAATATTCATATTTGAATCATAGCTTGCAAACACATTTTAGTTATGATAATGGGAAAAAGAAAGAAAGGGGAACTCCTTGAGCTCAGTTTCCTCCGCATTATAAATATATTGCGGACCCATAATCTATGATCCGAGCCGTATTCTTTATATTGACCCATAATCTATGCGCTGCCAAAGCAAGTGCGAAATCTGAGCTAATTGAGACTCAACAGGGGAGGAGCTAAAAAAGGAGCTGTGTTTTTCTACACATAGGGAACATTTTTATGAATGAAACTGTCAACCCACACTAACGTGCATGCACCGTCCCCAAACAAACAATTTAACTACAACATTCAGCTCCTCAGAACTGGATAATTGCAGTACCGGTGCCTCATTCGGGGTGGATGTAACCGCAAAGCGTACTTCCGAACCCCGAGATGAGACACTGGACCTGGCAGGTGAAGGCAGAGAAAGGGTGAGGCCCATCTCTAACTCCTCTGCCAGATCCATTTGCGAACCCCATGACTTGAGCCATTGCTCTGCATCAGCAGAGGAGGGACGCGAGCTGCGAAGAACACGAGTCGCGGCGCCCTCTTCAAAGAGTGATCGACGGGAGCACAGCGTTCTCAACTGTCTCACAACAATGCTCAAAATCAGCCCCTTCGAGGGCTGACTGAGCGTGCTGCGCTCCCAAACAAACAACATACAATACATGTGTATCCCCACCCATGATGTAGATAGGGTAGGGATGAACACACTATTGAAAAGTTGTTTGCTCGCCATTATAAAGTATATATATATATATATATATATATATATACACACAGACATATACATACATATATACAGTATATATATATATATATTAGGGGTGTAACGGTACGTGTATTCGTACCGGACCGTTTCGGTACAGGGCTTTCGGTTCGGTGCACGTGTGTACCGAATGACCGAATGCAATATTTTGTGTGCGGAACATAGGTACATTTTCGTGTTTCCACACGAACATATTAAGTGGCGGAAGTCTCCGCATTCAGCGCAAATCCCGCCCTGCAGCTGATTCTAAAGTTTTACCCGTCGTCACTGTAACCTAAACCAATGAAATCGACTGCAGGGCGAAAAAAAGCTTTTCCGCTCCGTGTGCGCCGCCGCACTCTCCGTTCCGTGTGTGTGTGTGTCTGCGCGCTGCGCTCTCTGCTCAATGTTATATTTTTCATTAAATTAAAGTGTAAACAAATTGTTAAAAAAAAGTTTATAGTAATAAACAACCTGCAGTTTAATGTTTGCATTTCTTTCCCTTACTGTACCGAAAATAAACCGAACCGTGACTTTAAAACCGAGGTACGTACCGAACCGTGATTTTTGCGTACCGTTACACCCCTAATATATATATATATATATATATATATATATATATATATATATATATACACTGCTCAAAAAAATAAAGGGAACACTTAAACAACACAATGTAACTCCAAGTCAATCACACTTCTGTGAAATTAAACTGTCCACTTCGGAAGCAACACTGATTGACAATCAATTTCACATGCTGTTGTGCGAATGGAATAGACGACTGGTGGAAATTATAGGCAATTAGCAAGACACCCCCAATAAAGGAGTGGTTCTGCAGGTGGTGACCACAGACCACTTCTCAGGTCCTATGCTTTCTGGCTGATGTTTTGGTCACTTTTGAATGCTGGCGGTGCTTTCACTCTAGTGGTAGCATGAGACGGAGTCTACAACCCACACAAGTGGCTCAGGTAGTGCAGCTCATCCAGGATGGCACATCAATGCGAGCTGTGGGAAGAAGGTTTGCTGTGTCTGTCAGCGTAGTGTCCAGAGCATGGAGGCGCTACCAGGAGACAGGCCAGTACATCAGGAGACGTGGAGGAGGCCGTAGGAGGGCAACAACCCAGCAGCAGGACCGCTACCTCCGCCTTTGTGCAAGGAGGAGCAGGAGGAACACTGCCAGAGCCCTGCAAAATGACCTCCAGTAGGCCACAAATGTGCATGTGTCTGCCCAAACGGTCAGAAACAGACTCCATGAGGGTGGTATGAGGGCCCGACGTCCACAGGTGGGGGTTGTGCTTACAGCCCAACACTGTGCAGGACGTTTGGCATTTGCCAGAGAACACCAAGATTGGCAAATTCGCCACTGGCGCCCTGTGCTCTTCACAGATGAAAGCAGGCAGCAGAACGTTGTCCACGGCATCTCCAGACTCTGTCACGTCTGTCACATGTGCTCAATGTGAACCTGCTTTCATCTGTGAAGAGCACAGGGCGCCAGTGGCGAATTTGCCAATCTTGGTGTTCTCTGGCAAATGCCAAACGTCCTGCACGGTGTTGGGCTGTAAGCACAACCCCCACCTGTGGACGTCGGGCCCTCATACCACCCTCATGGAGTCTGTTTCCGACCGTTTGAGCAGACACATGCACATTTGTGGCCTACTGGAGGTAATTTTGCAGGGCTCTGGCAGTGTTCCTCCTGCTCCTCCTTGCACAAAGGCGGAGGTAGCGGTCCTGCTGCTGGGTTGTTGCCCTCCTACGGCCTCCTCCATGTCTCCTGATGTACTGGCCTGTCTCCTGGTAGCGCCTCCATGCTCTGGACCTTCTTGCCACAGCTCGCATTGATGAGCCATCCTGAATGAGATGCACTACCTGAGCCACTTGTGTGGGTTGTAGACTCTGTCTCATGCTACCACTAGAGTGAAAGCACCGCCAGCATTCAAAAGTGACCAAAACATCAGCCAGAAAGCATAGGAACTGAGAAGTGGTCTGTGGTCACCACCTGCAGAACCACTCCTTTATTGGGGGTGTCTTGCTAATTGCCTATAATTTCCACCGGTCGTCTATTCCATTCGCACAACAGCATGTGAAATTGATTGTCAATCAGTGTTGCTTCCTAAGTGGACAGTTTGATTTCACAGAAGTGTGATTGACTTGGAGTTACATTGTGTTGTTTAAGTGTTCCCTTTATTTTTTTGAGCAGTGTATATATATATATATATATATATATATATATATATATACCTGTATATACACTCACCTAAAGGATTATTAGGAACACCTGTTCAATTTCTCATTAATGCAATTATCTAATCAACCAAATAAATGCTTTAATGCATTTAGGGGTGTGGTCCTGGTCAAGACGATCTCCTGAACTCCAAACTGAATGTCAGAATGGGAAAGAAAGGTGATTTAAGCAATTTTGAGCGTGGCATGGTTGTTGGTGCCAGACGGGCCGGTCTGAGTATTTCACAATCTGCTGTTACTGGGATTTTCACGCACAACCATTTCGAGGGTTTACAAAGAATGGTGTGAAAAGGGAAAAACATCCAGTATGCAGCAGTCCTGTGGGCGAAAATGCCTTGTTGATGCTAGAGGTCAGAGGAGAATGGGCCGACTGATTCAAGCTGATAGAAGAGCAACTTTGACTGAAATAACCACTCGTTACAACCGAGGTATGCAGCAAAACATTTGTGAAGCCACAACACGCACAACCTTGAGGCAGATGGGCTACAACACCAGAAGACCCCACCGGGTACCACTCATCTCCACTACAAATAGGAAAAAGAGGCTACAATTTGCACGAGCTCACCAAAATTGGACAGTTGAAGACTGGAAAAATGTGCCTGGTCTGATGAGTCTCGATTTCTGTTGAGACATTCAGATGGTAGAGTCAGAATTTGGTGTAAACAGAATGAGAACATGGATCCATCATGCCTTGTTACCACTGTGCAGGCTGGTGGTGGTGGTGTAATGGTGTGGGGGATGTTTTCTTGGCACACTTTAGGCCCCTTAGTGCCAATTGGGCATCGTTTAAATGCCACGGCCTACCTGAGCATTGTTTCTGACCATGTCCATCCCTTTATGACCACCATGTACCCATCCTCTGATGGCTACTTCCAGCAGGATAATGCACCACGTCACAAAGCTTGAATCATTTCAAATTGGTTTCTTGAACATGACAATGAGTTCACTGTACTAAAATGGCCCCCACAGTCACCAGATCTCAACCCAATAGAGCATCTTTGGGATGTGGTGGAATATATATACCTCTCTGTTTAGATATATTATATATATATATATATATATATATATATATATATATATATATATATATATATATATATATATATATATATATATATACTGTATATATGTGGGTGAAAACTCCTGCTTAGCAAATTCTAAGACAGACAAAAAGCACCAGGGACATAGATTCACATAGAGCGCTTGCTGAAGACACAGAAGCTGTCGCTGTTTGGTTCAGGTGTACTTTATAGTTTTCTGGTTGATGAAGTCACATGATGTTACGTCACGCCATTGGACTGGTTTCATACGTGCTTCATGAAGTAATCATGCAGAGGCATTCCCACAGCGTTTCGACGCAGCTCGAGTTCCCTTGAAAGGGAACATGTTATTCACATGTCATTCTCACATACTAAAAGTGCTTATAGCCAATCAAATCTCGTTCATGTTGATGAACATGATAGATTTGATGTTATATTCATAATCATAATCAGTGTGTGGTATTGAGACTTCATACAGATTAATGTCTCAAATATTGGCCTGTTCTTCAATTTTACGGCTTCAGAACACATGGAATATACAGAATGACTTCTATGGACTCCTTTATAACACTGTTATGGTGCTATTGCAGTCTTTTTTTTTTTTTAAGGTGAGTAAATCATTTAAAAAGATTTTTTGGCCAAACTATTCCTTTAATACTGTGAGGCATGCATGTATACACACATTCCAGACCCACTGCTGTTCTGTAGAGATAAATTGCACACAAACTCACAGCACAACTCTTTGTTCTGCCTGACAGATCATTCAGTTCATTTTCAATGCTGTACCAGACCTAAATGAAAAACTGCCAGCAGCTAATTAAAAATCAAGCTTTTGCCAACATCTCAAAGTGCTTCAAATGATTTTCCGTCGCATACTAAATAATAGTGACCTGAGTACTTTGCAAGGGTTTCCATGTTTTATGTATCCATACTACTACTAACAACAGCAACAACAACAACAACAACAACAACAAAAGTACCGGAAATTACTATATTTCTTTGACTAGTGAGATCCAATGAATAGATCCCCAAGATCCAATGAATACCCCCACTGTCGGTCATAAAACAAAAGCTAACAAAGGAAAGAGTTACACTGCAGTTCTTCTGCATTATTGTTTTAACATAAATAGTCCGGCTTAAAGTGCTTAAGGGGGGTGTTTGGTCTGTCCTTATTGTTGCCTGCAGAGATACAGATAGGACCCAGTAGTTGATTAATGGCCTGGGTGTAAACAAAGACCTTGAAACAAAAGCGTGAGTGTAAAGAATTAAGATAAGGGGAAACTGCAGTCAAGTTTACCTTCATCCCTCTTCTGCTAATGACCTCAACTGTCGCTTGCCATCTTCTAGAGCACAGGCAGAGAATGAGAGAGTAGAAACAAGTGTGAGAGGTAGAAAAGAGGTTCATTCATTCTTCAATTATCTTCAAAAATACGTTCAAGGTGTCATGGTTATGGACTCTTATTTTTATATTCTGTTCTGGTTCCTTTAGTTCATGTTTTCCCTCTCTGTTTAGTTTCGGTTATGTTCCTGTTTGTTCCTGTAATTATCATCAGCTGTATCTTATTTAGTTCCTTACCCCCTGCATATATATACCCCCTGTTCAGTTTTGTCCTTTGTCAGTTATTGTTTGTGTTTAATGTGGTTGTTTTTCTCATGAGTTTGCTATTGTATTAAAGACTGTGTATTTCTAATCATCTCTTTCGTCGAGCGCATCATTATACCAGCCACTGTGTTACACAAGGCCATTTGGCCTGTAATTTAGTTAAAATAGTCATTAGGGTCTGGTCATTCAATTGCAAGCCCTAAGCAGTCACGCGTCCTGATTTTGCTGAGTTAGACACATTTCTGGATCAACATATTTTGTAAAATTTAATGCTAACCATATCCCTAAA
Organism: Scardinius erythrophthalmus; assembly: GCF_964197995.2. Classification (NCBI taxonomy): domain Eukaryota; kingdom Metazoa; phylum Chordata; class Actinopteri; order Cypriniformes; family Leuciscidae; genus Scardinius; species Scardinius erythrophthalmus. The sequence continues at coordinate 49,583,242 of NC_138225.1, read as the reverse complement.
CCTAACCCCACCCATAAGTTACCCCTAAAATCAGAGGGAAATGATAGGTGAATAACACTGATTTGTAAGCCTAACCCTGGTTGTAAGCCTAAACCTGACATAAACTGTAAACTTGTCCCTCAAATCTGATTGGTTGATTGGAATGTTGTTCTAGGATCAACAAAGATGTTAATCCAGGAACATGTTCACCGCACATGCTCAGAAGTCATTTTTAACTTGTGACACTTCTTTTCTCATGAGTCAAAGTAAAGTCTCAAATCAATTTTGTTAACGGTTTTCTATATTTTGCAGGTTCATTTTATAAACCTTGTTGAGGTCTTATAGTCAGATAATAATATTTCAAGGGAATCCACGCCATACTTATCTAAAAGAAATGAGGTGAGGTTTTATTTGAATATAATTTACTATTTTTTCAGTCACTGTGCATCACCTCATTATGTACTGGCTGTTGTGAATAATTATATTAGAGAATAGAGGCAGTAAAATGAAATTGTTTAAATTGTGCCCAAGACATATATAAATTAATTTCATTACATGACTGTTACATATATTACTGTTTAAATGTTTGGAAAACTAAGACATTTGTATAAAGAAATTGACCACTGCAGCATTCAACTGACCCCAAATACGGTCAGTAATATTTTTAATTATTATAACTTTTTGAAATGTTTTCTATTTTCATATATCTTGTTACTGTAAAAGGTAGATTTTCATCATTCATTACTTCAGTCTACAAATAAACCTTTGTGTTACATAAGAAACCTTTTTTTTATTATTAAAATAATTATATCGTTATTTGGTGTTCAATCCTCACAATACCTTCAAATTCTGAGAATATATTTGTTCAAGATTTGATCATGTGGTAGGTAACACTTTTCTAGCCCTACTATTTATCTTTCAGTTCTCAAGAAAACCATTTGCTTATGGCAAGGTTTAAATCTGATGAATTATCGGTTTCAGGAGTAGCTCCCTGAGTCTCCTAGCAACACATGAGGAGCCTGTGGTAAACTGTTACCTTTCCATCCCACGACCAGGATTCTTCCTCCTTTAAGTGAGAAAGCTTTCATCTTGGGAAATATGAATTTGAAAGGCCAGTACCCTGCCCACCACCACTTCATTCCAACAACAACAACACACACACACACACACACACACACACACACACACACACACACACACACACACACACACACACACACACACACACACACACACATAGTCTCCTCAAATCCCCCAAAGCAATGTCAAGCACACCCCTATCCCCCACCCCGTCGAAGGGCATTGGCCTCACGCGTTTTACCCCAGCAGCAACTGTTCTTTGAATGGTAGCCAACATAAAAAGAGGCAGATCAGAGTGACTGCTCTCTGCCGCTAGTGAACATGAGGAAAAACTGTGAAGCATGTAAAGATCAGGGAGATTTGAAGAGAGGGAGACATAGATAGAGGGAGGGTGAGAGAGGGAGGTACAGCCCCTATTCAACTGAAATAAGCCATTCTCTTGTGTCTAACTGGAATTACAGATCAGAATTGTGAATGAAGATGTTCGGGACCTTGATACTGGGGTTTCATCCCCTTCTTACAATATGGGTCATGCCCCGTGAGCAGGTCCAGACGTTTGATCTCACAGATTTAGCACTGATTTTCTGAAAATCTTTAGAATTCTGTCTCTGTCAATCGAAAGAGATGAACTCGAGGCGTTGGGCTCCACAAGACCTCTCAACATGTCCTGTATATCCGGGAGCAAGACATTAGCTGCAGATTAAGTCCTGCAAGTTGTGAGGTGGGGCCTCCATGAATCTGATTTGTTGGTCCAACACATCCCATAGATGCTCAATCGGATTGGGATTTAGGGAATTTGGAGGACAAGGCAACATCTTGAACCCTGTCATATTCCTCAAACCATTCTTGAACAAAATTTGCAGTGTGGCAAGGTGCATTATCCTGCTGAAAGAGGCCACTGCCATCAGGGAACACCATTACAATTAAGGGTTGTACGTGGTCGGTAGCAATCTTTAGGCAGGTGGTATACGTGTCAAAGTAACATCCGCATGAATTACCCAGAGCATTGCTGATGCTTCTGGTCTGCCTTCTTCCCATAGTGCATCCTGCTGCCATCTCTTCCCCAGGTAAACAAGGCACATGCACCTGACCATCCACTTGATCTAAAAGAAAACATGATTTATCAGACCAGGCAATCTTCTTCCATTGCTCCATGGTCCAGTTCTGACCCTCACATGCCCTTTGTGGGTGCTTTTGGTGGTGGACAGGGGTCATCGTGGACACTCTAGAAGATGATCTGCAGCTACACATAATAACAACAGTTTTTCATATGTATCATGCATACTAATGAGATCATGTAATCATTCACATTGAATATATTCTGATTGACTCTAATAATTTTTATAGCCAGTATAGCCAGTTTTAGTCAGAATAAGCAACAATGTGAACCAGACTTTATGACAGTATCAACGTTTGGCTAGATTTGTCCACCTAGTTTGACGTGGTAAGTTGTAGCACCCAGCTGATATAGATAGGTAACTCTGGTGGGAACCACATGCCATGGTTTTTCATCTTGCTCTCCACTTGTTATTAGCAACTTGCAGGAGCACTTTAGTAGGCCAAGAGGAAGCAAATATATACATATACTATATGCGTAGGTGGATGTGATTGGGGAATTTGGCTGTTAAAAGTGTAACATTTAAAGCCACTTGAATTAACGAAATGACTCAAATAAAGATTCGTTAATTTTGATGAACGAGATCGAACAAGAGAGTCAGTAAAATGATCCGAACTTCCCATCACTCAGTCATGACTCATGACTCGTGAGAGCAGGGGGCGGGGCGGCGCAGCGGCAGCTCAGCAAATCATATAGCCTATTTTATGAATTGTTCATTCCCGATTGGCACACATTTTGCCGCCCTTACAAAAGTGCCGCTCTAGGCAATTGCCTAGTTCGCCTATATGGACGCGCCGGCCCTGGCTACATCTCTGCCAGACTGGAGAGATGAAAAGGCCACCTTCTACTGTAATACACTTCTATAGCTCATTTTATCTGTTGCATCAGTATCTCTGGCGTCCTGTCAATTTTATGCCAAGGTTGCTGGTCAGTTGACCTATCTAGGTAACCAGATCATTTTCAATTTCTAGAATGTGCACATTTTCCTTTGACTCGCAGAAGATTTCTGTGCTGGCATGTAAATAAATTGTGATGATGACTCTTGTTCTTCCTGTCGTATTTCTTGCAGTAGTTCCAAAAAGGTGGGAGGATGATCTACGACGCAGAGGAACAGTTTACATGTCAGTCACTAAAGACCCCCACAACAACTGCTCTGGCTTAGCTAAATTAACTATTTATGGATTGTCACTTCTTCTCTCTAAATCATTTCTATGCATAATAGAAAGTCAGGCATCTTTAATTTAAATGCTGCCTGTAAACACACATAAAGGGGTTCCTGAATGAAATCCAGAATGATCTGGATAATCTCCAAAACCGGGCTCATGAGACTCAAGTTATCTTCTTCTATGTGTCCAATGTGTAACCATTAACCTAGTTGTGCAAAGTTGTGTAAATCTGCGATCAAAATGCAGGCTGATATCCAGCAGTGTTTTTGATGTTGATCATATTATACGAGCAAGAATGCAATGTTTCCTGAATATCCACACGATTTCAAATGTGACATTGATTTTATACAACAGTTCAACAAACAGAAGGGTGACATTAAGTGATGTAAGCTACTACATTTAAAACAGTAGGCTATTGTCAGTAGGCTTATTGCTCTATTTTGCAATGAAAGCCATAGCAGAACTGCAGCACACAGCGGTGAACGAATCTGTGGCTTTGAACAAATCTTTAGATTCAATGACCCATTCATAAATATAGTAACTTGCTTCGTTACTGACTCCATGACTCACTCATAAAGACAGTGACTTACCGCCACCTACTGGCGATTTTAATTTAATATTTAAAAGTATCACTCCGTTTTTACCATCATTCAGGGCCGGAGTGGGGCCACTTTTCAGCCCGGGAGTTTCAGGCCCAAGACCGGCCCACTTTTTCCATGGTGGAATTCCAAATTAGCACTTTTTCTAAATTGGATAAATGAAGCAACAGTTCAGCTCGTACTATTGTGTAGTTTGTATAAATACCATGGGTTTACAAATAATGTAGCCTAAAGGTTAAATATTAATTCACTTAGACTTTATAAGAAGCAATTGCGACTTTATTTCACACAATTCTGACTTTATATTTCACAATTCTGACTTTATAACACGCAATTGCGACTTTATATCACACAATTCTGACTCTATATCTTGCAGTTCTGACTTTATAAGCAATTGCGACTTTATTTCTTGCAGTTCTGACTTTATATCTTGTAATTCTGATAATTCTGACTTTATAAGAAGCAATTGCGACTTTATTTCACACAATTCTGACTTTATATCTCGCAATTCTGACATTATCTTGCAATTCTGACTTTATAAGAAGCAATTGCAACTTTATTTCACACAATTCTGACTTTATATCTCGCAATTCTGACTTTATAACACACAATTGCGACTTTATATCACGCAATTCTGACTCTATATGCCGCAATTCTGACTTTATAACACGCAATTGCTACTTTATTTCACGCAGTTCTGACTTTATATCTCGCAATTCTGATAAATTAAGTCAGAATTGCGAGATGTAAACTCGCAAATTGTGAGATAAAAAGTCGCAATTATCTATCCTCCTGGCCTCTTCCTCCCATCCATCCTCCCTGACGTGTACCGTTACGGTAGGGCCGGCCCAGCTATCGGTAGGCGCCGGCGGTGCCGCGGTAGCCTACCTGACAAAACGTTTTGGAAAAGACGGGCTATGGACCCAACCAACTCTATAGAAGGGGAGGGGAGAACTCCCTCACATGGTACAACCCATGCAGAGGCTGCGCGCTGCGGTGTCAGAATACAGAACGTGTGTAGCCTAATGTAACTAACGTGACATTGAAATGTAAAAAAAAAAAAAAAAAAAAAAAAAAAATCTCATGCAAAAAATTCATCGACCGGCCCAAAAGTGAAGCGGCCCACCGGGAATTCTCCCGATTCTCCCGATTTCCCACTCCGGGCCTGCCATCATTGCATATTTATTGAACATTGTTTAATTTAAAGCATTATTTATTTTATACAGGTACTTATAAAGGTAAAAAAATGAACTGGAAAAATCAATTAAAGGGGGCAAATATTGTCCCTTAAAGCCACACCGCGGAACTTTTGCGGGCGCTAGGGGCACTAGACCTGGAACTTTCACGTCTAGCGCCCCTAGAGGCCACAAGCGCCGCAGCACTGTCGCGAAAGTCTAGAAGACAGTATATCAGAGCCTATGGTCACGTGACGGCCGTAAAGCGATACGTTCTCCAGGTCACATGACCTGTTCAACGACGGTCCGTCTCCTCCAAACTTACATAGGCGGTATTTCAAGAGGGCAGCCCCGCTCGGAGCATTAATAGTGTCAAACGCTGTATATTGGGCTGAGGAATCATTTAAAATAACTCGTATGCGTCAACTCTTTAGGTCACAAAGTCCACGGTGTGGCTTTAATGGAAAAGGTGTGACTGCAGTCTAAGTGGAAGAGAGGGGGTACCAGGGGGTACGGCACTCTAAAAACCACTGAACCACTGAACTAAAGAAAAGGGGTATGTATAATTGCACAAGTGCTACTGCTAAAGAGTGCAATGTTAATACAGCCTATTACCTTAATTTAAATTTCTCATAAGCTTAATTGAATTGGCCTAGACAGAAAAATTGTAATACATTTTTTTGTCTAAAGACTGCATAAAAATTAATGTCGGTAACTGCAGTTTGACTAAAAGTTGATGGAATGGAAACAGTGGGGACAGGTTTGAGGTTTGTACAGTGATGATATATAGGAAGCTTTCAGCTTTGTGTTGTTGAAATTTTGTAATCCTAAAGCATCATTCTGCATTGAATCCTTTATCATGTAATGCTTTATGGTGAAATTACAACTTTCTATATCAATCTAGGTTTTTTGACCATTATATTCGATATAGCATGAGCAGCGCAGCATATATGGACTTGATCTGCCGCAAAATGAACACAGCACTGCTGCTTCTGCTCTATGGCAAGACAATATGGTCAAAATTAGTCTGCAGATTGAATTGTGTTTACATTCAAAATGCTGCATTTTGACAGTGTTTTAAACACACACACCATTATGATCCCAAACACCCCCAAAAAACTGTCAAAACCAATGATCCTGTTTGGTTTCCCATATGACACTCTTAAAGGTTTAATTGTACAAAAGTGTGCATTATTTTCTGCATTTGTAGTGTAATGAGCCACCCCCACTGATTTCCACAGCCAGTAATTTATAATAATAATAATAATAATAATAATAATAATGCGTTTATTTTATATAGCGCCTTTCAGGAAACTCAAGGTTGCTTTACAATAAAGTACAAAACTTTGAACTGTTCTCACTCAATCAATGATTACCTGTGACAGTCCAGACCAATTTACAGTTGATCTGGTGGCCTATATTTTCTCTTTTATATATTTTCTGTCTTGTTCTGTTTTTATGTGTTAGTAAAATATTGCATTATTTGGTATTTTTACTGTGACATTGTCAACATGACTTTTTTTTTAATCTGCTCATACATTGTGAAACAACAGACACTGCACTCTTGCGATCTGTTTACAAGATTTAATAATCAATATAAATGAATACAGATATTTCTAAAGTAGTACAATCTGATAGACCAGGCACCTTATATTTCAAAATTACTAAATCATTAAATTATTCATCAAAATTACTCACATACTGTTTCAGTGGACCTTTTTTTGGTTGGTTAATTTGTTAACCTTGACAGCCATAAAAAAACCTTTTGAAAAATATTTTTCTTGTCTCTCAAATTTTCTGTGGAGCCCCTAGCACTTTCTTGTGTGATATGATTACTCTCAGCTACACGTAGTGTGCATGAGAATAGGTAGTGATCTGTGATATTATCACTTAACAGTATCATCCGTTTCATGACATATAATTAACAATGAGTGGGTCCGGTGACATTTTGTTTGACAACGAAAGAGTTTAGTAAGTCTGTAAACCCAAGTCCTAATACTTCATTTATATTACCTATGCAAATCTTAGAGTCTCCAACAATCAATGCTCTATCCGTATTAACCAAGAATTACGAAAGAAAATTACTAAGAAAAACTACCAATGTAGGTCTAAGGTAGCAAGAGCAAGAGATATCCGAGTTTATTCTTATATCTGAAAGTGTAACATTTATCACAAAAAATTCAAATGAGTCCTGTTCTCTCAGTAACATTTGGGATAATTCTGTAGATCCATTCAAAACCATTCAGATGGGACTTGTGCTTATAACTAAAGGCTGGTGGAGAAACTCATTGAGACCAATGAAATCATCCAGTTTTACCCAGGTTTCAGTCAGAAGAGTGCATCAAAACTATTATCTGTGATGTTTCATCTACAATAACTGCCTTGGGTCAGAGAGAGCTAATGTTTAGGAGCCCAAACTTTAAAAAGTTGTTTTTGACTGATAATTTTACTATCTGGTTTAATCACAACAAGATTTTTACCTGTAGAAATGCTATTATTTATTCACATTATTCAGGGAACAGTCGCAGTCTCTAAGGAATGGACAACATATTGTATTCCACAGGATCATTTAAGTGGTTTGATCACAGGCCATCATAACTGTAATTGGTGCTTGAAATTGTACTTACTAGTCACATGGTGCATAGCGTCCTTGAGATGTCATCCATCACACCGCAAACTTACCTCGGACCTGTGAGCATCAGCCTGGAATGTCTCCAGCCCAGTTCTCCTCTCCTGCAATGGGCCTGCTTATCTGCTTATTTGGTCGTGAATCTGCTTCTCCACGACTTCAAGGTATTAAACCCTATATATAGAGTATAGAATTTTCCCTTCCTTTTTTTTTTTTTTTTTTTGAAGCATGGTGGTGGCAGCATCATGCTTCAGGACTGCTTTCCTTCAGGTGGAACTGGGGCTTTAGTGAAAGTGGAGGGAATCACGAATAGTTACCAGTCTATTTTGGCACCGAACATTCTGGCGTCTGCTGGAAAGGTAAAAATGAAGCTAACTTTCACCTTTTAGCATGACAATCTAAGACACACATCTAAATCAACCAAAGAATGATTTCAGCAAAGAAAGATCATTGTTTTAGAGTGGCTCAGCTGGAGCCCATACCTGAATTCTATAGAAAAAAGTCTGTGTGGGGATCTGGGGGCCCCCACGACCCGATCTCTGGACACGGAAACTGGCTTTAGGGACATGGAACGTCACATCGCTGGCGGGGAAGGAGTCTGTGCTTGTGCGGGAGGTTGAGAGGTACCGACTAGAGATAGTCGGGATCACCTCCACACACAGCTTGGGCTCTGGAACCACACTCCTTGAGAGAGAGACTCTCTACCATTTTGGAGTTGCCCATGGTGAGAGGTGGCAGGCTGGTGTGGGTTTGCTTATAGCCCCCCAGCTCAGCCGCCATGTGTTGGAGTTCACCCCGGTGAACGAGAGGGTCGCTTCCCTGCGTCTTTTGGTCGGGGACAGGTCTCTCATTGTTGTGTGTGCCTATGGGCCGAACAGCAGTGCACAGTACCCGGCCATCTTGGAGTGTCTGGGAGGGGTGCTGGAAAGTGCTCCGACTGGGGACTTCGTCGTTCTACCGGGGGACTTGGTCGATGTGATCGACTTTGTGTTTGTTGCATCTGACCTCTGGCTATATGTCTTGGACACTTGGGTGAAGAGAGGGGTGGAGCTGTCAACTGATCACCACCTGGTGGGGAGTTGGATCCGATGGTGGGGGAGGAAGCTGGACAGACTTGGCAGACCCAAACGTACTGTGAGGGTCTGTTGGGAACGTTTGGCCGAGTCCCCTGTCAGAGAGATCTTCAACTCCCACCTCCGGCAGAGCTTCGACAGGATCCCGAGGGAGTCTGGAGATATTGAGTCTGAGTGGACCATGTTCTCCACCTCCATTGTCGACGCGGCTGACACGCCTCTAAAGCATTGCTTGGCGGATGGGTACAGTACCTCTGGACTGGCAGACCAGGGTGGTGGTCCCTCTTTTCAAGAAGGGGGACCAGAGGGTGTGTTCCAACTACAGGGGTGTCACACTTCTCAGCCTCCCCGGGAAAGTCAATGCCAGGGTACTGGAGAGGAGAATTTGGCCGGTAGTAGAACCTCAGATTCAGTAGGAACAGTGCAGGTTTCATCCCGGTCATGGAACACTGGACCAGCTGTATACCCTCTCCAGGGTGCTGGAGGGTTCATGGGAGTTTGCCCAACCAATCCACATGTGTAGATTTGGAGAAGGCATTCGACTGTGTCCCAAAGCGGCTGGGATGAGATTCAGCACCTCCAAGTACTCAGTAGTCTGTCGTGGTGAAGAAGGAGCTGAGCTGCAAGGCGAAGCTCTCGATTTTCCGGTCGATCTACATTCCTACTCTCACCTATGGTCATGAGCTGTGGATCATGACCGAAAGGACAAGATCCCGGATACAGGCGGCCGAAATGAGCTTTCTCCGCAGGGTGGCTGGAGATAGGGTGAGGAGCTTGGTCATTAGGGAGGATATATATTGAGATACCATGGTCAATCGTTGCCTTGCTTTCACCATGGACTTCCGGGCCTTCGTCTGCAACTCGTCCCTCCACCCCCGAGCTCTTCCTTTCCCCCAGCTTCACCTTAGTCCTTTGTTTCACCAGGTCCGCCTCAGTCCTCCAACACCCTGGCTTCACCTCGGCCACTTGTCCATGCAGTTCCGCCTTCGTCTCCAGGACCTTCAATGTTGCCCGGTCTCTCCGGTTACGCCTGGGCAACTCCACCTTCTCCACCTCACCTTCTGTACCCCTGCACCCGGCATCCTCACCAAGGCTCCACCATGGCTCCTCCCTCCTTCGACTCCACCATGGGCCTGCATCCTGGTGCTTCTGCTTTTGGTCACTCCCTGGCTCTTCCCACCGTTGTGTCATCCCTGGCTTCTCTCTCTTCCTGGTTTGTGGCACGTGGTTTTTGAGTTTGTATACAGTCCTGACTTTCAGTTGTTATCTGTCTGATCTCGTCTATAATGTGGTTGTTTGTTTCCTGTGTTTTTGTTCCTAGATTTCTTGAAAAAGTTTTATTATGATTTTATTCTGATTAAAATGTATATACTGCTTGTAAATAGATCCAGCTCTTTTATTTCCATGTTTGTTTCAACCAGCACTGACAGCCTGTCTATTTTTTCACCCCCTTTTTGAGTCTCAAACTTTCTATATCTATTTTTCAGTTTTTCTGGTCACCTTTTAAATACATTATGTGCAGTTTTTTTCTTTATTGTTGGAACAGATGTTTTTATTAGAATCTCTATGTCAGGTGTGTCCAATCCTGCTCCCGGGCGGCTACCTTCCTGAGTTTAGCTCTAACACACCTGGTTCAGGTGGATTTAATTGGGGTTGCAACCAAACTCTGCAGGACAATGACCCTCCAAGAGCGAATTGGAGACCCCCAGTCTTTTGTTTTTACACTGTAATGCTTTATAGACATCACAAGCTTGTCAGTGCCACTCTCTATAACTCAATAACTCTCTCTCTCTCTCTCTCTCTCTCTCTCTCTCTCTCTCTCTCTCTCTCTATATATATATATATATATATACACACACACACACACACACACATACATATACATATACATATATATAGATGCATTCTTTCTGCTCTCTCTCCCCCACCTCTTCTCCATCTGTGGCCTGACCTCTGTGACTCCTCCCGTCTGCCCTGAGCGTATTCAAAGGCAGTGGGATGCCTGTAATTGGAAGGGATGGGATGGAGCCGGGGGTGAGGAGGAGTGGAATTATAGATAGATAGGAGGGAGGGAGTACCTTATCAGGAATTGAGGGAGAAATGTACAAATTACTTTTTTTAAATAACAATGGAAAATGTTTATATGGGTAAAATGTCAATTAAAGAACAAATCAACTTTAAAAAATATCTATTGACTAGGTTAGAGAAATGCAAAAATGAAGAGATCTATCTACAAATAACTGAATAGAGCAAATTTGCAGCGATTAGCTCTGAGGGAAATATGTATAATTAATTATACCAGCTATAAGAATTAAAAGATGTGGCAGAATTAATATTGCAATTGACTTGTCCACTAAATGCTCAGTGCAATCATATTAGTATAGGTTATTTGACAAAAAAAATATTTTCCTGGCTACAGTAAAACAAAAAGTTACTGTATGAAGTACTACTCAAAGCATGTAGTGACACTAGTGGCACCTTGCAGAGTTAAAAAAAATAAAGCATATTTTCAAACAACTTTGCTAATAAACCCATCCACTGTCTCTGCATTAGGCACATTTTTTACATGCCGTGTAACAGCTGTTTAAGGCTGTCTACACTGGACATGTCAAAATAAACATTAGAAACTGGTACATTTGTCTTACTAAACGGACAGATGATGAAGGTATTAAAGCATTCATTGTTGTGCATTGCATCGCAATGCCCCATTCGCTTTGACATGTGAGTCTAAATGCAGTGAATTTTGGCTTGCACTTTTCTAACCAAAGATTTTCCCATGTAACATGCCAGACATGTTCCGACACCAGGGCTGCGTTCAACACCGACAAAAAGTTGCAAAACATTTTTTAAACGGAAACGGTGGTGTGTTGAACACCCTGTTCTGATAACGCAAGAGTTGCAACTATGGCAGCTGAGAAGGCCATTCTTTGTGTTCTTTTTGAAGAATGTTCGGAGCCTGATGAAATATAAATACGTGTTTAATACTGCAAAATACACTCGATGTTACAGTCACTGCCCTTGCCATCCAGAATAAAAGAGGACATTCCAATCGAGTGAAGGGATTTGTGGAAACTGTGGTTCCTAATTATTGTGATCCAACATTTGCCTCGCATTTCAGGATGAAAAGACAAACATTTCAAGTGAAGGATAATCCACTGTTAACCTCCGAGACTGCGTTATGATCTATATGACCGTATTATTTTTATTATGAGTATTAGGCTTGTCATTATTGCTGATCACTGTTGATATGCTATATTTTTACTATAAAACTCTCACGACAAACATGTCTTCTAATATCTTAAATTGTTGCGTATACCGAGCTGCAGCAGACACATTTGTAAACGACTTTACTTGGACCCACTGTGCGAGCTGTCTCTTTAATACCGCTTGATTTATATACACGTTGCTGCTGATTGGGCTTACATTTTTTGCACACCCACCAAACAAGAGAAATGTATCTCAAACCCCGTTGCACACCGTTTCCAGGAAACATGTCGTTCAACCCAGAAACTGTAGCAAAACGTTGCACACCGGTTTGAGCTTGAACGTGCCCCAGCTAATCACCTTTTGGCTCCGCCTGCTACAGTAGCCACGCCCCAAACTCACACCATAAGTTGAGCTGGGTGTTTTGATGGTGCCAGTGAAGCTCAATGTTTACATTTTTGGAGAGATAAACCCATGAATGGCATACTAATTAGTAGTCAATGAACAATTAACTGGGTTAAGAGAATGTATTTTAACATAAAATATCTTACTGCACTTTTACATACTGATTATTTTAACAATTTCTTTTACGATAACCATGATTTAATGAATTTATGAAAATATGGTCTACACCAATGTTCAAGAAATTAAAAGAGGATTATTTTAATATGCATATAGGGTCACATTAATATTAATGTCACCATGAAATCAAAATGGACTATTCTGGTTTTTTATTTTATTTTTATTTTTTACAGAATGTTGAATGTTGAATGTTGTGGGTGGAAACATATGTGACACAAACATGCGCACTAGATCATCCCATTCTAGCATTTAATGTTGGACACAGCCTCACTTGGATGCAGCCCTCTGTTTTAGAAGCACCCATCATTTCCTCCACAACTGAATGCAAACTGACAACTTCATACATTCCAATAAATTCCTGAGGGTGACATCATGTCCCTTCCTACATTTTTTTTTCTCATACGTCACAATAGGGAAGAACTGAACATGCAATTTAGCACCAGTTGGAACCCCCATGAAAAGCAACTTGGCGCAAAACAGAGAGCCTCTTCTGGACATGTCATCTGAAAAATTCATTTAAATGAACATGGAGAAAAGTTTTTCAGGGCATGCAGAAATGTAGCCAACGTCCAATACTTACAATGCAATTTAAAGACATAACAGGAGAGAGACTGAACTTAATGAAATACAAAGACAGTGAAGGGGAGAAGTAAACACAAGTGATAGACGATAGAAAAAGAGATGTGTGTAGTGTGTGTCTTTATTAGCACCTCTCCTTCTCTCATTTCATTTGTTAATTCAACTGGCAGGAGGGTAACACATCATCAGCCTTTTAATTTACTGGATAGCCAGGGGCGCACACACCTTATTATCAGAGGAGATGGGAAAAGGAACAATCATGTATAATTAGATGCAACTTTGATGAGATTTGAGGATAATGCTCAAATCATTTAATACTCCATCAATAAGGTAACACTTCAGTGACACTTTATAATACCAAGTCATTAACAAACATTAGATAATGTTTAAGATATCATAGGTCATGTACAATTTAAAATGAACGATTATAAAATAACAACCATGACTTTTCTAGCTATTTGTATGTAAGGCGCCAAGCGTAACGCTCAAGAAATGTAGAGGTAGTATCAATTATAATTTAATACACAATGGATTCAACCATATCAGACAGAGTCAAGCACAATTCAGTCCTCTTCCTGGAAACAGTTTCATTTAAGCGATATAAGGTTGAGTGAGCACTGAGTTAAAATGTCTCTGCTGACATGCCAAATTTAAAAATTTTAGTCTATGCATTCTCTGAATAAAAACCAAAAAAGCCTTAAAAAAACGCTACTCTCCTCTGCATTAAAGGACAAGTTCGGTATTTTACACTTAAAGCCCTGTTTACAGATCGTTTCTGATGAAATAGAACGGTTAAGATTAAAATTTGGACACATGCTGCTGTCCCGAGAATTTTAGGTTTCTTTCGCTTTCCCCAAAACATCTAGAATGGGTGTATAGGTGCACTGGAACAATACTTCATAAAACGCATTAAACTTTCGTTTACAAAGACCTGAAACTCACCGAGTGGTCAGGGGTGTTCACTGATATGCTCACACAAAAATCGCTGCAAAAGATGCTTTCCAACAGGTTTTATCGTAGTTTTTGTCCAACTCCATTGACTTGTATTGAATGTGCTGTGTGAGGTACGGTATTACTCGGCCGCTTCTTCTTCTGCTTCTTCTGTGTATTCAATGAAATGCCAGTGGTTTGCTTGCAATTGGCAAAGGTGCATTATCGCCACCAACTGGGCTGGAGTGTCTATTATTCAAGCTCTCAACGGAAGAATCTACGGGTGTGAGACGTTTGGAAAAATAGATCCACAGTTTTACAACGAATGGTAAAACACCTGTTGGAAAGCATCTTTTGCAGCGATTTTTGTGTGAGCATATCAGTGAACACCCCTGACCACTCGGTGAGCTTCATCTCTTTGTAAACGAAAGTTTAATGCGTTTTATGAAGTATTGTTCCAGTGCACCCATACACCCATTCTAGAGGTTTTTAGTCAGGTCCCAAAATAGATAAATAGCCCTGGATAAGATGCAGTAGGCATTTTTGAGGAAAAGTACTTCAAGTGTTGTTTCTATATGATTTTTAGGTGCTGAATCCATTTCTGCCGTATAACAAGTTGTAAACATCACTGTTTTGGCATAAACAATAAAAACAAAATGGCTGCCAAAAAAAAAAAGTTTTAATGCATTTGTTGCAGTTTAAACATTAAACATTAGAACTAAAACTATGCATTCTCAGAATATTTAAACATGTAAACAATGAAAAAACAACATTAACATGAAAGGGATAGTTTTTAATGGCTGCTGGAATTATGCCAAGGTACACTGGGAAGCATATATCAGTGGAAATATGCAATTATGCCCAGCCCGAAGGGGGGGACTTGGAATACACATGACCCCAGGGGGCTGCATATTGAGAATCACTGGGGTGTCCAGCTGCAGGTGGAATATTTCAAACCCAGGGGTGGCAAGGTAGCTTGCCGAGGGAAAGACACATGCTCAGAGAGGCTTACAGTGGACTACACACGTGGGGGTTGCCCAGAGGCCGTGTTAGGTGTCGCCCAGCCTGCAGATCTACATATGTCTGTTGGCGAGGCGCCATGCGCTAGAGCCCAAGAGGATGCCACACTCCGGGTGGAGCAGGCCGTCACATCAAGGGGGCATGGTCGACCTTGCTGCTGGTAAGCCAAAGCAATGGTGTCCACTATCCAGTGAGACAACCTTTGCTTGGAGAGAGCCTTTCCCTTCAGCTTCCCACCATGACAGACAAAGAGCTGGTCTGAAGTCCTGAAACAATGCATCCTGTCTATGTAAGTATGGAGGGTGCGTACTGGACAGAGCTGTGCCAAGGCTGGGTCTGCGTCCTCCAAGGGCAGCGCTTGCAGGTTCACCACCTGGTCTCGAAAGGGTGTGGTGGGAACCTTGGGCACATATCCAGGCCGGGGTCTCAGGATCACGTAAGAGTTAGCCGGTCCAAATTCCAGGCACGCTTCGTCACCCGAAAATGCCTGCAGGTCCCCTACCCTCTTGATGGAGGCCAATGCAACCAGGAGCACTGTTTTCATTGACAGGAACTTAAGCTCCACTGATTGCAGAGGCTCAAAGGGAGCACTCTGCAGGGCAGTTAAAACCACAGAGAGGTCCAAAGAGGGAACGAGAGGAGGGCGAGGAGGATTCAGTCTCCTCGCTCCTCTCAGGAAACTGATGATCAGGTCGTGCTTTCCAATGCACTTACCATCAACTGCATCATGATGTGTGGCAATGGCGGCACCATACACTTTCAGGGTGGAGGGAGACAACCTTCGCTCCAACCCTTCTTGCAAGAAGGAAAGCACGACACTGATCGGGCCTTTCGTGGGTTCTTTAAGTTTAGAAGAACACCAGTTGACAAAGAGGTTCCACTTCAACGCATAGGCATGTCTCGTGGACGATGCTCTAGTCTAGCGGAAGTGATGGTAGCCACCACCGCTGGTGGTAGGGTACTCAAACCTGCCTCGTCCCATCCAGGAACCACACATGGAGGTTTCAAAGATCGGGACGAGGGTGCCATAGGGTGCCCCGTCCCTGAGAAAGCAGGTTCTTTCTCAGAGGAATTGGCCAGGGAGGTGCTGTCGCGAAGAGTACTAGTTCTTGGAACCAGGTGCGGTTGAGCCAATACGGGGCAACCAAAATTACCTGCTCCTCGTCCTCCCTGATCTTGCGCAAAGTCTACGTAAGAAGGCTCACTGGGGGAAAACGCATACTTGCAGAGGCCCCGCGGCCAGCTGTGCGCCAGTGCATCCGTGCCGAGCGTGCCCTCGGTCAGGGAATAAAACAGGTCGCAGTGGCAAGAGTCGTGGGAGGCAAACAGATCTACCTGTGCGTCCCCGAACTGATCCCAAATCAGATGAACCGACTGGGGATGGAGTCCCCATTCTCCAGCGAGAGGCCGAAACCGAGACATATCAGCTGCACGGTTCAGGTCTCCCGGGATATAAATGGCTCGAAGCGACCTCAGATGCTTCTGACTCAATATGAGGAGGTGGCAGGCGAGTTGCGACATACGGCGGGAGCGCAGACCACCTTGTCGGTTGATGTACGCTACTGTGGCGGTATTGTCTGATCGGACTAATACGTGCTGACCCCTGAGCAACGCACAGAAGCAGTGCAGGGTGAGACGTACAGCCAGCAACTCGAGGCAATTGACATGCCAAAGGCGCTGGGGTCTTGTCCAGGAGCCTGCGGCAGCATGTCCATTGCACATGGCGCCCTAGCCCATTATGGAGGCATCTGTTGATACAACAACATGCCAGGAAACTCGTTCTATGGGCACTCCAGCCCATAGAAAACTGAGGTTCGTCCACGGGGTGAAGGTCTGAAGGCAGTCACTGGGACTCGGAGCGTGCCTTGTTGCCATGCCCACCTCGGGACTTGATCGCGAAGCCAAAGCTGAAGCGGTCTCATATGAAGCAAGACGAGCGACGTTACTGCGGCTGCGGATGCCATATGCCCCAGGAGCCTCTGAAATAGTTTCAGTGGAAACGCACTCTTGCCCTCGAACTGACGAAGGCAAATTAGCAGTGACTGCGCGCGCACGCACATGGCGACCGAGTCGATTTCCATACCGAGAAAAGAGATCCTCTGCACGGAGCAGAGTTTGCTCTTCTCCCAGTTGACTCGAAGGCCCAGACAAGCTAGGTGCCGCAGCACTAGGTCCCTGTGTTCGCAAACCTTGTCTCGAGAGTGAGCTAGGATCAGCCAGTCGTCGAGAGGAACAAGGGCTGCCTCGACAACCTTTGTGAAGACGCGAAGAGACAGGGCTAGCCCGAAAGGGGGAACCGCGCACTGGTATGCCTGCCCCTCGAATTATATATATATATATATATATATATACTGGTATGCCTCATTTGCATATGTAAACATGACATTTCAGAAAACTTGTAATACAAAAAATGTCTGTCTCTATGTAAGTGAAAAACTGGAAAGGTTTTATGGTGATATCTATAACTTAAAATTTTTACCCTATCCACCTGTAGTGTTTTGGCTTTGAATAATGCACCTATTGTTTCAATGACAATTACAAGAAAATGGGACCCTTATTTCAATGTTATACGATGGATCCTTATTCAGGAGACATTGAACTTTCTAAAAATGTGGTATAACAACTTTTCCTCAAAAATGCCTACAGGGTTACACAATCTTGAAGATTCGGACCTGACTATTTGGGGAAAGCGAAAGAAACCTAAAATTCTCGGGACAGCTGCAGCATGTGTCCAAATTTTAATCTTAACCGTTCTATTTCATCAGAAACGATCTGTAAACAGGGCTTTAAGTGTAAAATACCGAACTTACCCTTTAACTAAGATGTGTGCAATGTGTAATTTAAAAGGAGATGTGGTATCTAGGGGAAGGGGAAAGTAATGTTTTTGATTAAAGATTATGAGGGCACTTTATTTATTTATTTATTTATTAAGATTCAGGCAACACTTTATAATAACTGCATTCTATGAATCATTAGTTAAGCATTAGCAAATAGTTAATAATTTATAAAGAATGAATAAGCAGTTTATAAATACAGCTATGAATGCGTTGTTATTGATTTATAAGCATATCTATAATGCGTTTAGTATTTGTATTTTCATACTTTATTAATGATCAATTTATCATTTCTCAATTAAGTATTACATTATTTACAAACCAGTTATTTAGGAGTTGTCAGTGGTTCATAACATCATTTAGAAAGTGTAAGTAAATGATTAAATGTACATTTATACATATTATTTAGACATATAGTAATAGTTACTCAGTGTGTTAATAATTGCTTTATTAACATGTATTCAAGTTCAGGTAGTTATAAAACATGTAGTAGTTGTCAGTTAACTATTTTTATGAGCTCATTTAAAGTGAGGACTATTTATGCTTCTTAAAGCTTTTACAAAGGAGTCCATATTTCAACCTACAAATTGGCCAAATTTTCTCACATTTGTGTGGTTTCACCTATAACATTTAAACTAACTTTATTTTTTTAAAACAATCTTTTTACAAAACGTACAGTACAGTCTTTAATGAGAAGCAGCATTTACTGATAAACACATAAAACACATTTTGCTATATTGCAATTAATTTAAATTATTTCAATTAATTTTGCCGCCACATTTCTTTCTTTCTAATTTTACATTTGATTAATTATTAGCATTTCACCAACTCATGAGTCCTATGCAGTTTGCTCACAGGGGTTCAGTGCTGTTTTAATCTACACCATAATCACCAGGGGATATTCTAGAAATTATAGGGTTAACTTACTGTCCCATAAACCCTGAACTCTTGGGTCATTAACCTAATGTCACTCATATAGTACATCACAACAGTAAAGAAAAGGCATATCTGAATATCCGTTGCAGGCCTTCTTTAAATTAGACACAAGGCAAATGGCCTTAGTCATCTCAGTAAAAAAAAAAAAAAAAAAAAAAAAAAAAAATTCACTAATTTGCAATTATTTGTTAAATACATATTTAATCTCGCTTCTTTGCTGCTTGCCTATGATGATCCAATTCAACCAAACATGACTTGACTTTACTTTAGCTAAATGTCTGGTTCATTTGTGTTCATTCGTGTTACGCCCTCTACTGTATGGGTGTGAATTTGCATTTCCTTCAGCCTGACGCATATTTCATTTTTGATGTGAAAGGACCGTACATCTGCAATTCGTTTTGCTTTTCGCATTGCGTTTGTCGTGAAAGGGACTTTACACATTACTTTTAAAAGTAACTTTCCCCAATACTCTCAATGCCATTACCATGTTTTAATTGATTATGCAACAGAATGCAGAACCAGCATCGCAGTGTAATGTTGATTTTGTATTTATTTATTTATCATTGACGCATCAAGATTGACTTAGTATTGTTTCGATGGTTTCTTGCTATCTGGGACACATGCACATACGCACACACATAGACACACAGCAAAACCCCACACAAAGCTCTTGCTTTTCGTGACTTTTCCCCTCTGCCCTTATGTATTCCAGCATTTCTCTTCAGCCCATCCTCCTCTTTCTGAGCCCTCACTGCCCCTGATTCACAATCCACCTTGTGCTAGGGCCCCCCAAATCCTCAGTCCAGCCTCTGTCTGTTCATGTCTGGCTCTTTCTGACAAGGGAGGGAAACAAGGAGAGAAGGAGGGTGGAGAGAGGGACTGTTTTCCTTTGTTTCCTGTCACAACACAAGCTTCATCAGGAGACCCGGCTTCTGACCCCTTCAGATTGTGTGAAACTGTAGGGAGTCAGAGGG
This sequence comes from Scardinius erythrophthalmus, assembly GCF_964197995.2. NCBI lineage: Eukaryota > Metazoa > Chordata > Actinopteri > Cypriniformes > Leuciscidae > Scardinius > Scardinius erythrophthalmus. The sequence continues at coordinate 49,563,365 of NC_138225.1, read as the reverse complement.
AAACGCTTCTCATTGCATTACGGTGTGTGTGCGCACATTTGTGAGTGCATGCATGTGCAAATGTGCAAGCGGATTTATATCAAATATGCTTGGTGCTATAAATGTCTAGATGTTTTGGGTAAGTTACTTTAAAACCAAAAAAAGTATCTATCAGTACTAAGCTAGAACATTGTCTAAACCAAAGCTTTTAAATAAGATAATCAGATGATATCAGCATCAAACTCAATTTTAATACAAATGAATATTAATGTAATACAACTAAATAAAACCCATTCTCGTTTCTATACAGCAGTATTTAACTAAATATTTATTTTGCTACAAAAAGAAGCCATAAATGCCACAGAGGGAGCTCCAGGAACACATTACAATAGCAGTGTAATGCAAGTAACTTGTAACTTTGAAAACCAGTTTTTTTTTTAAAACAGCTGAGCTACTGTCACAGTGCTGAAAAGATATGTGTGTGTGTGTGTGTGTGTGTGTGTGTGTGTGTGTGTTAAACTCTCGACATGTGCGTGTGTGTGCGTTTGTAAGGGAACGGACCATCTGTGTCTTCCATCAGGGCCGTTGAGATCCTGCTGAGTCTACTGTCAGGCGTTGAGACCTCGGTCACCCGTCACAAAGCCCACTGGGGACGAGCCCGGGAGAAAGAGAGAGCAGAGCAGAACCACTGCATTCCACTGAAGGAAAGAGATGTAGAATCTGAGACAGAAAGGATCAAATCAGACCAACAACTCTACACAGAAAACGTGTATGTTGTACGATACAGGTAGAATAATAATTTCATCACAGACGACATGGTAGAACGTAATAAAAAATGAGGGAATAGTCAAAATAAAAGGCATTTCATGCTTAAAACAGTTTTGAGCTCATTTTGGTTTTGTGTGTCTTATTTAGACTTTTTTGTGTAAAAAGTTTTGGAAAATAATTCTTTTTACAGTCATTTCTTTTATATAAAGTGCTATAGTCATAAGTCATATTGACTCGTCTTTTGCAATGGACTGCTAAAGGAATAGTTCATCTGAAAATGAAAACAAAAATCATCATTTACTCATCCTCAAGTTGTTCTAAACTCAAAATAGTGGAAAACAAAATAAGATGTATAGATATTTTGAAGCTGCTTTTTTAATTCAGTGAAAGCATATTTTGAGTTCTCATAGAAAAATATAGGAATAATAATGGGCCTGACACGACAAGAAGTTGGGAAATAGAGATAGAAATTTAATTTTAGGGTGAACTATTCTTTTAAATGTAGCTTTTATTCCAAGTCCTATGATAGTTTTGTGTGAGGAACAGACCGGAAGTAAACTTGCCCCCTCTGTAATCTCAAATGTCATATTTCAAGACAACGAAACAGCATGTTTTGTGGACATGTAATATGTTTTTGGACATGTATCCTGGTACTCTTGGAAGTACCTTGGAGCACCATGGAAACACAATGGTATTTGACTATGTTAATTGTTTAGTAATGCACCATGGTATTACTCAAACACCACTGGTACCACAACAGTATTAAGAGTCGTAGCACTTTATTTTACAGTCCTACTCTGCATTCTATGCACTTTTACAATAACTGGGTAATAACTAGGTAATAACCCTGAACCTAACCCTAACCTTAACCCATGTAATTACCCTGCATTAGCCTGTACTTTCTCGTAAGTACACGGTAAGTACATGTACTGTAAAATAAAGCAACCTTAAGAGTGGTTTGGCTGACTCTTTTCTCAGCTCATTGTTTCTCCCTCAAAGGAAGACACAGACACATGAGATGTGAGAAAAAGAGACAACACACTACCATCTGAAGTTTAGTTAAATTTAGATAAAAATACTTCCTATGTGCCAGCTTGTCTTGGCAGGCAGACTGCATGAGCAGTTCATGAACTGAGAGAAACCGAGAGAGACGGAGAGAAGGAGATAGGAAAAGGAACAAACGAGGAAAGGAAAGAAACAACAACAAAATCATTCTTCAAGTATTACAGCTCTACTTCAAACACAACTGAAAAACTAAAAAGGTTTTAGCCTCTACCTTTCCAGTTGCTAGGGTGGTTGCTTACTGGCCCAAGTTGAAAGAAACCACCTTCAAGACCCAATGGCTATGTCTACATTAATGTGGGTACATTTGAAAAAAGGTGTTTTCGTTTCAAAACGTTCTCCGTCCACACTAGCGTTTTCCAAAAGTTGCTCGTCCACATTGAAACGTTGGAAAATGGTAAAAACATCTTATTTCACATGTATAAAACGTCATAAAAGCTTCATTTTTTAGCCCTCACGCTACTTTTTCAGGCACAATCATTTTATTAGTGTAATATCCCACTACTTACTTCAATTGGCATTCCGTGTAGAGTCTAAAATTACATTTTTCATTTTGCAGCAGGTTCTGTCATCTTTTCAGGGATGTAATATAAGACTGCACATTGTATAAGTAACATTTATCTTTAGCAACACTACGAAAGTGAATAGCACATAGCAGGCATATTATGGTATAACCATAGATATCTATGGGTACAATATGAGTCACAGGACTAAACATGGGTCATCGTTTTCAAATACCACACACTTCAATGCATTTTCAAATTTATCCACTTTGGGTTAGGGTTAGATCGCCTTCAAAAAGTTTAGTTTTTCGCAGGACAAAAGCATTGTCTCAGTGTGGACTGAAGGCCAAATGTATAGAGAAAAAGATGCGTTTTCAAATGTATCCAGATTAATGTAGATTAATTCAATGATATTACACTAAATAGGACTCATGTGTCTTTATCATCCACCATCCAATAATCATAAACCTGGTCACTTTGAAAAGTAATAGCACACCTCTTCCCAGCAAACCACATATTCTGAGGCATCATCTATGTCTGTAGCACAAACAGTGTTACAAGTAATGGTTATTTGGCAAATATGTTTTGTTCAGTAAATGTATGCAAATGCATTCATATAGGTAAAGATATAGGTCAAATTTTTGACCAGACACATAATAAATCAGACATACAAATACAATTGTCTGTACTTGTGCTAAGGTCTGTGTCCCCAGGGCCACTGCAGGATGTCTGTCAGAATGTATGTCGCTGATTGATACGGTGACCCACAGCTCTCGAACACACACGTCACCTCCTGTCTGCACACTGGGCTTGCCTGCTGGCTATAGCACATACAAAACAGACCTAACATGTGCCGTCTTAACACAAAAAACTGTGTGTTTGTGGCTGTTGAAGGGTAAGAGCTGGGGAAGCAACCAAAGCATGTATAAATGTACAGAATGTATGTGTGTTTGCATGCGATGGGCTGTCCACTCTAGCATTAGATACATGTCAGAACTGCCATAGCAATCAAACAATTAATTTTATAAGTAATTCATTTTATGATGCTAGGCTGTTGTTGGTGGTTGCAAAACAAATAATTCATTATGATTATTATGAAATACTGCTAAAAATGGGTTACTAGACATAAATATCGGAAAATTAAGGTTGGTTTAAAGAAACTGAGATATAGATCAAGAATGTGATGTGCCATCAAGAAAGATATTAATTAAGGCTGATTTAGCCTTTTTACTGCGTCTTCAAATGGTTTCCTATGCCAGCCATGCAATGTTTGTGTCAGAATGGGATTTCAGTATTAAAATGGTTCTAACCCCATGTTTGTATTTTACTGCAAAATGTACAGCTGACTGCTTGTGTGTGTTCACACAAAATGACCATAAATGAATTGATTGTAGAGCTAACGATTGTAAACTAATTAACCTATTTCATTGCAGGTATCTGGAGACTACAGCTCCAAGAGCAAAAATCTATAAATGCTATGGGCCACGTACAATTATTTACCCCATCTAAATCTCTACACTACGGTAGATGTGTGCAATAAAGCTATTATCTTTACAGTATTTGTATTTGTATCTGTATCTGTTGCAATGACAAAATTATCTGGATTTGGATAGAATCAGGTATGTACGAGTCTTAAACTGGACATTCCTCGTTGCCTTCCTACTTTTGTATGTTGGCTGAGGTGGCAGAATTTTTCAGATTTCTGAACAAGCCATGGAGTGATGGTATTTTTTTTTTTTTTACAACAACAGTATAAAAGTCTCAGTCACATTAGTCTCATCATCATTCACGCCCACTAAAAGATGAACTGACTGATAAGGGCTAATGCATCCTTAAATGTGGTCGAGAGAGTGCTTCGAAACACCCATTCACATTAAGGCCCTTTCACACTGGACGCGATTTTTACGCACGAATAATTCGCGCAATGGTTTTATTTTTTGATCAGCTGTTTGTGTAATGAGTGCTTTCACACCGAACGCGAATGTGCTGCGGCGAAAAAACTACTTTTTTTTTTTTTCGTTTCGATGTCGTTTTTTTTTTTTCCTTTTGCGGCGACAGAAAATACTTCAGCCAATCATATACTACAAGGACAATGATTGTGTGGCGTAGCATTGCCAATCAACTCGGTTATCACGACTGTGAGTATGTTGTGTGATAGTTTTAGTTGTTGTATAGTCCTGTGCTGTGTAGGCTAGCAGGCTAAACTACATTTGGGATAGAAAGCTAATCGTCAAAGATAGAGATAGAGACCGTGTTTACTCGGCTCATGTGATGGGTTTTGATGCGAACTATTCGCACACGAACTATTCGCTTTTTCGTTACGCATCCGGTGTGAAAGGGCCTTTAATCTGCATTCATGTTCATGAGACCATAGAAAAGATAAGTTGTCAATATAAGTTCTTTGTTTGGCAGGTGAGACGAGAACACGAGAAGACCAGGTGGGTGGACCGGACACACTGGAATAGACGATGGAGCAGATGAAGGAGCAATCCAACAGGTAAGTTTGACAAGGGAGTCAGAACAGTCTAAGGCTACGTTCACACTGCCAGCCTTAGCGATTCCGATGTATTGCTCAGATCAGATTTTTTTTTTTTTTTTTATAACTTGTGTGTTATCTGGCTACCCATCCAGGGTGTTTCCCTGCTTCCTGAGGCCCTACATTGGACAAGCAGTTTGGAAAATGGATGGATGGACACTGAATTACATATTGTTTTATTTCAACTTACGGCGGCCCTATATATTTTAGTGATGTGATCTTGAATCTAGAAATATATGTATACTGTATATATATATATATATAATTTTTTTTTTCAGTTTTTTTTATTTATTTATTTAAAATGCCTCTGGTATACATGGATCATGCAATGAGGCTGGGATATATAATTATTTTGAAGGTCTTACTCTTGTACTGAACTGAAGATGATTTGAGGAACCAAAAGACTCTGGTGAGAAATAGGAAAATCTTACCAGAGAGAAATGTGTGTGAATAAAAGAGAAAAAAGATTGCCATCATTCCCAGAGAGTGATGGAGAGCAAAGGGCAAGAAAGAGAGGGGATTTTCACTGCATGTTCCCTGAACGACCTTATATTTTCAACACCAGACTCTCAGGTGATGACAGCCTGTTGCAAAGTGTGGTAATAGGCAATTGATTTCATTCTGCTCTCTTAGTGGCAGCCACGAATAAATCAAAGAGTTTGTCAGAAACTGGGCAGAGAATGTGTGTGTGTGTGTGTGTGTGTGTGGTCCTGGTATTTCCTACGTTATGGGGACCAAATCCCCACAAGGATAGTAATACCGGTAAATTTTGACCTTGTGGGGGCATTTATTGGTCCCCATGAGGAAACAAACTTATAAATTACACAGAATCATCTTTTTTGAAAATCTAGAATAGCAGAAAGTTTTCTGTGATGGGTAGGTTTAGTGGTAGAGTTAGTGTAGGCTGATAGAATATACAGTTTGTACAGTATAAAAACCATTACGCCTATGGAATGTCCAAAACGTGTGTGTGTGTGTGTGTGTGTGTGTGTGTGTGTGTGTGTGTGTGTGTGTGTGTGTGTGTGTGTGTGTGTGTGTGTGTGTGTGTGTTGATGTGTGCCTATCCATATTTGGGCACAGACACACATGATATTGAAAATAGGCTCCACTAAATGTATACATCTAACCACATGCAAAAACAAGTATATTTAAGAACAATTCTGAAGTTATATTTGAATAAATAGAATAAATATTTATACACACATTTAAAAAGACATATCAACTCAAACTTGTGAGTGTTTAAGTGCCTAAAAAAATTAAGTGGGAATCTGTGTGCGTGTGTGTGTTCTGAAGTGAGTCCTAACTTTTTTTAATTAAATTCATGTTCCAGTTAATAAATAAACATTACTTACACTATTAACAAAACGTTAACCAATATTTTGTATTTTTACATTAACAATGTAATTAATGTTCTATTATTAAAAACGAAGTACATTTGTATGTTTATTCAAAATGAACAAAAAGAAAAGAAATTTCATATTTGATGTATATTTGTTAAATGATGTTCAGCTGTTCTAATTATTTACCGTAATTGTGAGGTGTCTTAAATGTACTTTAAAAATACAGTATGTAGTATGTAAAAGTATGCAGCTTCTGCGACACTAGTGGCACCTAGCGGAATTGCAAAAATAAAGTATATTTTCAAACAACCTTGTAAACAACCCTTTTATGTGTCGCACCTCCCCCAACTCAAACATACGGGTGCGTGTGAAGGTACGTCTCAACAGGTGTGACTTTCAGTAAAAGTACATATTAGGAATACTTTTAGATGTGTTGCTGTGTGTCATGAGAAAGCAATTGAGTAGGCTAATAACACTCTGTCTAGATCATCACTCTGTGGCTCACAAGCCACACCTGGTGGTATTCCAGAAAGCAGGTTATGCGTTTATTCAGAGTAACCGGATAACCATCTTAGGAATGAGACACCATGGTTTTGACAATATGGGAACACCTTCAGCGGGAACCAGTGTCTGAGTCACATGTAGTAAAAGCCAAGTCATTATCCAAGAACAAAGTCAGGTGACGCAACGTAGTGATTGAGCAACTCTAAAAGTATTACCTGCGCGAGAGCGTTATTAGATTCACTTGTGTGAAGAAGCCACTTCTACAAGAATGGCACCGCAACGCGGTGTCTCGTTCCCATTCACAGGGAACCAGGTTATATACATTACCCAGAGATGTTCCCTTTCGAGGGAACATCCACACCGCTTCATGGTTTTGACGCTATGGGAAAGATGATACCCACGTAGTCATACTGAGAGGATGCCTAAATACAGGTTGTGGAAGTTTGCACAAACACTGTTGTATAGGAAGGACTCACCCCGAGAGGACGTGAAAGAGGATAAGCCTGCTGCAGCACAGACATCATGTAAAGACACCCCCCTTGCTACCGCCTTAGAAGCAGCAATTCTGTGGGTAGTGTGGGCCCTTACTCCTAGAGCTTTAGCGACCTGCATGCCTCAAAGACCAAAGTGAGTGAATTCGAAAACCAGTGAGAAATAGATTGTTTGGAAGCAGCGGAACCTCGGTTGCGCCCTCCAAAGTAGATTTTCTTTTAATCAAATTTACGCCACTGGCCTGAGCAGTGGACGTAAACCATAAGAGCCCTGACTGGACATAACGTATTAAGCCTCTCCTGCTCCTCTCTCTGATGAGGAGAAGGCTTGAAGAACGACAGGATGAAATGGTGAAGAAGGCACCTTAGGGAAATAATCCGGTTTAGGGAGCAGTATCACCTTGACCAGTCCAGGGGACAAATCCAGGCAGGCGGAGGCAACAGACAGGGCCTGCAAGTCCCCTCCCCATTTTAGAGAGGTAATGGCCATAAGCAAAGCTACCTTGAGAGTCAGAAGTTTCTCAGAGGTTGATTCTAAAGGTTCAAATGGAGCACCTGACAACCATTCCAAAACAATAGAGATCCCATGAGGGAATCTGTGGTCTGCAGATAAGCCTCAACCATTTGGCACTGCACAAAAAAAAACTGCACAGGACACCGGGACATGTTTCCCCACTGAAGCCCCCTCAATCTGGTTGTGGCAAACTGAAATAGTGGCTACATAAACCTTATGGGTAGCGAGGGTCAGTCCAGCTGAAAGATGCTCTTGAAGAAACTCCAGAACTGAACCAACCGGGCAGTCAGCTTGGATGGTGTTGCTCACACCATGATGAGAAAAGATGCCCTTTAAGAACATACAGCTTTCTAGTAGAAGGAGCCATAGCGTTGAGAATGGTATCAATAGCATCAGTTGAGAGACCATAGTCTATGGACTGGTACCCCTCAGGGGCCAGACACACAGTTTCCAAATCTCCGATCGCGGGTGAAAGACTGTCCCCCGAGATGGGACAGAAGGTCCCTCCTGGTTGGAATCTCCCAAGGAAAACCTTCCAGGAGAGATACCAGGTCCGCAAACCATACTTGGCCCGGCCAGAACGTGTCTGTCAATATTAGATGCAACCCCTCCTGAAGGACCCTTGCCAGAATTCCCTGGAGCAGAGCAATCGGGGAAAGACATACAGATGCAGCCTTGGCCACGTCTGTACCATGGCATCTAGTCCCAGATGAGCTGGAGGATTGACAAAAAACCAAAGGGGACAGTGGGTTGACTCCTCAGAGACAAACAAGTCCACTTCTGCCCTGCCAAACTTCTGCTACATGGACTCCACGATTTGAGGATGGAGTCGCCAATCCCCGGGCCTCAGCCCCTGCCTCAACAGGATGTTCGCTCCCATATTGGGGTGCCTTTGGAGACTGCTCTCATTAGAGTTACAAATAATTTGCTCTTATCATCCGATCATTGTTGTAACTCTCTATTAGTGTTATTGGATCTTAGTGCTGTATTTGATACTATAGACCACAACCTTCTTTTGAATAGACTCGAAAATTACGTTGGCAGTAGTGGAATTGCATTGGCATGGTTTAAATCATATTTATCTGATCGCTATCATTTTGTAGCAGTAAATGAAGAGGTGTCACATCGATCACAAGTTCAGAATGGAGTATCACAAGGCTCAGAATTAGAACCATTGCTTTTTACACTGTACAAGCTCCCATTGATAGACACAATTGGCAGCATGGCGTTAAGTTTCAATGTTACGCTGATGATACTCAGCTCTATATTTCTTTGCAACCTGAAGAAAAAATTGGATGATTAGTCATTTCCTACCACTTAATTCTGAAAAAAAAAAAACAGGTACCAAAACCACCACACGTAATAACCTTTTTTTTTACAATATACTATTTTTGGCTCCTTAGGAAAAATGCATTAACCAAAATGAAAAAATATATATCTTTTTTAATATATATATATATAAAAAAAAGCAAGTTGTTTTTTCATGTAACGCATTAACCCTGGTTTATATTTGCCATGTCCACACAAGCGTGAAGTTTTGCGAGGCAAAACTGATGGCATCGCAGAGTGGCGGTCGTGCGTGAGAACACATTTTACATAGAGTTGTGCAAGGCTTTTTTTTTTTTTACTTTGTGCTTTAACTTGAGGCGACTCTGGCCCAACAGGTATGTCTGTACCGGCACACAGTTTACATTTGTCCAAATTAATTGCTTACATTTACAAAATAAGAAATAAGCATTTTAAATGAAAATAAAGGTCCATGTTTAATAAAAACGGCCATAAAATTAAATGTAAATGTTTATTGAAATTATAAAATACTTAAAGGTGCAGAAAGCAATTTCAGAGAAACGCTGTTGAAAGTGGATCAGACCGAGCGCCAAAACACACTTCTAGCCAATCAGCAGTAAGAGGGGTATATACACTCATTAGGGGGGAGGTGCCTGTGTTGCCCCCTGTTGTTTCAAAGAATAGTACAAAGGCGAGTACGTTAAGTATTTGCCTCATTCATTTGGGGAGGTGAGCGCACAGTCAGTGGAGGCTCACGGTGCAGAGCCAGGCAAAAGTATAAACTGGGCTTCAGCCGTGGTCCCACACAGGCAAAATACTCTCTGGCTCTGCCTGCTACAGTAACCACGCCCCAAACTATCGCTATAGGTTTATCTGGAAAGAGATTGGTGGATCTGAGTGGACCTCTCTCAATGTTTTGATGGTGCGTGGGGGACTCAGTGTTTACACTTTTGGGGAGATAAGCCCATGAATGGCATACTAATAGTGGTCAATGAACAATAAACTGGGTTAAGAGAATGTATAAAAAAAAAAAAAAAAAACTTCTATACTTCAGTTAACAAAATAACAGACTTTTACAGTTGCAATTTTACTGTAATTTTACTACACTATGCTTATAACCTTCTAAAATTAAGTTTCTCTTTAAAATATCTCGCTTCAAAATTTGCCAAACTACATAAGACTTACATAACTCTCCTACTTTAAACTACTTTTCAAAGTGTTTTTTTAACTTAAGACCTTGTCAAGCCAACTTTAAACATTTTCTTAATTATTTTATTTTATTTAGTGCTAGTAATGGCACAGAAATTACATACTTAATCTTTGATTATTACCTTGTAATTGTCACACATGAACTGTTTATTCTACATACCTGTAATAAAGCTTTTCGCAGCTAGGTTCATCCTCAACCAGTTCATCTGGCCAGTTTCTTGACCTGATAGTAATCAATTAATGAAACACTTAAACCATTATATAGCCACACTTGCAGTGAATTGATGAGTCAAGTCAGATTTCAGATTCTTGTATAATATCTGAATGAGATCTTATGGATATTTTTTTATGGAATATGGTTATACATGATTCTTACACATGCTTTATGTTTGAGTAATTGATTTAAATGTACATATTCAAATTTCCATTTTGCAGGTAGTGGTCTTGTGTACTCTCATCTGCTCTGCCAAAATACTTTAGGCCCATTTCTCACTGTCTTCAGCTACATGAAAACTTACTCACCCCTTCCCCCAGCACAGACTCCTCTGTTGTGGACTCTCAGACTCTTAGTCTCTCAGTTATGGAAGCAGGAGTCCAAATAGACAAAAATGCAAGGGTGCATGTGTTTTTGAAGCAGTCTGTTTTGTTTTGGCCTTAATACAGTAGGTAGGGGAGAAAAAGCAATAATGATGGTGGCCTGTCCTGACAACAGGAGTAGGGGAGAAGGAGAGAAGGAGAGAAGGATGGATGGGGAAAGTGAATTTTGGGAGGAGGGCAGGAATCTGGGGATCTAAGGTTCTGTGGGGCTTGATGATTCCCAGATGTTGAAGTAGACCCTCCCCCTCTAATGACTTGTCTGCTTGGGTTAGAGCCACTGAGTCTAGTCAAGATGAGGCCCATCTCTGTATCAATTCTTTCTTTTTCCCCTTTCCTTTCTAAAACTCTAATTTTGTAAGTTTATGACACCAAAAGGTCCAAGCCCTCTGTTTTGACACAAGCTTTACACATGTTTGTGAAGTTATGTGAAAGTGTACATCTGCAGAATATGCAGAATGCATCAATTCAGATCTGCAACATCAACTAAATCTATTTGATTTTGCAATAAAATAAATAAAAAAAAAAAAAAAAAAAGTAATAGAATCTGGTCCATTTTGCCAGACTGCTGCATCCCCACTGTTAGAAATTGCTTAGAAGTCAGCCAATCAGAGTGGAATGGCCCATTCTGCAACAATAATTGCCAGTTTTCTGTGCAACATACACCAGACTGTCAGTGAATCAACTGTGGGCAGTCCATAGGTTTTGCTGTCTTAGGTTGAGAGACTTCCACTTACTAATTCCAGTAGCCAATGTTCCAGGAAAGAGATTGTGTCTTTGTAGATATTTTTTAATTGATCAAAATGGGTGTTACATAAATCTGGAGCTTCTTTGTTTGTTGTAGGATTCTGAAGAATGTCTTCATCAGTAGTATCAGCAATACACCAATAAAAAGACTAAAAATCTCCAAGGATATGCAACAACCATGTTTGTGATGCTGAATGAACATGAATACATGAACTAGCTTTTCTGCATCAGAAATGGGTAACGTTCTGTAACTTGGCAGTGTTTCTAAAGTAGAGGACAGTTGTTTTGGTAACATGCAAAATATGGTTTTGAAGTTGCTAATACCACACCCAGGTATGTGGAGGCTAGAGTATATCCGTCTAGACACAAAATGTATTCTAAATTGTAGGAGCATCAAAGAGCAATCAAGTCAGTTGTTTCCTGCCAGTTTGCTTCCGGTCGGCGAAGTGGTTGCTTTAAGTACAACAGAGACCAGCCTCGAGAGACCATTCCCTTATTAGATTATCTGGCAGAGTGTAGGCTTCTGCCAAACGTATTTCGATGGGTCCTGCAGATTGTAGAAAAAGGTTACAGAATCTAGTTTGGTTCTCGTCCACCATGATTCAATAGGGTTCTACTCATGTTAGTACACCCTGAGCAGGCTCTGGTGATGGAACAAGAAGTAAAATCTCTATTAGCAAAGGATGCTATAGAACGGGTTCCTCCACCCGACAGACAGTCCAGGTTCTACAGCTGGCACTTTATTGTTCCCAAGAAGGATGGAGTGTTGCGTCCTAGATTAGATCTTTGTCATCTGAATTGTTCAGTCAAGAAGCTCAAGTTCAAGATGTTGACTTTGAAGCAGATTGTGACTCAAATCATATCCGAGGACTGGTTTGTCATGATAGATCAGAGGGACGCAGTCTTCCATGTCTCCATCTTTCCACAACACAGGAAGTTCCTAAGGTTTGCTTTCAGGGGCGAAGCATACCAGTATCGGGTTCTTCTCTTTGGTCTAGCTCTATCACACCGCACGTTCACGAAATGCGTGGATGGCGCTCTGGCGCCGCTCAGACTGCAAGGAATTCATATTCTGAACTATATAGATGACTGGCTTATTCTAGCCTTGGTTCTTGTTCCAGGGTCCTTTGTTAGGAGCTCAGTTTCATCGAGTCATGCTCATGACAGATGCTTCTCTCACAAGCTGGAGAGTGATAATGGAAGGCCACTAAGCTCAGGGTCTATGGAGGAGTCATCATCTTTCATGGCACATAAATTGCCTGGAGGTTATGGCTGTCTTCAGGCCATTGTAACACTTCCTCCCAGACCTAAGAGGCCATTATGTGCTTGTCCGCACAGAGAACTCATCGGTGGTTTCTTACATAAATCAGCAAGGGGGTCTGCATTCGCGTCCACTATACAAACTGGCACACCAGATCCTCCTGTGGTCCTTAGGGAAGATGCTCTCCCTGAGAGCAGTGTACATCCCGGGATACCAAAATGTAGGAGCAGACATCCTGTCGAGACAGGGGCTGAGGCCCAGGGAATGGATCTGTTTTCGTCTAAGGATACGACACACTGTCCACTTTGGTTCTTCCTCACACGCCTAGCCCCCCTGGGGTTGGACGCAATGGTGCAGACATGGCCGAGACTACGTCTGTACGCTTTTCCCCAGTCAGTCAGCAAGTGGATAGTTGAGGCTATTTCTCTTGCTTATGAGTTTCTAGCCAGCCGTCACCTTTGCTGCCGGATCTCATTCTACTAGGAGTATGGTGGCCTCATTTCGTTACCTTCATTTCGGGTGTCTCCCTTCAAGATGTTTGTGATGCGGCAGTATGGTCCTCTCTGCTCACATTCATAAGGTTCTACAGCTTGGACCTAGGCGCTACACCAGGTTCACAGGTGCTCATTTCTTAGTTGTGCTCACAGTGTTCACATGGACAGGCACTTGTAAGCATGGCGTTTTGGCACTGTCAATCATTAAAGCGTCCTTGACCCCTTGCAAGTTCCCTCAAAAGGGAACGTCTTAGGTTACTACTGTAACCCTTGTTCCCTGAGAAGGGAACGAGATGCTGCATCACCCTGCCATACTGCCTTCATCCCTGTGATCGACTTGCTTTGGCTAATTGAAGCAATCATCCCGGATGTGCTTTTTTACTTTCCTGATTGTGATGTCACAATGTTCCGTCTCTCCATTTGACTAGTTGACACATGCTTCAGACGCAATCACACAGAGGAGTTCCCAAAATGTCCTTGATTCAGCTTCTTATTCCCTTCTCAGGGAACAAGGGTTACAGTTGTAACCTGAGACGTTTACCAGTTACCAATATGTCTGCAATCTCTTTTCTAAAACCTGTGTAGGGCCACATTTTTCTTAAGTGGTCCACATCCTATGCCTTGTCTATGATTCTACATGGTTGCATCTTAAGAACGAGGGCAGCTCATTGGAAAACATCTTGGTTACTGTTGTAACCTGCATTCCCTGATGGAGGGAACAAGATGTTGTGCGATGTAGTGACACTAGAGGTTGCACTTGGGAGCTCCAAACAAAATTTTTGCATACCACTCCCCCAGACATAAGATTATAAAAGGAGATGGCTTGTATCCACTCATTCAGGTTTGACACTAGGGGCCCCTATGGAAGACACCACAACCAGCTGAACCTTGTTACGAGTCTTGGCAGTGCAGATATATCGCCAAGCTGCTGCGTGCCTGGTAACAAATGCACTCAGCTACGTCGTAACCTTCCCAACACCCCACGTGAACCACATAGTCTTTCATACCACGCGGGGACAGAGAGGACTGTGCTGCAAATACTGTACTGGGAGAGGACTGTACTGTAATGGGAATAGGTTGCTTAAGGTCATAAAAAAAAATGTACAGCTGTGCAGACCAGGAGCTTGCACTGGGGAAAGTGTTATTTTTCCTATGCAGAAAAAAGGACACAATGGAGACCACATCTTGGAGGTGAGCATGTGGAGAATACATCACTTGGAAATAAAGTCCCTGTGGTAGGTCCTTCCTGAAGATGGAGGAGCACTGCACAGGGTTTGCCAACAGCTAAAATGAACAGTGTACAATGCATCATACATCAAAAAGTGCACGTTATCACCTCAAGGAGGGGAAAGGTGCTGTGTGCAAGTGAAACACCTAGGCCAGTTGCCCACATTTTACCTGTTTGTGCCCCAACCCGCTTGATGGAAGTGAGCACAGTAAGGAAGGCCGTCTTTAAAGAAAAGGTAATTAAGTAACTGACTTAATGGGCTCAAAAGTGGCTCTCTGTAGGCCCAGCAAGACTACAGAGATATCCCAAGAGGCTTGGACACAGCCTTGGAGGATTTATTGAGAGATAACTGAGAATGCAAATGCCCAGTTCCTTTAGCGGGGCATGGGCCACCTCTGCAACGTTTGTAAAGATGCGAGGTGACAGGGACAGCCCGCATAGGAGGACCATGTACTGATATGCCTGACCCTCAAAAGCAAACCGAAGAAACAGCTTGTGTAATGGGACAATCGAGACATGAAAGTATGTGTCAATGCAGGTGACAATATGATATAGAGACACAGTGGCTAGCATAGTTCATGTTTGTTAATTGGATTCCTGGTGGCGTTCTTTTAGCCGCTGGAGGTGGTTGGCATGGCCTTGAGCCTTTCCTCTGTATAGATCAGCCCTCCATTTAGCTTAGTTTTGCACTGCCTATGACCAAGAGTTAGTTGGTTTGCTGAAATCTATCATCTATCTCTATTCAGGACATCGTTATACCTCAGTTTGGGTCTACCAGCAGTGTGGCCACCCTCCTTGAGCACACTGTGCAGAATTTCATTGGGTTTGCGGGAGGGGGGCATTCTGGTGACATCTCCAACCCATCTGAGGCAAATTAATTTTAGGCGGGAGGAAACTGGTTCACTTTTTGTCACTTTGAACAGATCTTCATTCAACATTTTATCCCTCCAGGTCTTACCAATTATAAACCTGAGGCATCTAGTGATGTATGTCTCGAGACCGGTCTCGAGACCACTTTTACGTGGTCTCGGTCTTGTCACGGCCTTGACAGTCTTTGGTCTTGGTCTCGGACCTCTTGGTCTTGGTCTCGGACCTCTCGGTCTTGTCTAGGTCTTGCTGTCTCAGACCGACATAGTGGTCGGGGGATTTAGCAATACAATACTACAATATCCATGACGACACAACGTTCGATAATGCAATTATTATCCGCAACGGAACGGATTGAAGCGTGCGTCCGAGTGCTGACATTGCGGCGTGTGCGCGAGCCACACGAGAAAACACTGTATCCGCGCCACTGATCGCAGCGCCAATGAGCACTTTGATCACTTGGTTTAAAAAACACATATCAGTGACATGATGGGTTTTAACTTCATTCAGGAGTCATTCATTTTGGGTAACTGCACAACTACACAACTGACAGATGACTTTGAGCGCACCGCCAACGGTGTGTGTGTTGTGTGTGTAACCATAGCGACAAAACGACGGATCCCACACTTAAGCCTATAATTTCGTTTTTAAAAATGTAATTATGTATTTAAAAGTTGCAGAATGGGTTCATTTGGAGTCTGAGACTCCGAAATCGGCAGAGATAGGCAGGCATTTGCTTGGATGAATTTGTGTCTTTGATATCTGTGTGTGTGTGTGTGTGTGTGTGTGTGTGTGTGTGTGTGTTGTGTTGTTTGATTACAGTATTGGATTTAAGATGGTGTTAGACTAAATAAATGGTCTTTTAAATATCATCTGCATATCTCCGTTGTGTTGACTAAACATTAGGCCTAATCCAAGTTTATAATTGTGTATCTTTAATTTGATGTTATACGATTTAATCTACGCATTAAGTATAATTTCAATTGGTTACATATTTCTCATTCTTTAGACAGTTGTTGGAGGAGCAAGATGGTGTTGGAGGTGTTTGATGTTTTGTCAGATGAACCAGTCAGTACCAGTCATGTCAGTCCTCAACAGTACACTAAAGTTAAGGGAGCCTCAATCCTCTAATAGTGCAGTAACAGCCGTCATGCAATTGCTACACATAGTTGATCTCACCCAGTCTGCAAAAACATTTACAATGAGCTCACAGTCACACACATGACATGGTCTGTCTCTGTATTGTTCTGCCTGTGTAGTTGAAGTAATACCATCTAATATAGGCATTGAATGGAAACTGCGGCTGAACCCTATGCTGCTGTTCTTGAATTCACAAGTTATTGCTTAGCTTCAACTAGTCTGTTTTTTTCCCCTCCGGTCTTGACTTGGTCTCGGTCTTGGTCTCGACTTGGTCTTGGTCTTGACTTGGTCTGTCTTGGTCTTGGTCTTGTCTTGGTCTCGATACCCTCTGGTCTTGGTAGTGTCTTGGTCTCGGTTTAGGCGGTCTTGTCTACAAGTCTAGCATCTAGTATGGAAGCACTTAGCCGACTCTCTTGATGCCTGTAGGTGTAGACCGATAGATCTTCATCTCGGCTGGAGGGACAGGCTCTATTGCGTCCTTTGCCAGGAGGACTGTGATTTATGCACGCATGACAGGGGTGTCCTTGCTTGCCACTAAGGTAAAAAGGATGTCACTGAACCTGGGTGGGCACTTGGCAAACTTAATCACCTAGCCGAATCGGATTGTTCTGTTGAGCCAGCGTGATGGCTTGGAAAGTGCTAGCCACGCTTCCAAGCTCCACAAGAGGGTACCTTTATTGAAGCAACTCTTGACTTATATGTCACACACCATTGAGGTATGTGATAAGGTTAGTCTAATCAGATGTTTGACTAGCAGATTAAAGACAGGTAACCTTTTCATCTTATTCTAGCCAAGAATTCTAGCCCTTTGTTGGACATGTATTGATGTGTATTATGTATTATAATTTCACAGATATCATTTAAATGCAAAAACAGTTCCGGCAACACAGTCAATTCATGTGACAATTCATAAATATATGTTTTTGGCAAATTATTGGTGAATTCATTCATTTTAATATGAACTGCTCATGCCCACTAAGGGTTAGGTTAAGGGGTGGGCTTAGGACTGCAGGATCATGCTTTTATTATAAAAAAAAAAAATACGTTCCCTACGAATCACATCTTTGTTCTTAAAAAAACTGCAAGTCTGTAAAATAATTATGTGTTCAGGTGAGATCGGGTTGGTTATGATCTAGTTTACTTGCTACTAAGTGCCTGAAACTGAAAGTGCCTTTTTTTTATTTATTTTTTTTATAAGATTTTATACCACACAATGTCACAAACTTAATTTGCAAATTCAGTGACTCATCCTCAAAAGCACTTGTTGTATCAATCACCCGTGTACCTTGTAAAAACAACTTTGATATCAGGTGAACTGGAAAACTTTGCACCTTTATTCCCAGGCAACTCAAGCTATTTGATTGGAACTTGGGATTTTGCCAAGTATGTGCCATTTTTGTGTGCAATCAGCAAACAAATTGATTTTATCTGACATTTTTCAGATGAATAAAAACCTTAACAGACCTTTTTGTCAGGGTGTATCAGAGCAAATCAGTGACTTGTCAAAAATATATTTTTAGAAATGTATTTATGATGTATCCGTGGTCTGCTGTGTGCTCAACTTAAACTTTTTTTTTTCTAATAAGGTGTCCCTGCTGAAAATAATACAGTTTAGATCAGCATGCATATTTTCTTTGGTTGCTCAGGCTGGTTTATGTTGATTAATGCTGGCTACATTATCTGCTGGTGTGTCTAGTGGACTAGTATACCCATGCTGTTCACCAACAAAAAGAAGCCTGCTGGGCACACTCTCATACTATCATGCTGTGCAAGGCATCAGCATGCAAAACAACATATGCTGGTGAACAGCTATGCTTGTCTTTTCTGCAGGGGTGTTCATTTGTCCTTTATTTCTGTTTTCTGTTCTCTTCTTGTCTTTGCAATGTATAACAGTAAAAAATAAAGCTTTATAGCTCTATGCATGTTAGAGCACACACGTAAACATACAATCTCCCTCAACCACCCCAAGCTCCTTCAGGATGCTGTCATATTTTAAGGAGTTGCTTACTGCCTCTGCAACATATCAAGCACATCAACACCCAACACATGCTTCACATGCTAACGGGTGCACTGTGCAGTGGAAAGCGGGCTGGCATTTAAGAATTTTTAAGTCAATTGTAATCTCAGAAACTGCATTATTGGCAGCATTTGTTGATTGCAAAAACATCCAGTAAATTATGCTGCATTATGAGCACCTGTTTCTGTTTGGAGTGACAGTGGTTTAGTCTGCCTCTTTTCTTTAAATGTTGTAAGATAGCAACATTTTTAGTCTGTTTTTCAGATATTTCTCCTGTGAAAAAGACATGCTTAGATTTGAGACGTGCTTAGATTTGAGATATAATTATTCAGAGATATAAATATTCATTTTAATGTTGCATTTTAATTTTTCATTAGAAACACATAAGACATAAGAACATAAGAATTAAACGGTTTAATCAAAGTCTTCTGAAGAGACACAATAACTTTATATGAAGAAAATATTTGATGTAGGCTTTTTTTTCACATACAGTGACAGGATGATTGAGAGGCTGGTTTATGGTGACAGGATGCATATAGCAACAAAGTTTCAAAACAATATGATAGTATTCCTCAACACCTGCATACAGCTACACGGCTCAAAAGTAGTACACAAAGAGTATACTTTTAGGGCATGCATTACAAGTAGGTGAATTTCGGGCATAGAATAGATCTAACCCAATAACTTAAGTGCTAAGCATTAAACATGCCAGATACTGTACACTCACAATGCCACACACAATCAAACACGGGCTGTCCAGAGTGAGAGAGGGAGAGAGATTTATTATGAGGCAATTATAAGGCCCGTTCACTTTCTGACTTATCCCATGCACTTGAGTCTGTTGACAACAGGACAAATAGAAGAGTAAATGGAAGCGTAAAAGAAAATTCATTTTGATGCCCCCTGAACAACTCATTTGCTCATTTCTGAAGAGACTTCAGAAGGATACCAGCATCAGGAACAAGTGGATGGGTTATTTTTATTGGTGTCATGGATCGTGTCTGAGGATTATATTTTTGTTCGGAGCATTTGACTGGGGATCGTTTTGTAAACGAGGCACAGTTTAATGGAGAGTTCGCAAATAAACTTATGTTGAAGGAAGAAGCTGTCAGCTGAATTGGGTCTGACAGCAGCAACAACTGTAAGTAAACAATTTCATAATGCTCTGTAAATGATTTTCCACATACAGTACAGGCCAAAAGTTTGGACACATTACTATTTTTAATGTTTTTGAAAGAAGTTTCTTCTGCTCATCAAGCCTGCATTTATTTGATCAAAAATACAGAAAAAAATGTAATATTGTGATATATTATTACAATTTAAAATAATTGGTTTTAAATTTATTATACTTTAAATTATCATTTATTTCGGTGATGCAAAGCTGAATTTTCAGGATCATTACTCCAGTCTATCAAATGATCATTTAGAAATCATTCTAATATGATGATTCATTATCAAAGTTGGAAACAGTTCTGCTGCTTAATATTTTTTCATAACCTGTGATACTTTTTTAGGATACTTTGATGTATAAAAAAAAAGAAAAAGAAAAAAGAAAAGAAAAAAAAAGAAGCAAATGTTTTCAAGATAGAAATCTTTTATAACAACAATATACACTACTGGTCAATAATTTGGGGTCAGTAATTTTTTTCTTTATTTTTTTTTTTAAATAAATCAATAATTTTATTCAGCAAGGATGTGTTAAATTGATAAAAAGTGATAATAAAGAAGATTTATATAAATTTTTTTTTTTTTTTTTTGAATAAATGCAGTTCTTTTTAACCTTTTATTCATCAAATATATTAGGCAGCAGAACTGTTTCCAACACTCATAATAAATCAGAACATTAGAATGATTTCTAAAGGATCATGTGATAGACCGGATGTCACATGTGACACTGAAGACTGGAGTAATGATCCTGAAAATTCAGCTTTGCATCACCGAAATAAACAACACATTCTCATACCCAAGACGTCACTTTTTGTCACTTTCAACCATGCTTCAATATCTGACGCTCAAAGCACCCTTTAGCGTCCATATGTGACGCTTCGGTTATGGGTAGGTTTAGGCGTCATGTAACTGACGCTTTCGAAAGCGTCAATATCCGACGCACAAAGCACCCTTAGCGTCAATATGAGACGCTTCAGTTGGGTAGGTTTAGGTCTGTGGTAGGGTTATGCGTCTCATATGGACGCTAAAGGGTGCTTTGAGCGTCAGATATTGAAGCATGGTTGAAAGTGACAAAAAGTGACGTCTTGGGTATGAGAACGGGCTGAAATAAATGATAATTTAAAGTATAATAAATTGAAAACCAATTATTTTAAATTGTAATAATATATCACAATATTACATTTTTTTCTGTATTTTTGATCAAATAAATGCAGGCTTGATGAGCAGAAGAAACTTAAAAATAGTAATGTGTCCAAACTTTTTGCCTGTACTGTATATATTTGTTTTATGTGCACATTTTTTTTTATTAACATTATAAGTGAACATATTAAAATAATACAAAAACCCATGTCATGACCCCATTAAACATGTTACATTAACAGTGTTTCCACACATTTCGTTCACTGCATCTGAAATACACAATAATTTCATGGACAGTCTCCCCAGGAGCAAACTGTATTATACGCCTTTAAATCAAAATTGCATAAAGGTGAGTGGGTAGTGATGTCACTATGTGGGTAAGATTGCAATCATGAATATTAATTAAACTTGTGCTGACATTGCTAGGCAATCTCCCTAGACAGTTCAGTCATGTAACCTTTTTAATATTCATGAGACATAGAAGTTCCTTGCCGCCTTGGCACTGATACAATATCAAGACAATTTATCTTTTTTTTATGAATTAGCCTTGAAATTAATTCGAGTAGTAGAGGTCATGTTCATGAGGTCAAAACTTAAATGGCTACCATCATTTATGTATAAATTCCGCATGGATGAATATTGACTTTTGACATAATAAACTTTTGAAAAGAATGAAAATGTGTAATTTTGTTTGCAGATCATATATATATATATATATATATATATATATATATATATACATACATATATTTTTGTATGTAGTACTGCCCTTCAGAAGATAAATAAGTGAAAAAAGATCTATACCAAAATGTATTCAAAATACATTTATTTCATACTAAGTATACTAAAAAGTTACTGATATAAATATTATAATAAATTTGAAAAAAAAGTCAGAATTGTGAGTTTATGTGACGTAATTCTGACTTCATAACTCTAAATAACGAGTGCATCTCGCAATTCTGACTTTAGAATTCGTAATTGCGAGTTTATATCACGAAATTGCAAGAAAAAAGTCAGAATTGTGAGATAAAGTCGCAATTACATTTTTTATTCAGCGGAAACAAGCTTCCATACTAAAAGTGACCAAAACTTGTTTTTTATTTTTTGTAAAAAAAATAAAAAATAATAATAATAATAAAAAAATTCCTCAGGAGATGATACCAGACCCCTAAAATGAATGTGCCTCCTCTATTTTAAAATCCACAATCCACCACTGCTGCTCGGCTTATATATATATATAACACTTAATGTATTATACAATACTAATAAATTAGCTGTCTGACTCATCTCAATCTCCAAACATGCTGAAAAATCTAAAAGACAAGTGTCTTCAAAGAAGAAAGTGTCTTCAAAGAAGAAAGTGTCAGCACCCATGCATCGTGAACCTGCACACACACAAAAAAACTGCTTACCCTTTAAATGTGCACACACAGCAAAGTCTGTCTACTGATAAATCTCAGAGCTTGTTTGATAATCACAAATGTGCTTTCAGAAACTATTTTTGTCCTACCCTCTCCATCACATACAGAAACTAGCACACACACATTCATACTCTTGCAAACAATAAATTGGTGAGAACATCTAACAAGTTGATTTCCAGATGGTGGCAGAAGATGAGTCCTCTAACTTCAGAGTCAGCAGACTGGTGAGAGATCAATGAACAGAGACTGTGAGCCAGGGGCAGGAAATCGAGCCTAGATCTCCAAAAAAATCAATCAGCAATTTAAACTCTGTGGGAAGGGGGTGGAAAATGTGTGAAAAGTTGATAGCAGAAAATACAGAAGCGAGTGCCTTCCTTCTTTCAATAAAAAGAACATCCTTAGTAAGTAAAAGCTGATTGAATCAATCATAGTTCAATCTAAAGGTGGATGCCCACTTGTAGCTGTAAAGCTCAAAAAAGTATTGTGTAAAAGTGTAGTCATATGGAATACTTTTAAAGTACTTTTCGGTCCTTTTTGGAGCTTGACAGCCAGTGGTCACCATCCACTTTAATATGGAATTGTTTTTTCTGTTGAATGCA
Organism: Scardinius erythrophthalmus; assembly: GCF_964197995.2. NCBI lineage: Eukaryota > Metazoa > Chordata > Actinopteri > Cypriniformes > Leuciscidae > Scardinius > Scardinius erythrophthalmus. The sequence goes on along the minus strand of NC_138225.1, from coordinate 49,540,497 downwards.
GAATATACACAATCTTATTAGCATTCATAGTAGAACATGAATATTTTATAGGCTTAATCATTTGAAAGACACTGATATTAATATGCAGTAAAATGTTTGGTTACAGTATTTATTTTACAGTGTCCAAACCCTAATCCTACCCTAACCCTTTAGTAAGTATGTAGTTAATTAATATTACTCAGTACTTAAATGTATAATTACACTGTAACAATGACACCTTAAAAGTGTAACCCACTATTTTAAGATGTGTCTGTTACAGAGTAATTCTACATTTAAGTATTATAATTATAATATTAAGTAACTTCATGTACTTACTATAGGGTTTAGGATTAGGGTTTGGTTTGGTTTAGGTTTAGTTGCATGTAATTGTGCATAAGTTATACAGTAGTTATTACTTTAGTACTATAGTATTACTATGTTACTACATGTAACAAATGTAACAATGACACTGTAAAATAAAGTGTTACCAAATGTTTATTATATTCATAAAATATATGTAAAAATTCAATGCAAAAATGTGTATATATATATATATATATATATATATATATATATATATATATATATATATATATATATATATATATATAAATCCCCCCCTGTAGACTCCCACAATGAGATTGTATTTGTGTATTGAACTTGGCTTGAGTTAATTTATTGAATGATGTTAATAAATTCCTCCTAAGGTGAAAAAGCTCAGCAGTGAAGTAATGATGGCAGAGGAAGTTGTTGATGTGGTGTTTAGGTCAATGTCTGAGATGCCACATTGACATTATTGAACTGGCGAGTCATCCACTAACAAAATGATTGACAGACACCAGACTTGCGATCGAAGTCATGGATTCATCACTGGAAAAATAAATAAATAATAGGGTCTGCAAGCAAAAGGAAGACGTGGAAATAGCACTAGTCTTCAAATTACCAGTAGATATTTATGAGTAGGCTATTGATGGTTTCTAGGTTTTTCAGTGTGGTTACTATGACTGTGTCATTTATTTAAAGTGATTTTTTTATATTGGTCTAATCAAAAATCATGGTTTCATTCAGTTTGTCTAAACTTTTGCACTCTCTAAAGAAAAAAATCAAAAGAAACAATTTTGTTTAAAGAGTAAATTAAATTAAATACTAGTAAACATTGATTAACATTCTATTTTTTTTCATATTATAGCTAATTTAGCATTTGTTTATGGTTAAATTAAGTATAAAAAAATTATACTGACATACAACAAGTAACATTGTGGCTTATGTAAAGAAAATATATTAAGTATGGTACACTGAAAAAAAAATGGAGAAACACAGATTGTCCGGTTTACTCATTTGTACATTAACATTTATTCATTTAGCAGACGCTTTTATTCAAAGCGACTTACAAATGAGAACAATAAAAGCATTTAAACACAAGTGCTATGACCCTTCTCAGTTTAATCTAACGCTTACTAATGTTAATATATATATATTTTTTTAAATAATAGAATATAAGAGAAAGTGTTAGTATTACTGGATCAAGTGCTGTCGAAAAAGAAGCGTTTCTCCACGTTCAAGAACGGCTTCAGCCGTTTCTTGAACGTGGAGTTGAGTTAGGCAGATCATTCCACCAGCAGGGAACAGTCATGGTAAAGTTTGTATTATTTGTATTATTGTTATTTTGTAATTATATTGTGTTTCTCTTCCATACTTGATTTCTTTGCTTTCAATTAATATAAGTATCTACATTGTGCAATCTACTACATTAAATTATGTAGGAAGAATGTAAAGCAATTACCTACTGACATTTTTTTTTTTTTTATGTTGACAACTGGAAGTGTAGAGTAACCTAGTGCTTTGCATGAGACCCTCGACTCTTTTTTCGTCACATTAAACTACATCACTTTCACTTTCGATGCATGAATACTATTAAATAAATGATCCTGTGTTGTGTTAGGCGGCTTACGCAAATGTATATAATAGTATAATATAATGTTTTTATATTATGGGGATGGGAGGTGGAGGGTTTCGGGAACCAGAGATAGGAAGATAGAAAATAGGCCAAATAAGACTTAACAGTAGTGTGTAAATTGTACAAAGTGCTCATTTATTCCACCACTAACCTAACTTGCATATAGCTGGTTTGCTTTTGAGCCATATATAGAGACCAGAATATGAAATTTCGGGTTGTACTCTTTCGAGCTCACGAACCCACCTACACCCGCATTCAAACGTACTTTGACAAACACGATCATAGTTTTTGGAGCAAGAAACTTTTTTGAAAATATTTTAAGGGAGAAAACAATCGAGTCCTCAGGTCCATCTCCCAGAATATTTTAGATTCAACACACTAAGAATTTGATGACTTGAATCAGGTGTTTTAATTAGTGAAACATCTAAAACATTCTGGTAGGTGGGTCCCCAGGACTGGAGTTGACAAACACTGTCTTAAACCACCCTGTCTTATAGCGGGGCCAAACTAGCTGAGAGACTCATCTGCACAAGCTGTGCCAGGCTAAGCGACAGACCTGGTAGCTGCTCATCCATCACAATATGTCACTGCGCAGAGTGGCTCTGTCAGGCTGTCATTTACTCATGCAAGGCACTCAGTTGGATTTAGCAGTATAGCACCAGCTGAAAACAGGGGGCAACACCTTTATTACCCGTCTCCAGAGTCCAACATTTTTGCCACACATGACGATGGTGAATGCAATGACCAATTTATAGACTTTCTATAGATTTATAGACTTTCTTTCTGGCCATTGTCACACCTACACCAGTCTCCTCCTGGACTTTTAATCACCTAAACCCAGGGCTGGATTTATGCATAGGCGTAGGCCTTTGCTGTGTTCATGGCGTGTCGTAATAACCATAGTCTCAAGATGACAACACGTGACATTCCATCAGGAGATGTTCACATCCTCGGACAGGGATTTATGCATTTCTATGGCATCACTATATAAGTATATTTATATACTATGGCTGGTGGCTAACGCCGTCGGTGCACATCTGTCTGGCTAGTTTTTGCAGCCACACGTCAACTCCAGTCGGGCTCACGACGAAGCATGCTGAATCTGTGTTGGGCCATCGGTGAGAGAGAGTTCACTCTGATTGCTGTTCAGTTTAGTAAGCCAGTCAGTGCATGAGAATATCATTTTACGTCATCATACCGAAGCATTCTAATACGCAAATATTTTCATAACAACATGAGACACCTGGAAAGAAGAAACTGAACAGCATGATTGATATTCAAAATGGTAAGCAAGCGCTGCTTTGTTTATGGTTTGTATATCTGCATGCTGGTGCAGAACGCTCATGCTAATTGGAGTCTTTGCAGTGTGTTCAATCAAAACTTTTTGGCCTAGACACAGCCGTCGAGAGGCGACAACAGAGTCAACTTTTATCACCACTAGTTGATGTGCCATGACATTAAGGTATACTACACAGTAAACCCATAAAATAAAAATCCGGTAATTTTTTTACTCCCATCTCATTTTGTTCCAAACTTTATGCAGTTCATTTCAGTAAAACACAAAAGGAGGAATTTGAAGAATCTTTAAATGGCTCTTTTCTATTCAAAGACAGCCAACTATTGTGCTGTAAATATAGTGCACAAGTTTGATTCCAATGGCACACTCAAGCTACACAAAAGAGATTCACACCATATATTAAGAATGAGAAACTAAACACAAACTTTATTGATTGTGTCATGAACTTGGTTTAATTCACATGTGTGAATGGAATTAAAAAAAGAGATAGATATAAGCTTGTTACAGTGACTATGGCTGCGTTTACACTTGGCATTAACATGCGATCACCGTCAATCAAGCAGATCGGATCATAAGCCAATCAGGACACGGTGTGTTTACACCAGTCCACATCAAGTGGCTTCTGTATCTGGATAACAGATCGGATCTCGCATTTCCGTGGAAAAAAAAAGAAAAAAGGATGGCTCCAGTGCAAAGTTGAAGTGGTGGGTTTTCTTTTAAAAACAGTTTTCAGTCGGGGGATATTTTACAAATCTCGCAAAATGAGGAGGATGAAGAGGCTGCAAGTGCTAATATGCCGTAATGGAAATGGTACAGAGAAACGTATGGGTCCGAGAACGTTGCCTGCTGTGGTGGGAAAAATGCATGTTCTTTACAGAAAATGAATGGTTCTGCAACTTTCGGGTGCAAAGCAAACATTCCAATATATTAGCAATGTACTTAGCACTCGACTGTATCGCAAAACCACACAGCTCTCAGTTCCGGAGAGAGGAGGGGGAATAATGACAGTGGGCCAGGTTTTGTGTGACGTCCACCTGTGCATGCAGACACGATGGCTGGATTGCGTTTACATTACACTGAGATCCTATCACAATGCGTCCTTGACTACCTCTGAACCTGGACACGCTGATCAGATAACATTCCGATCAGAAGTGCGTTTATACTTGTCTTTTCAATGTGTATGTGGACAACATCCGGATAGAGGTCGCATGTTAATGCAAAGTGTAAACGCAGCCAATGATTCTTCTGAGCCAGACACATTTTGTTTGTTTCCCTTTTTTTTATGATGTCATTACTTTGCTGTCTTGCCGTCAGCCAGTCACTGCATTACTAATCACTGATTATGGTTTTCGGTTAAACTTAATTTGCAACTTAATCCACAAATTCATTTAAAGAACCAAAATAGTCAGAGATCAATTATCATGAATAGAGGATCTGACATCTGTCAAATCATCTCAGATGTGAGTTATGTAGAACAGACTCCTAGACCACTGAAAACCACTGTTCTGTCCATATATTAGTCTTAAATCAGCCATAGGGGTTCAACAGGTTGTCATGCCCATAGACATGGAAATGGCAGTGCAGCTTTTTTTTCCTCTTTTCCAGTTTGTACCTGACCTAACTGCCTCTTTATACTTGGGATTCTAACTTGGTGGGGAGGGGAGCACAAATTTGTACACTTGCGCACACACACAAAAAAAAACATAACATCAATCTTTGCTAGGGCAGTGGTTTCTCAGTAATGCCCCCTCTAATAGATCAGTCACAGTGCTCTCTCTCTCTCTCTCTCTCTCTCTCTCTCTCTCTCTCTCTCTCTCTCTCTGTTGCTGTTACTCGAACATCAGGACATAAGCTTTCTTGCCACAACTTTGTTTTCTTGTTTTCTGTGTAGTAGTAGATACTAAACACATTGTCCCAGTTCTTAAAGTAGTGTTACTGTAAATCTATTAAATATATTTAATATAGTTACGTTTTTTTTCTTTCAAACCAGTTCAGTGAATATATTTTTTATGCTTCCAATTCATACAGTGGCCTTTTTATGAATTTCAAAAATACATAAAAAACAAAGGCTTGTAAACAAATGAGGCTAGAGCCTTTCTGAGATATCAATAATCCATTGAGATTCTTATACTGGAGTGAAACAGTATGCATCCTTGCTGGACAGTATTGATGTTAAAGAAGTCATAATCCCTGTAATTCAGGTAGACCCTAGTGAAAAAAAAGTATATTTTATTGTATTTGAAATATATTCCTTTTTTCAATAGTACATTGCAAATATACTAACAAAAAATGCACACATATACACACATATACTTTAAGTATACTAAACTAATATATAGCATACTACTATACTTTAGTACACAAAAGTACACTAAATACACTTAAAGCTATGCTTTCCTACAATTTAATTACAACTAAAATATACTTAGTACAAAATGACTTGTTTTAAAATAGCATACTTTAAGTTAACTAATCATTAACACACTTGAAATATACTGATAATTAGTCTGGCTGCAAGTATACTTAGCATATATTTTTTTTCACCAGGGGAGGTTCCTGATGATGTTGATGTAGCGGCCTCTGATGCCATCCGATCTCATGTTGTTCCATCGTGATTCCCAGTGAATGGAGTCAAAGGCTTTATTAAAATCTATGATGTTTATCACCATCAGCTTCTAGAATCTGACACTCTGCTCAATGATGTTCCGTAACATGAAAATCTGCTCACTGCAAGAGTGTCCATATTGGAATCCTGCCTGCTCTTCAAGTAGCTGCCAGTCTATTTCATTCTGGAACCTCCAAAGAAGGATGATACACAGGACCTTACCAGGAAATGAGAGGGGTGATGCATCTCCAGTTGTTAGTTGCGAAGGTCTCCTTTCTTTGATAGCTTAACAATCACACCTATTTTCCATTCACCTTGCCAGTACTTGTTGAGCATGCCTGTCTGCCTATGTCACTACAGCTCCTCCCTGTTTCAAGATTTCAGCTGGGATCTGATCCATTCCTGGTGCCTTGTTGTTCTTCAGTAAACTGATGGCCTTCTCCATTTCCGCAGTTGTAATGGGACCCAGATTCTCAACCAGGTCCACAGTTGGTGGGGTGCTGAATTCATGTGGAAATGTTGAGGAGAGTAGAGTCAATTGAAGTGCTCAACCCACCGGGCATCCTGTTCTTCCCTGCTTTGCAGTATCCTACCATCCTTTCCTGTGATTGGGACATTAAAGCTGCTCTTAACCTCCTTAAGATCTTTAACAGTGTGGTATAGCATCCTGGGTTAGTCTCTGTCAGCCGCATCCCAGGCTTCAGCTCCCTTCTGCTCTAGCCAATCCTTCTCATCTTCTTTAAATCTGTGCTTCACTTCACGATCAAGCCTTTGGTATTTTGCAGCTGCCTTCTTCTCCTCATATGTTTTCGACAGCTCCTTTGCCGCCTTCTGATCATCGACTAACTCCCAGGTCCTGTCCTGCAGCCTCTGCTCATCTCATTGAGGGTGATGCCATCTGGTGATCTCCAGGTCTTCTTATTAATCGTCTTGTGGGCAAAGTAAGTGTTACCAGCCCTTTCATGAATAAATCAAAATCATTGTGGTCTTGGTGTATCTGGACTGGAAACGGGCAGTGATGATGCGGTCGTTGACAGCCTTCCATCCTATCAATGCCTGAGTCACTTCTTTTCGCAGTACAAGGCCAACTCCACAGAAATGCTGGTTTTGGTGGCCAAATTAGAGAATGGTCATTCCATTATTGTTGATCTTATCGCTTCCTATACACTGCATCTCACTAATTCCGAGGATGGCCAGTCTCTAGTTTTAAAATTTTGCACAGCAATTGTCCCAGTTTGCCACGCTGGTACACCGTCTTCACAATCCAGGTTCTGATTCCAGTGGTCTATAGGGCGCTCATAAATTATCGTTGCATCGGCCGTTGGGTCGCTGTTGATCTTTTCAATGATTTCTTCTTGCCATTTCTATAGCAATAAAAGGTTTTACAGGATTGGGTTGCTAGCCCTATGCCCAACCCTCCTCTTTTATCCTGGCTTGGGAAATAAAAATCTAAAAGAAATTTCAACATGAAATCCTGTGCACATTCCTTGAAAATTATTTGACTAGAAAAACTGCATGGCAAAGACATTAGGCATTCATTCTCTCAAACTAATTTAAATTTCAGTGGCATACACAGGTATCATGCCATTGAGGAATTTAAACTTTCCAAATGTTTGACTCATAGCTGCTGGTAGGACTACTGCCTTAGCCTTGACTGTGGCTGTTAAATATGTGACAATTGTATGCAGGTATGGCTCAGCTGCTAATTTTAACCACCTGTGGTAACCATGAATATTGAGTGGACACAATTAAGGTTTAATGACATTATAAGACTGCCTATTGTTACTATTGCCATAAATCTGATTTACACTTCCCATAAATCCTGATGTACTCGTTACATCATAAGAATGGCGTCTACACTAATATTAGTCTCTCTGTTTATCCCGAGGTTTACCGCAGTCCACCGGATCCAGGCTGTATCCAGATCTGATGAAGGACCTGCGCCTGGACGCGATGACAGCGCAGTCCTGAAAAGTCAACTAGGCTCTTCCATGTGAAGGCCTCCCTCCCCTCCCTTTACCTATCTACAGATAAAACGTTGTCGGGATAATTCCAGTTCGCGTGGCTACGTGGAAGCGATAAAAATTCTGTATTATTAATTTTAAGGCCAGACAAGTTGTATGTTGAGGGTTGATTTGTAGGGAAGGACTACACGCCTGTGCACATATATTCAAACGCACATACCTAAAGACTGAACTCGTAATATGCATGTGCACGCCATCTGCGTTCTCACTGGTTCGCGTTTTTGAAGTTTGCGCAGAAAGAACTGAAGAGTTTTCTGTTAAAGCGGTGTCATGTTAGCGGCCCCTAAGTTAATAACTAATGATCGTTGCGACGGAAGTGAATCAATCAAACTAACTTTAGCTGGACAATAACTTTATTCTAGAGCTTCTATAAAGCCAAAACACTTTACTTTAATTTCCTATTATCAATGTAAAGCTGCTTTGGAACAATCTACATTGTTAAAAGCGCTACAGTATATAAATGAAGATGACTTGACTTGACTTGACTTGACTATTGATTAGTCAAAATCCATTCATTCATCAATATGAACTATTGCAAGGTATTTAATCAAAAAGCTCTTGAATTAATTAATAAATAATGTATGTTAATAAAAAGCAGCATTAAACCACCTACAAAAGTGTCTCTCTGATTTCCATGTATTATATTTTGACATACATCATATATTGTGTTATGATGATTAATCTTTTATTTATTCATGTAAATTGTTTGATGTTTCATCCCCTCATTTCCATTAAAGGATAAAACCTAATTGGATAAAACGACTCCTGGATATAAGCCAAAGTGGAGCATGCAAGTGTGCTTGTGTGCATGTTTCATTTAGGTATTTTGTTGCTGGCTTTTTTTAGCCATGGCTTGTTCACCTTTATCACCCTGTTAGCATGCTGTTAACAGATGATTTTTCTTTGGTAAATCAAGCAACCGGCATTAAATCCAGTTGAGTGCCCCAAAGGTTTGCAAATTGCTTGCACCCAGTTCAACTCAGTTTACCCTACCTAATTAAAATCAATTTGAGGTAATGGTGTGATCAAGCACATGCAATTATCAACCATTCTTTCCCAACTTCACAGGTTTCATGTTGGAAGCTGACTCTAATGGTAATATAGAGATTTCATTTATGAATGCCTTACAGGAAGCAAAAGCAATTCTACTGTTTATATTTTTCATCTTTTACATTCCTTTACACATTAAGTAAATTGACTACACAGCAGCTCTTTTGCACATGAAATTCCATTGCACTTCACTGACCATCTGCAATCCAGTTTAACCACTCTAAATGCACTGAAAATGCACTGTGCTATTACAATTCAAATTGTCCATTGTCTTTCTTTTCCATGAAACCATGCATCATTAAATCTTCTCAAAAACGATTTGTCTGTCGCTGTTAATGCTGCGCTATTACTGCCCGTGGAAAGCAGGCTTTCATTCAAAAGAGATGCGTGTGTACATTTTCTATTGATAATTGCAGCAGTAATTCACTAAATGGAGTTCAAATGATGGAGAAAAGTGTCAAAACCAAGCATACTTTCAAGGGCACAGTTTAGAAAACATCACTTACAACGTTCAATTCAAAAATCAATTCAGGTACCTGAGTTATGGCACAATAAATAAATCACCATTAGCAAAGAAGGCTCCATTGTCATTGAAATTAATACAAATTTTAAATGTTTTTTTTCCCAGATAGATCGAACTCTGTGTGATAGCTGGGTAGAAAGTGAAGAGTGCAGCAGCTGTCTTATTTCTAACAGATATTGAGTATAATTATTTACTCTTTATCTCAAACTTATAATAGTGTGCACAAGGAATTTGTGAACTTCATCTGTCTGGGTAAAGTGTATTTAAGTGTCTATTATGTATGTATAAAACAATCAGCAGTATCAATTTCTGACATTTTATTTAAGTAATGTGGATCGGCAACAGCCACAATGAAGACATTAGCAACTAGCAGGATCCAGATAGTCATTGATAAGCTAGTCATCTACTGTTGCTTTCAACATGCCGAACATACTACAACCGTACCAATGTTCTCACCTAATTCTGATTCAGAGAAATCTGAATTTAGGTGGATAATGACACTATTGTCTTTGGAGACATGTCAAAATTGATGATACTGTTAGTGAACTGAAATGAATTAAGATTGAACTGACTTGAACTGAATTATGACACTATTGTCTTCCTTAGAGCTGCTTTATAGCTGAACTGAAGTTTCACAATTGATGAACTTTCCAACACTGTTACTGAACTGAATCAACACTGAACTAAATTGAGTGACTTGATTTATACACTTGTGTACATACACTTGTGATTTATTCACTTGTGTAAATACACTTGTGATTTATTCACTTGTGATTTATACACTTTTATGATTCGTAGTTACACATGGCATGTGAAATACAGTTGTTGTACATGATAATATTGTTAAAGAAAGAGACAAAAATATGTAAATGTCAGAGTAAATTTCTGAACTTATGGTTACATTTGTGTATCGAATACACAAGTTATTCTGTTGAATTACTGTAAATATGAGTAACTGTCATGCCACTCTAAAAAGTGTGATTAGCATAGCAACATTTTCCAATTTTGATTGTGTCTGTGATAACACTGTGCATGCATCTGATCTGGAATCGAAATCTGATGACCAGTTTGTGCTTTCCCAGTGACCTGCCATCAACAGGATTGTGATGTGCTGTGATGGCAGCGACATTTACCTTCAAGGTGGAGGGGGACAGCCTGTGCACCAAACCCTCTTGAAGGAAGGAAAGTACAGAGCCGATCAGGCATTTCCGGGGGTCTTCCCATTGGGAAGAACACCACTCACCAAACAGACACTTCAAAGCATGTTGGCATTAGGCACAAAGCGTGCCTCGTAGAGTGATAGTGTGATAGTGAGAACTACCGCTGGAGGTAGGTCACTTAAAGGGCACCTATTATGACTGTTTTCACAAGATGTAAAATAAGTCTCTGATGTCCCCAGAGTATTTATGTGAAGTTTTAGCTCAAAATACCCAACAGATCATTTTTTACAGCATGTTTAAATTGTAATTTTTTGAGGCTCAGAAAAACGCGCTGTTTTAGTGTGTGCCCTTTAAATGCAAATTAACTGCTGCTGCACGGCACATGGGGCGGAGCCTCACGAGCTCACGCTTCAAGTAAGGACAATCTCATCTGATAAGTTGTGGTGTTCATTTCGACTCGGAGTCGGACAATAATGCCCACAGAGCCAGAGAATATATGCTGTATGGACATAGAACAGGTATAGTTTAGTTTAATTATGGTTATAACTTATTTGTCATCTGCTTTTATCCACTAATACAAGCCTGCTGTAGCAAAACCCGTCCGAATGATGACCAAAATATACTGACGAGTTCAGTGAAGTTTATTGTACATCACACAAAAGATGAACGTTAGTTTTACTCCAGAGAATCTCTGTAAGAGCTGAATAAACATAGGATAAGAAGTGCGCATTAAAGTCTTATCCATAAACTCTCTCTCTCTCCCCCTTTCATTATCAACAACATACACAGCGAAGTACACAAAACACTCGTTACAACTAACAGTAAACAAATATACACACCTTTTCAGTGGGTGCTAAATAAACTGGTAAACCTTATATCCGTAAAATGACTCGAAGAGCTGTCATAAAGAGCGCGCTCGCACTTTCATGTCTTCCGTGTCCAGTCACGTTAGGCCTGTTGCTCCAGAGAGTGTAAGCTTGATCACAAACAGATCCATCCTCGAGTAACAACGGGAGTAAATGAAGACTGCTATGTTCATTCTTACATCCATCAACAACACACCTCAATCGCTTAGGAGACAATCTTGTCTACAGCTGCTCAAGTGTCGAACAATGGCGGACTCTGTGTCCAGCTCACTCAGGGCGGGTCTGGGCTCAAACTGAAGTGTAACTCAACAGTCGTGGGAGGGGCCTGCTCAATTCTACGTCACATTGCGCCGATTCTGAGAACAGCTCATTCTGAGCTTATGATTTATTGAGATTGTAAAAAAACCACTGGGTGGATTTTTATCATTCTAGGGTGGTTTTGCTCACACACTGCCAACACACATTTATGTTCAAACACCATGTAAAAGTGAATTTTGCATAATAGGTGCCCTTTAAGTCCTTCGCGTCCTGTCCAGAGACCACACATGGAGGTTCCAGAGGTCTGGACGTGGGTGCCATATGGCGCCCTGTCCCTGAGAAAGCAGGTACTTCCTCAGGAAAATCCGCCAGGGAGGGGCTGTCACGAGGAGCATCAGCTCTGGGAACCAGGTTCAGTTGGGCCAGTTCGGCAAAACTAAAAAGACCTGCTCCTCATTCTCCCTGAACTTGCACAGTGTCTGTGCGAGAAGGCTCACTAGGGGAAACACATACTTGCGTAGACCCCGGGGCCAGCTGTATGCTAGCGCATCCGTGCTGAGGGTTCCCTCGGTCAGGGAGTAGAACAACTGGCAGTGGGAGGACTCATGGGAGAAAAACAGGTCTACCTGTGCATCCCCGAATCGACTCCAGATCAGCTGGACCACCTGGGGGTGGAGTCTCCCAGGAATGTGAGCTGTCTTGAGAGCGCGTCGGCCACACGATTGAGCTCGCCCGAAATATAAATGGTGCGCAGGGACCTGAGCCGCTGCTGACTCCAGAGGAGGAGATGGCGGGCAAGTTGTGATATGCGACTCTTTATAAAAAAAAAAAAGTACTTCATTTTGTAGAGGTGAATGGAAAGAGCGATCGCTGTGCAACCACTCTGCTCCAAAGCAAAATATGAATGGAGTAAGGCCGGTCCTATTTATACCCGTATGTCTGGGTAAGTTTGACTCTGTATGCAAATCTCACTGGCCAATGTTCATTAGCTCGTTTTGTTACCACCCCGAGGAGATTGGGCTCCCAGGCAAGACCCCATGGCATCAGTCCGAAGTAACGTCAAATGTGACTGACTGAATGGGAACAGAAATTATTATTTCACCTTTTGAATCTTCAGCACATACCAGATAATATTTTTGATCTTTCTAATTCTAATGGATTAATTAATTTCTGTCATGACAACTCTCAGGAGATTGGTATGTTAATAGAGATTGGCAAACAAGTTTATCTTTGTCTCATCAAGCCACAATACATGGTTCCAGTAATTCATGCTCTTGGACAGGCTGCTTTCAGCAAACTGTTTGCGGGCTTTCTTGTGAGCCAGCTTCAGAAGAGACTTCCTTCTGGGACGACGGCCATGCAAACCGACTTGTTGCAGTGTATGGCGTATGGTCTAAGCACTGACAAGCCGACCTTCCGCTTCTCCAACCTGTAAAGCAATGCTGGCAGCACTCATGCGTCTGTTTTTTTAAGCCAGCTTCTGCACCTGACACACAGCACGAGGACTCGACTTCTTTGATTTGACCCTTGCGAGGCCTGTTCCAAGTGGAGGAAAACCTCTGTATGACCTTGGCCTGTACTATAACTCAGTTTCAGGGTGTTACCAATCTTCTTATAGCCTAAGGCAGGGGTCGGCAACAGGCGGCCAATGTGCCAAAACTGGCCCGACAGCAATATTATCTGGCCCGTGTCCGTGCCCTGAAAAGTTCTGAAAGACATTCAAAAGAGTATGTGGATCGCTAGACACACCTCTAAAATAGCCGTCATGAAATGTCTAATATTATATTCTTTGCTAACTCTTTGACAGTGCCATTTTCTCTCACTAGCTAGCTTAAATGTTAACATCACTCTGCACACGACGTAATAGCGTACCTCCAGTACGCAAACAAAGTAGTAATTGAGGATGCCAAGGAATAATTCTAAGTGTAAAAGTAGGCTACGTCAAATAATTATTGCAATAAGTTAGGCTCCATTGTGTAACAAGCAAATCAAAATGATACACATTTATTATTCACAATATTAAATAAAACATAGTTTGTTAAAAGCATTACTCAAACATGCCATTAATGGGCTTATTCAAGTCCTCTTTTATTTATTTTTGTTATTTTTTTATCCATTCCGCATCTCCCACATGTGTGTTTTAGCAAGGAGGGATGTGTTGCAAGATGTCGCAATATATAGGGGGACATGTTGGTCAGACATAATTTTGACCACTTCATTAAGTTTTGTTTTGTAGAAAGCCTTTCTTTAAAGTGAATTTCGTTTATTATAAATTGTAGCCTATCTTAATTTTAATCAATGTTTCATCAACCAATTGCCTGGATTTAATAAATAAGAAGCAGATATAACAGACAATCAGGACATGGAGGGGCCGGCGCGATTCCATTGCACGTGAATTGGAGCTTGTCTCAGCGTATAAGCTACCTCACAGACATGAGAAATATATATATTAGCTTGAAATGTCTACTTTTAAACAAAACAATTAAAACGAAAAGAAACGGACTACTCTCTGTTTATGTAATCCATACGAAATGTGCATTTTTCTCTATAGGCGCGTTCACTATTGCAGCCGACACTGGCCCAGAAAACACTAGTTTATTTATAAACAATTAAAATGTCTCCTTGCTATATTTGAAACATTCATAATCATTACTTTTACCGGTTCTTTGTGACAGCTTTTAGGTACGTTATTGACACATCACCCTCTGGTTCAAGGCTCGAAATTGCGACCATTCAACCAATTTTTGGGATCATTCTATCCAACGTTAAATAACCAATCAAACTTTATCCTTACGTTAGATTGGTTAATATTAGCTGTCAATCACTCCCACTCCCTTTCATTGCATTCCATTGTCATGTGACAGGGAGCTGACTACCGTGTGAAATTTAAAAGGCTGAATAAGAGAGAAGATGAAACGAACGCTGTCAGATTTCTTTTGTAAGACGTCACCTAAAGTCACAAATAATCCTGGAGTTGATGATGTGTTTAATGGAGATCCACCAGCTGAAAAGAAATCGTACAGCTTTCGGAGAGAGTGGCTAAAGATTTCGAGTGGCTCCGTTATGCTGATGGTTCAATGCATTGCGCTCTCTGTAAAGCCTGTGGGACAGAGCTTGCAGGTAACACAACGTTCGCATAGGAAAAATATACCCCCCAAACATCTATCGCCAAGACATACGTATGTACTGTTTTTTTTTCTGTTTTTTTTTTTTTCCATGGGACCACATGTTTTACAATCTATATGTGCCTTGGCTACCTTGCCGACCGGCTTAAGTCTAGTGATCTAAGGCTATGTGCGCCATCGCTACCTTGCTGACCGGCTTAACCGTCTGAGCCTGAAGAACGTGCCGGTGCATTCTGCTGGATTTTTTCCTCATGACAGATTAAACAACTTAAAATACTCTGTCATTTTTGGCCATACATATAAGTATTTACACATCTTTATAAACTATAAAGGGTCTTCTTTTATTTGTGTGCACTCACAATAACAACAAATCCTTGTGTTTTTGTAAAATAAAGAATATAAACAGGGTGAGCTTTCAGCTGTCGCTGTCTCTGCGAGAAACTTTCTGAAAGACGTCTGAATAATGAACTGAAACTCAGCGAATACTTATCACACAAACATGAAACGTACGTCTAAAGAAAGCTTGAAATGTCTACTTTTAAATAAAACAATTCACATTTAAAACAAATATTTTCCTGCAATATAATCTGTATGAAACTAAAGAGATGTACAGTTTCTCCTGGCTCAGCTAATTATCGTAAATCTGGTCACACCCACGCACGGAGTGCGTTATTCATAAGATAATGTGTAGACGCGATCTGCGGAAATGGTAAACGCCCCCAACAATGCCTTAAAAATCATTACGTTTCATCATAAGTTTCATTCACTTTCCTGCGCATTTGGAAGATGGCACGCTACACAGGTGAGGAAGCTCTTCAGCTCGTCCTGGATAGTGACGAAGAGATCGCATTTTCCTCAGGAGAAGAGCGGGGCTGAATGTTTGCATTTTGAATAGCGACTTGATCCAGCCATGGATACAAGTAAGTTTTTATTTATATCCATTGGACTATTTCCAGACTTCTATTTGGATATATTTTTAAAATGCAAATTATTCTTGTGATGTAAATTATTACTCCAGTCTTGAGTTTCACATGATCCTTCAGAAATCATTCTAATATGCTCATTTGATGCTCAAGAAACATTTCTTATTAATCAATAATGTTGAAAACAGTTGTGTAAAAAAAAAATTAGGATTCTTTGATGAATAGAAAGTTCAAAAGATATAGAAAAGAAATAAATCTATAGTAACATTATTTCAGTTCATCAAAGAATCCTGATTTTTTTTTTACACAACTGTTTTCAATATTGATAATAATCAAAAATGTTTCTTGAGCAGCAAATCATATTAGACCGATTTCTGAAGGATCATGTGACACTGTGGAGTGGAGTAATTATGCTGAAAATTTTGATCACAGGAATAAATTGCATTTTAAAATATATTTAAATAGAAAACATTTATTTTAAATTGTAAAAATAAAAATTATTTTGGATCAAATAAATGCAGCCTTGGTGAGCAGAAGAGACTTAAAAAGAAAAAAAGAAAAAAAAAGTACAGATCTATTCTTTTGAACGGTAGAGTAGGTCTAAAGTTTTTAAGTAAAGTCTTTGTGTAAAGAAAATGTATAGTCGGATTACTTCTTTTAACTTGATTTTGTGAATAAGCCAAAACAATACATTCAATCATTAAGTCTCCTCACATTCATTCTAGTTCCCTCTGTCACATTCCTCATTGATATTCCCATGGTAGGGTCTTTGTCTCTTCAGGTGTGAATCACAGCATTATTTATGATGTTTCACACCCTCACTGCATATCAGCCATTCTGACAATTAGTGTCTTACAAAAGTTAAATAACTATATTGTTTTGTATGGAGGAGTGATCAGGATGGTTTTCACATAATTTTAAAGAAAAAACTCTAGGCAAAAAGATCCCGTTTTAAAAAGCTGTGTGAACAAATATTTTCTGTGTGTTATATGGCCTTATTTCAGTGACTTCCAATTTTTGTTTAAAAAAAAAAAACACACAAGCACAAACGTTATTTTCTCAAAACTACAAACTTCTATGTACATGTTGCTTACATATTACTGTTACCCCCACCATATTACCAGGTGGGGTAAAGTTTTAAACCTAGGATCCAAGGCAGTGCTCTCATTCAGGAACTGTTGAAGTTTTGGGTCTGAATACCTCTCTTCAAAATTTGCCTCTATAGCAGATTTAACATCCTTTACAATTATTGAATCTGTGTCACTGTTTTTCAAAGATGTCAGGATGGTGTGTTGTAGGGGCATGACCATAGACACAGTAGGCTGCTGTTCGGAACTCATCAAGGTTGTAACTGTTTTCAGGGGCTTCAGTACCTGACATACATCTTCCAGACCAGCCACATCTTGATCAGAGAGGTTGATAAGGTATTTGGGTCTATGAAAATTAACAAAAAAGGAGTTATCTGTTTTTGCAAATGACCTCTACTGTAGTAAATGTCCTAAATGGTAGAATTTGTGCAATTTTCAAAGAGTGAACAGCAGCGATGATAAATGTTTTTTTTTTTTTTTTTTTTTCACTGAGCGGAAAAGATTAAGCCCGAGGTCCGACCCGACCCGAGTCATTTGCTTATATTTTCGACCCGAACCCGCGGGTCCCGTCGGGTTTGTCGGGCCGACCCGACCTGTTGAGAACTCTACCGAGGAGGCTGAAGACTGGGGAGTGCCTAGTAGCTGTGGGGGCCAGGGAGACGCGAACCAGCGTCCTTGGTAATAACCCCCGAAGCCGATCGAGGGAGCTGCGTCTGTGAACAGTTTGATATTGAGGGGGAGAGAGATGAAGTCGTTGTAAAAAAAAGTTAAGCCGTTCCACTGGTTAAGGAAAGTTATCCATAATTTTAGCTCATTTTTGCACTCGCAAGATAGGATAATTCGGTCTTCCTGCGCGTGAACGGATGACGAGAGGGCAAGGAGATGCGCGATGAAAGGGCGGCCTTGCGGAATAATGCGCATAGCATAGTTTAGGTGGCCAAGCAGCGAGAGGAGTTCGCGTTTGGAACAATTTGGGCAGTCTGTAAGATTGGACGCGATTAAAATTATTCGATCGTTTTTTTCCTTAGGCAGTGAAGCCTGGAAATTGACTGAGTCCAGATTGATGCCCAAGAACTCGATGGAGGTAGTTGGCCCCGTTGTTTTCTCCTGGGCTAACGGAATCCTTAGCTCGGCGAAAACTTTTTGCACCGTGAGGAGTTGTGCCGCGGGGATGGCGTTGTGAGGTCAAATGATTAAGAAATCATCGAGCAGATGGAGAAGGTAAGGAATTGCGTAATTGTTGGAAAGGATCCAACATATGGCTTCTGATAGAGTGTCGAAGATTTTGGGGCTGCTTTTGCAACCGAATGTTAAACTTAAAAAAAAAAACTTTTTCCGCCAGTTCACGCCGAATAAATGCCACGAATCTGGGTGGATTGGCATTACTTTAAAAGCGGAAGTGATGTCTACTTTTGCCAACCATGCGCCGCGACCAGCTATTTTGATCATAGTTATGGCTTGTTCGATATTGTGATAATTAAGAGAATACTCTTCGAGGGGGATAAGACTGTTAATGCTTGGATATGGAGAGTTATGAGGGGCTGAGAGGTCTATTATTATACGCTTTTTCCCTGAAAATTTTCTAGTAGCCACGCCTATGGGGCTAATGCGAAATTTGTCGAACGGGGGGGCCTCGAAGGGGCCGATCATGAAACCTGATTCGATTTCTTTTTTAATTAGATCGTCTACTACTTCAGGCTCTGCTAGGGAGGACTGAAGATTATCGCAGATGATGTTTTGCGTGGGCTGACATTCTACGCCCGGTTTAAAACCTTGATTGAGACCAGACAGCAGATAATTTGTAAAGTTGACATCGGGGTGATGGGATAATTCCTCAGCCAGACGGGAAACATTCACAGGAGTCGAGAGATAATTTTTCTCACTTTTATTTACAGCCTTTTGTACTGGACATACCACACGGGCGTGGGCACCGCCACAATAATTGCAGACGTGGAGAAAGCGACAGCATTGTCTTAGGCATTTCCCCTCGTTGAAATTATTGCAAACTTGCCTGTTGGAAGCGGCGTATGGTGCTCTGTTCGAAAAATCTTTACCGGAAGAGTGATCCTCTCTTGCAGGTCGCAGAACATAACCTGTGGATTTGATGGGGTTCTGCTCTGGGCCGTGGTGGCATGGTTTACGGATCTGCAAATTGCGCAAGAGATGTTTCGGCACCCGAGAAAAACTTGGTTATGGAGATCAGAGTCCAACGCTCCCCAATAAGGACACTGATTCCATTGGGAAATACGGACGGCGCATTTAGCAGAAAACAACTTGTGGTAAGTGTAAAAATGACTACCCCCATAAGACAGCGCAAACTCCACTATGATGGAAAGGTAATCTTTCGGCTCGCGCCATCTATGGGGAAAAGCAGAGCATATAATTTCGGTATAGAGGTTGAAAGCAATACAAAATTCGGCCAACGACAGTGTACGAGATGAAACCTGCATATTATTTTTTAAAGTAACAGATATGTCGCCACAGTCCACCTGGCGATTGGATTTGACAGGGGGAACAGTGACAGGAGAGAGCCCAAGTCCACATTCGCACCTGCGAGGATTTGAGCTCTGATGTTGTTTGTCACTGGCGGAGGTTCTGCGGCGACGGCGTTTGGAGGGGTTGGTTGAGGAGTAGCTGAATAGAAAGAGAAGGGAGATCGAGAGAGGAGAGGGTTGATAGGAGGGAGGGCCACGCTGTGGCCGTTTGCGGAGGCATCCTCACGCAAATTGAGCGACTGGCTCTGGGGCGCGGCCCAGGCTGGCGGAAGGTCTGCGGCGGCGTGGCGCGTGGGCGGGGCCCGGCACTGCGTGTGAGGAAGGTGAAGACGCTGCGGGGTGCAGCGGGCCTTGCTCGATCGGGGCCCGGCGGGCCTTGCTCGTTCGAGCCGACGAAATGGGAGCTGAAACAGAAGGGTGAGTAGATTGTAAAGAGACATATAGATTAAATAATTCTGCTTTATTCAATCTGCGAGAGAAATTGACATCGGAGTTAATTAGGGCTTGTCTCAGCCCTTTAACAGTCCACTTCCCTATGGGAGGGATGTTTGGGTGGGCCGGAGATTGTGAAGACGCGGAGGAAGATGGTGGATTCCTTGCCGGCGGTGGTGAGGGGAGTCCTCGGCGTCTTGGCGTGCGTGGAGGGGATCGAGGGAGCTGGCGGGACGCCATTTGAGGATGAAGGCTCAATGATGTTGGTGGCTGCTGGAGATGGAATGATCCTTGGATCCGCGGATTGAGATGGAGGCTCGTCCGTGACGAGAGAATCATCATCAGAGGGGAAGAGCTCTAACTCAGACATGACGGCACAAGGGCAGAGTCAAATGCTGAGAAAATTGTCGTGAGACAGAAGGTGAGGAAAGGCTTTATTTATACCAGCTTCCTCTTGTGCTGATTGGTTGATTACCTGAACGTGCTCCTCCCGAACTTTGTTACATGAAACTTCATTTAATATTAAGAAATATGTTTTTTTAAGTGAACTCAAATTAATTTTTCTGTGGTTGGGCCACGGTTATGGAACGACCTGCCCTTAGAGCAGAGGTCTTCAATCCTGCTCTTGGAGGGCCACTGTCCTGCAGAGTTTAGTTCCAACCTGCTTCAGCACACCTGCCTTTGAATACTCAAGCGATTCTGAAGTGCTTGATGAGCTGATTCAGGTGTGTTTGATTAGGGTTGGAACTAAACTTTGCAGGACAGTGGCCCTCCAGGAGCAGGATTGAAGACCTCTGCCTTAGAGATTAGAGGGGCATCTTCCCTGACAATATTTAAGTCTCTTTTAAAAACGTACTGTATATTTGTTTTCTCTGGCATATTGATTTATTTTTTTACACACATTTTTCTTAAATGACATGCGGAGTCCCTCAAGGCTCAATTCTTGCGCCACTCCTGTTCAACCTGTATATGCTCCCAATGAGCCAAATAATGAGAAAGAACCAAATTGCTTACCACAGCTATGCAGACGACACACAGATCTACTTAGCCCTATCGCCTAATGACTACAGCCCCATTGACTCCCTGTGCCAATGCATTGACGAAGTCAACAGTTGGATGTGTCAAAACTTTCTTCAGTTAAACAAAGACAAAACTGAAGTCATTGTGTTTGGAAACAAAGATGAAGTTCTCAAGGTGAACGCATACCTTCACTCTAGGGGTCAAACAACTAAACATCAAGTCAGGAATCTTGGTGTGACACTAGAGTCAGACCTTAGTTTCAGTAGTCATGTCAAAGCAATAACTAAATCAGCATACTATCATCTGAAAAATATTGCAAGAATAAGATGCTTTGTTTCCAGACAAGACTTAGAGAAACTTGTGCATGCTTTCATCACCAGCAGGGTAGATTATTGTAATGAACTCCTCACTGGCCTTCCCAAAAAGACCATAAGACAGTTGCAGCTCATACAGAACGCAGCCGCCAGGATTCTGAGCAGAACCAGAAAATATGAACATATCACACCAGTCCTCAGGTCTTTACACTGGCTCCCAGTTAAATTTAGGATTGATTTTAAAGTATTATTACTGGTATATAAATCATTCAATGGCCTAGGACCTCAATAGGCTATATTGCAGATATGCTCACTGAATATAAACCCAACAGATCATTCAGATCATTAGGATCATATCAGCTGAAATACCAAGGGTTCACTCTAAGCATGGCAAATCTGCTTTTAGCTATTATGCCAGCCGCAGCTGGAACCAGTTTCCAGAGGATATCAGACGTGCTCCAAGAGCACTGTGCCGCTGTTCGTCCGAATGTTTGTACTGTACTGTATTTTATTTTATTTTTCTAAACTGTTTTAATTATTCTTATTTTTTTTATTATTTTAATTTCTTCTATGTAAAGCACTTTGAATTGCCATTGTGTATGAAATGTGCTATATAAATACTGTAAACTTGCCTTGCCTTGCCTTAAATGTGTATATTATATTATATTTGTGTGTATTAAAGTGTGTATATTTAGGATCTGTATTTAGTTGTGTTGTACAGCACTTTGATCAGTCTTGTGGCTGTTTTAAATGTGTTTATAAATTAATTAAACTTGAAACTTGAAACTTGAAGCAAGTTTAAAATGTACTCATAAACTTAAGTTTAAGGCAATTGGTTTTCTGAAATAAATTGACAATTTTTTATTTTTTTTTGTAATGTTCACAGTAGACAAATTAATGAAGCTCAAGTTCATCTCTTAATTACTGCTGTGTCCTCCCTAAACCCCAGCTAAACTATTACACACTTCTAACACACTTCCACTCTCTTAGAGCCATAAATCTTCAACCTTACTTCTCCATCAACCTCCTGACCTTAGTGTGGAGGAAATATGGGTATGTTTGTTAACAACTGCTATGAGCTTTGTCCACCTTCCAAACAGCAATGATGGCCCTGGGGTTATGAAAGATAGTTTGCCATACTGAATGTACAACATATTTTAGTAAGCAATATGCTATATAATTAATCATATATATATATATATATATATATATATATATATATATATATATATATATATATTAGGGGTGTGCAAAGCAGCCGGTATTTGTATCTGTATTTGTTGAGGGGGGTAAAGTATTTGTATTTGTATTTGTATTTGCGTTACACTTCTAATTTACGTTATAGTGCAAGTATTCTTTAATTATATCCATTATAATAATTATGGATATGCAATATTGGTTGATGTTTTTCCATAAATCCAGCAATGAACATGTAACAAGGAACGTCATTGAAAAGAAAATAACATAACAGCCATTACCTACGTTAACGTTACTCTGTCAACAGCCTATTGTCTAAATTACCGAGCTAACAGAGCTACTAGTGTTGTCACGGTACCAAAATTTCAGTATTCGGTACCAATACCAGTGAAAATCCACGGTTCTCTGTACCAATTTCGGTACCAAAGCTTAATTTAGATTACAAAAGATGGAAACTGTACAAACATTTATTAACTGTAAAAACACTTTACAATAAGATTCCATTTATTAGATAACATTAGATAAAATGACCTAACAATAAACAATAGTTATATAGGCCTACTGTCGCAATTATTCTCCTTGGGGTTAATTTAAAAATACATTTTTAAAATCAAAAGTTAACATTATTTCTGTTAACATTATTTAATGCACAATGAATGAAGTGAACAAACATGACCAATCCAGTGTTTGTATTAAATAACATTCACAAACATTAATTAATGTTGTAAAAATATATTGTTCACTCAATGTGTTGATGTTAGAAAACGCATTAAGTAATGTTAATGAATGGTAGGCTATCTTATTGTAGTGTTACCAAACTATACAGGAGATAAAACGTGTTTTATTTGACTTGACTGTACTTTTATTTAATCCAAAACTGCATTCGTATTCAATTTTAAAAGGGCTTTTTAAACCTGCTAAGAGTTATCCAGCCAAGAATAAGCCTATAACTGCTTTTCTGACGGACTTATAATGACGGCTTTTTATTTCATTTCTCATCATCTCCATAAATATATCTAAAGCTAATGCAAGGGCTAGAAATCAATTCATTCTTTGCTGATACTTCCTCGTCATCATGGAGAGCGCAGTTCGCACCGCTTTCTCCTTTCCACAAACGCCCGCTCTCTCGTGGCGTCTGTCGTTGCTATGCAACCATAGGCGCGCCTTGAAAAACGAGCGCGCCTACATTTGAAATCTGCACGCGCAAAAACCGCGCTATGTGAACGGCCCCTTATTACAACGTGATAATAGCCTAATCCAAAATATTTCCATATGTGGCTCTTTCCTCCTTTCTTATCAAGAAGTGGATTTACAGCCAC
Source organism: Scardinius erythrophthalmus (assembly GCF_964197995.2). Lineage (NCBI taxonomy): Eukaryota > Metazoa > Chordata > Actinopteri > Cypriniformes > Leuciscidae > Scardinius > Scardinius erythrophthalmus. The sequence goes on along the minus strand of NC_138225.1, from coordinate 49,516,865 downwards.
CACATCAGCAGCACCGCCGGTCGCCATGTCTCAGCGCTTATGAAGAGGACGCAACTGCACGCGCTTCGTGGCTCGGGCATGCACGCGCATCAACTACCGGGTTTGAGAGGTGTCAGTCACCTCTTTTACTCACTCACTCACTCTGCACTGCGGTCTCATGAGGAAACGCAGCTTTTTGATATAAAGTTTTTCTTGTTCCCGAATACAAATATTTTTTAAAGTATTTGTTCGAAATAAGTATTTGTAAAAAACACGTTATTTGTGCCTTTCCGAATACCGTATTCGGTTTCGGCTCCACCCCTAATATATATATATATATATATATATATATATATATATATATATATATATATATATATATATATATATATATATATATATATATATATATATACATACATACATACATACATACATACATACATACATATATGTCATTACTCCAGTCTTCAATGTCACATGATCCTTGATTTGATGTTCATTTATTATTTTTATCAATGTTGAAAACAGTTGTGTACCATTTTTTTCCCAAGCATTTTTTTTCAGAAGAGACTTCTTTTAAAAACCTTTAAAAAATCTAACCAAGGGAGGGTCAGAGAAGTAAAGTGTAATATTAGTTTATTATGACCTTTCTCTAATTGACAGGTAACCAGTAATTTATCAAATCAAAACATTTGGCAGCTAAATAGAATTTTATGAAGTTTAGTGACAACATGTTAAAATGTTTACATTGTACAATGACTGGTAGGATACAGTTTTTATTATTGCTTGACAAAAATTTCAAGATTTCAATTCCATTCTTGTGATTTGATTCCGATTTTGATTCAATATTGACTAATTTGGATACATGTTTATTTTAAATTTTATTTACAAAAATAATCTCACCTAATGCTGTAAACAGAGGGCCCAATCTGCTGGTATTATTAAAGGTTAAAAATAACAAATTAAATTAAATATAATGCAGTTTTTGTTATAATAACAATTATTTAATGACATAAGTAAAAATATAATAATATAATGAATATGTAATATAGTGCTCAGCAAAATCTCCTCTCTAGCTATTTTTTCTGTTCAGTTAACATGCTATGGTCATTAAATGGCTTTTCCTGAGGTAAATGTAAAATTATGTGACATAATTGTTCTCCTGCTGTTATATTGACCTCTTTCCGTGGTTGAAAAACACTAATTGGTCGATATTATGTATACTTTCGGTAAGTTGTACTGCATCTTTATATAAAAAAGTAACAGATGATCGGTTCACGTGCACTTGAACTGAGGCGCTCAGCGATCTGCCACGTCACATTTACAAGCGCCAAACGTATTTTTGTCTGAATTTCGTAATAAAATTGACGGAATCTAAGAGCTGAGAATTAGTTTAATATTAAAATTACCTCTTTGCTCCGCAATTTTTCTGTGCGTGAGAAAATGGATGTGTGGCGTGAGAGCGTGTGAAAAGTGTCAATTGCGTGAGTCTCACGCTCAATGCGTGAGAGTTGGCAGCCCTAACATGACAATACAGGCAAGATAAATTAATGTAACTCCACAATGTATCCACTAACCATTCATAACGTCCAGGTGCTTCTAAAAGTTGCAACCTCTTCCTGAGTCTCTCTGTAAGGCTGCACTCTGCTACTGGTTATTTCTGTGATTTTGGATGAGTGAGAATCGCGTTTTGTATCCATAACTTATGTAAAGGATCGGCGTCTTCTGAACAGCTCATTTGCATTTAAAGCGACACACACACAAAAACAACACTTTTTTGCTCACACACAAAAAAGGGGCAAATTTGCAAGCAATAATAAATGATCTGGGGGGTATTTTGAGCTGAAATTTCACAGACACATTTTGGGGACACGGGCATAATATGTCACCTTTAAGGTTTGGGGTAGGTATGGATGTTTATAAAGCCCCAAACCACATTACATGCTGGTTATGCTGGCCAGCACAATCTACTGTAATAGGTAGCACAACTCGTCAGAAAACTGATCCGGCTGTGATAGACCAACCAGATCAGAATTTGACCATAATTCTAACCTAATTCAAAAAAAATTTTTTACAATTTTTTTTATGTATGTACCGAGCCATCATTTTGTGTACCTTCACAGATATTATGCATTATGCAGGTTAAGTCAGAAGAATATTGTTCATCTGTGTCCTTCTTCCAGTTTCTGACTTAAGAATAACATAAAATAAAGAGAAGTAGATTGGAGTACGACTGAAAATACAGTGTGCAAAACATTAATGGCTTTTAGCAGTCTCATATAAATTAAAACAGAAATGAAAAGGGCACCCCACTTCAATAGCCAAGAGTGGAATATCATTTGTGTGTGTGGACAGATTTACTGTATATTTCTCTTTGGAATTACGTTAGGTGTTGGTGAAAGGAAAAGAGAAACGAAGAGAGTAGGAGAGGATGAAAGAGTATGCCACATTCAGTGCCACATGCAGTCAGTGATGCTGTTATTCATTGAATGAACCTTCAGGGTTTCACTTCTCTATGTCATGATTTTGTATGTTATGGTCATGGTATAGGTTAAGACAGTAACAAGGCCCTGGGGCAAGATGACCCAACCTCCCACCTTATTTTTCTCTCTCTTGACCAGAGATGGCACAAAATCTCATCTTAACACATTTATCTGAATATCAACATTTCTGTCATGACAACCCTCATGACAGAACTTAGTATTTGTAAGATGTAGTCATATATATATTACAATACAATCCCCTATTACTAAATTGCACTATAAGGTTTACCATGCATCATCTTGCTCGGAGTGATAGCATATATGCTTGTAAATAAAGCTTCATGTCTTTAAATCCATTTTTTGAATAAGTTGTGAAGTGTGCATATTATTTCTAACATCCACTTAAGACTCTTGGAGATCTTGGAAAGCGTTAAAAAGCCCCAGCCCACAGGTCAGCTCAAATGCCTTACAAAGCATAAATCTGTATTCAGAAATCATTGTATCATTTGTAATATAAATGCTGTTGAGGTGTCTCATCTGTCAGCTGATCTGATATTTGCAACTGTAATGAAGTAACATTACACACATTCCCAACTTTAAACTAATAACCATTTAAATGTTTAGGACGTTTGCGTTGTAAGAATGTACAGGGAGACTTTAGATATAAAAACTAGACTCATTAGGTAATGTTTTCGTATTAAAATCAGATGATTTCATATTAATTAAATAGAATGTGAATACCAATATGGCGGCACGGTGGCTTCACTTTTTGACGTCATGAGCAATCCAGCCATTTATATAGATCAGTGGATGAGACAAGAGTGAGGATTTAAATTAACAGAAATGGCAAAATAACTGAGTTTTTTTTTTCTTCTCATTCCATGTTGTGAATTACTTTTTGGAAATATTCTGAATCAAAATAGCATCAGTGTTAACAGCTCTCAAAGTTTCTTTTCCATCATCCAGATATTTCACTGTTGTCATTGCAACCAAAGTGAAAGTTTTTCTCTAGAAAAAGGGGCCTAGAGGCTTCTGAACTGCATATTTTAGGTGTGGAATGTGACTCCCCTGAAAGCAAAATGTGGCAAGAGTGTTGGTTGGGGAATGGGTTACTGAGGCAGAGTCTGAATGTGGTCTGAAACCATCTTCTGAAATCTGATTAGCATTATTCAAAACTAGATTTTTACATTTTCAGAAATAAAATGTCAGTGGGCTTGCCTGGATTAAATTGTCATTTTCTCTGAAGTAGTAGTACAACTGGTAGACGTTGAGTAGTCTTTACTTATTGTCATGATAATCTCAACAACCATCCCCCCCTCCCTGCCGATTTGGCTAAATGACTTAAACCTCCCACTTACTGGGTCCATTTAAAGGCCTTTGAATAGTTCCAATGTTGGAAACATGATTTATCTCTTGTGGAGGTTGTAAAAATGAAACCCAAAACGAAAATTCTGTCATCACGTCAATGACCCGTCATTCCAAATCCATATATATATATTTTCTTTCATGGAGCATATAAAGAGACATTTTTGAAGTAGTGGCCTTACTGTATCTAGCTCCAAATACACAATAAAACACCATGAAATCATTCCATATAACATGGACTATATTCCAATTCTTATGATACATTTTGATTTACTGATCTTCAGTGAATCCACATTCAGATTTTTAGGGAACACAGTTTTATGATGGTCTTGCAAGATGTGACAGAATATGTGCGATGGAGAATGAGATCTACAATTGAGGGGAAAATATTCAAAGTCTAGTGACCTACATTTATGTTAAAACCTGTTTTATTAATTAAAGGGACTGCATGATGATGTTTGTTCTTTTATATTTTGTTCTTTACTATTGAAGCTTTATTTTGGCAAGCTGGGTGGGAAAACTGCAAAAAAAAAAAAAAAAAAAAAAAAAACACATGGCCCATATTTTTGTTGTATTTTAATTGCATTCTCAAACACGTGTAAAACCACCAATTACAGGTTAATTTCAGGCCAGTGTTGTTTAAATGCAATGCATAGTAGTAATATACTAATCCTTGATTTAAACATATCAAAACCTGCAAGAGAACTTTCTGTGCTCACCAGCATATCTGGCACCTTACCACTCTTTCACATTCTTTAAGGTAGTGAACCATGCCAGCATTGAATGGCCAAGAACTGACTTATTGTGTAAACAAAGTCTTGGAAATTATTTCCAGACTTTCCTGGTTGTGCGTGTGTGTTTGTGTGTTTGTGTGTGTTTGTGTTTGTGTGTGTGTATGTGTGTGCCTAGTACACATCATGGGGACTGAATGTCCCCACAATGATAATAATACCAGTAGTTTTTGACCTTGTGGGGACATTTTATTGGTCCCCATGAGGAAATAAATCATACTAAGTGGTGTTTTTGAAAATGTAAAAATGCAGAACACTTTTTTGTGATGGGTAGGTGTAATGGTATGGTTACCATGATTCAATATGCAGTTAATACCTTATAAAAAAATCATTTTGTCTATGTAATGTCCTCATAATGATAGGAATATGGTTAGCATATTTCATGCCATGGAGATGCTGGAGCAGCGAATGGTCCAAGTAAAGGGTGAAAGCCCATCCCAAACGGTATTACCGGAGGATGAGGGTCGCCCACTTGGTGACAAGACACTCCTTCTCAATGTTGCTGTACTTAATATCTCTCTCATTGAGAACTTTCGACTAATGTACAGCCCTGGGTGCTGTTCTCCCTCCACCACCTGGGACAACACAACTCCCTACCCTTCGATTCAACAAGTCTGACAGCAAAACAAAATGCAGCAAAAAAATCAGGAGAGTGCAACAAAGATCCACCACACAATGCAGCCTTCAAGCGAAGGTGGGAGTGCGATGATATGGAGCGGCATGAGGTGTTGGGGAGATGACATTTATAGATTGCACCATGAATGCCTGTGGATGTTCAAAATTCTGGCTGACAAGATGACTCTCAGTCTCCAGAAGCTTGGCAGAAGAGGACTATTCCAGCATGATAACAAAGCACACTGCCAAAATCACGTAATAGTTTCTAAATAAGAAAAAAGTGAAAACTCTGACCAGGCCAAGTATTTCACCTGACTTAAATCCAATAACACTTTTTTCTTGTATTTTAAAAGGATAGGTACAGCACAACCCCTACAGCAAAGAGCTGGGGGAGAAAACAAATATCTGCCGAAATGTGTGTAATATTGGTATCCACAGAGTCCTCCTGAGTCTGTCATAAAAAAGTAATATGGATATACAAAGTATTTAAACAATAAAGGATTTGAATCTCAGTAATTAAAGCAAATATCCTACAGTCCAACTGAGAAATAATGCACTTATTGGTCCAATTCAGTCATTTGACATTTAAATTATATTGCGCAGGGGTTACTCACTTTTATTGTATACTGTTAAAGGTAATTTGACTAAAATGAGACAGTTTATGACATTTTCTGGAAAAAAAATTCTACTCAAGTCACCTTTATTTATATAGCGCTTTACACAATACAGATTGTTTCAAAGCATCTTTACAGTGATAAACAGGAAAATAACAGCATCAATGCAAACATAATTCAGTTCTGCTGTAAAACAGCTCTAAAAAAGACAATGGTGTCATTATCCAGCTGAAGTCATTTCAGTGTTGATTTAGACCGGTTCAATAACTGCATAAAGTACATAAATTATGAAATTAGTTGAATTTAACTATAAGCAGCTGTACAAAAGACAATAGGGTAATTTGAGTCAGTTCAGTGTTGATTAAATTCAGTTCAATAACTGCGATGTCGCAAAATTCATCAATTATAAAAAGAAGTCAAATCCGATATAAAGCAGTTTTGCTGAAAAAAAAGTTGTGCCATCATCCAGCTCAATTCACTTTAAGTTTTGTTCTCATCCAATAGTGTCAGTACTGAATAGTGTCTTTCAAACCCCATCTAAGCAAGCCAAAAGGTGGCAGTGGCAAGGAAACCAGGGCCTCATTTATAAGATGTGCATACGCACAGATTTGAACTTAGAGTGTGCGTACGCTAGAATCCATGCTAACGTTCATATTTTTTAAAAACTTTCTTTGAAATGTTTAGCGCCACGTCCGGGTCTATGCACTTTTCCTTGTGGCAAAGAGTCGGTGTACTGCAGGTATTTGGATATCTAAGCAATTATTGCTACTAGGCATTCTCATTTAAATGATTTGGAAGTTGACTCGTGCTCTTTTAGATGTTAATGGCATTAATTAGGCTGTGTTTACCAGGCGGAGATCTGAAACCATTCAACTGCGCACAATTTCAAGATCGTTTGAAGAGAAATTTCACATCTGGAAGTGAGGCATACACGTTTTTTTTTTTCAAATGTAGGGTGGCATATGCAACATTTTATAAATGAGTCCCCCAAACTCCATCAGGTGAAATGGAGAAAAATTTTTTTTTGGGAGGAATTAGGCTCAGTCTCCTTTGGCCAAATGACTGAACATGGTGTGATTTATGAATCCAGGTTTCATCACATGTCAGATTGTGGATTGATATCATTCGAAATATTTTATCCAGCTCCTCTGCGTCACATTTGGTGAGAGGAGTTGTAGTCTGAAAATGTATCTGGATGTATTAAACAAATTTTGCAGACAAGAACAACAAACAGAAAAGCAAAGCCTATTAATCAGAATGATATCTTACTTAGGCAAAACACCACAAATTATATATTTTTTTCTGATATGAAACAGATGTTCAGTGCTGGCAATAATCAGAATATGTGATATGGTTATTTGTGTTTATTGAGTCTATGTAAGAAATTGAAAGTCACTAGGCTAGTCTGTGACACCTACCAAGCCAATTATAACTATTTCCTTGCATAAATGAAAAAAGAAAAACGCTCTTCATTCTCTCTGGGGTAGGCAATTAATTAAGCAAGCATTCAAATCCATTGATGTAGCTACAGTAATTGGGCATGACCAATATATTTGAACTTATGCAAATGACAGCGCAGCCCCCAGGCGTAAACAGGGGTGGTAGTTTTTAGGGGCATTCTACAGATACATAACCACCATGTCTAAAAACACTAAAGCTAAACCTGGAGGAAAATATGAGTTTGCGAGATTAGAAGCATAAGCTGTTTTCGTGTTCTAACAAGAAAAGGAGAGTAGATGTGGTTTGGGGCTAATACACTGTGATAAACATTATCATCATGTTTAAACAGTTATGTTTCCAAACATATTTATTTAGTTATTTTCCTTTATATCCAGGGTGTACAAGGTAAAATTGCCTGTGTTTGTTCTATGTAGCTATGCTAATACCGCTCAAAATTTTGGAATATTAAAAGTTTTTTTGTAATGTTTTTAATAGAAAACTATACAAATGTCAATGTTCAGTGTTCTGGGTCAGAGTCTGTCTGATATGCCAAAGCATTGTTTTTCCCTGCTGCACAACAGTTGTACTTGTTTATTTGTAGGGGTAATTCATTTGTATTATCATTGCAAGCCCATGCCTCCTGTCTCGGGACTGGCATGGTTCTCAGTTTCCTCTAAGGAAGGAAACAGACGATAGGAACAAGGCCAAAAACTCAATGCCAAAAGAGATAGACTCACACTAAAAAATACATATTTGCAGCTGTTAAAGATGTGAAAATGACAATTCTGTATGTTGCAGTTTTTTTTTTTTTTTATGGAACACAAATAGAGCCATTTAAAAAAACAAAATAGATATATAAGTTATTTTGAAAATATGCAAGTTCTTTAAAGGTATAGTTCACACAAAAATGTAAATTCTGTAATTATTTGTTCCAAAACATATGGCTTTATTCAAAGAAATATTTTGTAGAATATTTACTGTTTTTCTATTTACTGGTATAGAATATCTGCTGTTTTTCATAGAATGAAGAATACAAATGAATTGGGACAAAAATGACAAACAATTTTCATTAAATACACATAATAGTCCATACAACACGTTCCAAGACTTTCGGAGGTAAATGTAATGTAAATCTTCTTTCTTCACAGGTTCAAAAAAGCATGCATATTCTGCAGACGTGCATCGGAAACAAGAAAAAGGCACTTGAGGCCTAGATGCTTTTGGTGTAAAACATCCTCACAAACATACCGACATACAAACTGGAACAGACACACACTCAGGCAGACTTCATTTCCCTCTTCTAATTTACTGTTACACACATGTGAGTGCTCTCTCAGCCATGGAATCATCTATCTCAATCAAGGCTGATGATGCTTTATTAAGCACTCAAGCAGTGTAGTGTAGAGTGGAGCAAAGAATATAGACACACAGGGGGAGCAGGTGGTTGGAGAGAGATCTTTAGTAATCATGTCATGGATGCAGCGCCAAAGGGGCCAACATGCAAGCTTTACGCAGTTCACTTTAAAATAAGGTTAGGTCTGCCTTCTCCTAACCATTGACTGTCCAATTAAAAAGTATTTCTCTCTCTTTTTCTCCCTCCCTCTTCAGCCATCGGCAAATGCAAAGAGTATGAGGTCTCTGCTGAAGCAAAAAGGGGCGTTTCCCGACTTTGGGGCGTTTTCACACTTGAATAGGCGTTTTTCGACCTCTTTACCTGATTTGCTAAAATCGAGTGGGAGATTCCCAGAAAAACACTGAGAGAGATCACCCTCATATTTGTAAGTGAATTGTTGTTGTAAACTAGTTTAAAATTTCATTTGTGTGAATTATAGCCTATCCGTTGTAAAAAGCTCCAAGCAATCTACTTCCAGTATCTAGCGGTAACTTTTATTAGCAAGCTAACATGCGCTATTCTGTTTGATGAATCTGTTTGTCACTTGATTTGTTTTAGTTTTGTCATCAGGTTGTGGCTACAGTGTCTGTATGGTCAATAATATGATCCTAAAGCTTAAAGTTCATCATAGAGTCATAATTTCATGTTAACACATTTTCTTTATATTAATGCTTGTACGAGGTCAGTTAAATAAAAAAATAAAATTACAGAGAAAACAGTCAAAAGAAAGATCCTGTACAGTAGTCTATGCAAAAAATAATAATAATAATAATAAAATAAAATAAAAATTTAATAAAAAATAAAAGATTACTGAGTGATCTTTAATATAGAAATCTTTCATAAACCATATTTTACCTTCTCGAGCTAAAATCTACAAGTCTTAAAGCTGCAGTCGGCAAGTCTGGCAGATTGAGTGGACTTAGCCAAAATTTTGAATGTTTACAACTCTCATGCCCCTCCCCCACTACCAACGAGCACCCGCCCATCGTCAGTGCATGTGTACCTGATTTTCTGTGAACGCGCGCGTCTCTTCAGCGTCGATCAACACCATGTACTCGGAGGTAGGCTGTCCTGGCTAATCTATCCATAGATAGCAATAACAGAGGAATTGGAAGCTTGTTAGTAGATTTTCTCTCCGCCATCACGCTTCGTACAATCTTCAGGCGAACTTCAGGCGTGTCGTGTGCATGTGATATTGTAATGTGCGCGTCTGCGTGAGGGAGAGGGGATCTGTGGCGTGTGCACGAACTGTGATTGACAGTCAGATCTCACACCCCCCTGCGCTGATTGGACCCGATGAGACGGGAGCGGTGGATTTTTGCAAAACAAATAACACGCTCCAGGTGGAGTTAGAAGCTCGGGTTTTTTTCTAAAACCAATTTATTTATGTTGTTCTGTCGGATTATAGTGTCGATTTCACTGAATATGATCAAAAAAAAAGTTGCCGACGGCAGCTTTAATAATTGATGCTCTTCAAAGTCTGTGAATTACATGAGTAAAATGTTTCCATAGCCTACGTCTACGCAGGCACTCTGAAAAAACACATGTAGTTTCCCTGTTTTAGTCCTAAAAGCATGCAACATTTATATATATATATATATATATATATTTCTAATGATCTTGACATGAGTTCTTTGACATGGATGACATGGATCAGCTTAACTATGTGGCGAGGCGGTGCAATTTGAGACACAAGCCCAAGTTGTTTACTAATAAGAAAGTCCGACTACGCCACCCTAGGAGTTAACCCCAGGGAAAATACTCAAACATTGAGCAAAGCACACAGGTTCGGTTCCCTCATATAATTAGACAAGAGACGCACGCGTGTACAAAAATACAAATATTTATTGATACAATAATTAAAATGTTGGACACTAAAAACGACAAGACACTGAAACCCACTTCAAACTAAACAATAAGAAAAACATGCAAAAACAGAAACTAAATACCGGCAGGCCTGAGGCTCCCAACGGCAGGAAGCAGCGTGGAGTTTGATTTTACGGAGCACACTTCCACACGCACACACACCCCCGTGTCACTTAATCACACAATCACACACTCAACAGTGTACACTGCACACGATAGAAGACCACCACCAGGAGGAGGAAGAGCAATCCACCCGTGACCGAAGCAGTATTTTTGTAATATAACTCAATTCAGATAGCCTGACTACGCCACCTTGGGAATTACACCCAAGGAAATATAAAAAAAGGAACCCAGGTTCGGTGGTGCAGAGAAAAGTCAGAGTCGTGTAATTCAGCAAACAAATAAATAATTTTATTTGAGAAGAAAATATTCTGCTTGTATCTTTAAATAGTATAAATCACTAGTAAGTTTATTGTAACAATACTAAGAACAATGTTAAAAGAACATTCCTCCGGGCATACGTGATCCAAGCAAGTTATCACATCAAACAAAACATCACAACCAAAAAAAGGACAAATGTATCGTCTCCACAAAATAATATATAAGAAAAAAAAGAATTAATAAAAAATATATATATATGAACAAGGCTAAAGTTTACTTTAGGGGTGGCAAGCTAGCTATACACAACGGTGCGCTCAACCATTTATGTGTGCACGGCAAACCAAATAGGTCGAGGTGCTCAACCCTGGTGCTCCAACCTCACAGCAAATGTGTTCACCCAGGTGACTAGCCTCCTCCTCGGCACACTCAGCCTTGACTCAAACAAACAAAAGAAACAAAGAAAGATTAGTGGGTACGATACAAATACAAAATAATCACAATAATCACATCCAACACAAATAGAAAAATGGACCAAATCAGTAATTATTGGTCTCAACAGGTGACCGTTAGAGAGACGCTACTGATATGATATGATATAATTAATTACACCACACGGCCAACGGCCCAAATCACACTGGTCAAACAAACCTCATTAAGGGAATAACAAAAATAACCCAAACCATAAAATGAAAAACAAAAAAACACGGCAATCATAAAGTAAACTATCCGTTCACAAGAAACAAGGAGACTGATCTAGTCATGAAAAACAAAAAAAAACAACCTAATCATGAAAAACAGCAGCACGACCTGAGTTAATCACGTGGTATGCGGGAGACACACGAGAATCACACACAACCACACATCACGAACCACCATATCACGATGTCAGGATGCACTCGCGAATGTTCAGCTTAAAGCCCTCAATGAGCGCTTGACGCAACTCCCAGGGAACGCCGCCGAGACGGCAACAGCCATCACTCAACTAACGTGACACCAGTAACAAGAAGAGGGGCGGGTATGACAAGGCCTACGTGCTAGGGCTTCCTGTTTACACACTTAAATACACCGGCCCTAATTACCTCATCCACCCATTACCATATAAGGGTAATGACGCAAAGAAAAGGAAAGGGGAAATCCCCTACTGCTACATTCCACCCCCCCCCCCTTTTATTGGCGCCCCGACGATAAGTAAACTCAACTGTAAACATCAGAGACAAAACTAACAACCCATTGATGTCACAAGGCTAGTGCCAGGGCCTAAACAAAGCCGGAACGGCCTGAGACGCAATCATGGAGGAGCTAACAGTCCCACCAGCGACACTCCGCTTAAAATCACTTACAGGGGCGATGAATATACTTCACCACACTAAAATTATCTACAGGGAACTATGGGTATGCTTCACCGTACTTAAAATCGTCTACAGAGGATACAGAGAACAATGGATAGGCGTCATCGTACTCAAAACAACTACAGAGAACAATGGCTAAGCGTCATCGTATTCAAAACATTTACAGAGAACAATGGATAGGCATCATCGTACTCAAAACGTTTACGGAGAACAATGGATAGGCATCATCGTACTCAAAACATTTACAGAGAACAATGGATAGGCATCATCGTACTCAAAACATTTACGGAGAATACAGAGAACAATGGATAAACGTCATCGTACTCAAAACATCTACGGAGAACAATGGATAGGCATCATCGTACTCGAAACATTTACAGAGAACAATGGATAGGCATCATCGTACTCAAAACATTTACGGAGAACAATGGATAGGCGTCATCGTACTCGAAACATCTACGGAGAACAATGGATAGGCGTCATCGTACTCGAAACATCTACGGAGAACAATGGATAGGCATCATCGTACTCAAATCTACAGAGGATACAGAGAACAATGGATAAGCATCATCGTACTCAAGTTCAACATGCCCGCTGGTGCAACACGTTTCACCAGGTCCAGAAGACACATCAGAGCCAAAGAAAACTCGTGAAGACTCTCCCCCTCTTGCTGTTTCCTGGAAAAGATTTCCGGGTCTCCCTACTCTGCATCTGAACAACATTTAATTTCATCCCTGGCCTCACCTTCCACAGCCACACTGGTAGATGGCCTTGCTGCAGTATTGTCACAGAGGGCCGGAATAAAGTCCATTGACACAGTTGCCACCGGCTCCTGGCGCAAACGTTCATTTTCAGCTTTCAGTTGTAGCACAGTGTCTCTAAGTTATCAATTCATCCTCCATGACTGTAAAACAGGACAAAACAAAAGAGAGAAAACAAAACTACACAGAAAACTCAGGGAAGATGTTCGTTCAGAAGGGACCTCCATTAGTCCAGGGCTTGGGCGTCACCTCAGAGTCAGAGTCGGCTGCTTTAAAAAAAAAAAAAAAAAAAAAAAATACAAACAAAATACCCACGTCTCTGTACTATACAAGAGGGATCCTGCCGACTACGCCAGAATGTGGCGTGGCGGTGCAATTTGAGACACAAGCCCAAGTTGTTTACTATTAAGAAAGTCCGACTACGCCACCCTAGGAGTTAACCCCAGGGAAAATACTCAAACACTGAGCAAAGCACACAGGTTCGGTTCCCTCATATAATTAGACAAGGGACGCGAGTACCAAAATACAAATGTTTATTGATACAATAATTAAAATGTTGGACACTAAAAACAACAAGACACTGAAACCCACTTCAAACTAAACAATAAGAAAAACATGCAAAAACAGAAACTAAATACCGGCAGGCCTGAGGCTCCCAACGGCAGGAAGCAGCGTGGAGTTTGATTTTACGGAGCACACTTCCACACGCACACACACCCCCGTGTCACTTAATCACACAATCACACACTCAACAGTGTACACTGCACACGATAGAAGACCACCACCAGGAGGAGGAAGAGCAATCCACCCGTGGGACCCCAGCGCCTGCAAAATAAAGATAAAAAACTATAACAATGTTCATAAAAATGACCAGATGGGCATCAATAAAGCAAATCCTCACAACAATAAATGTCAATGACAAAAATAAAGAAAAAAAAAAAACATTCAAGCGCAGAAAAGTCAATTAGTTGGTCACCTGGTTAATACAAGACAATTTTAGCTCAGTAGAGGTTCACACCCGCACAAATAGAATTGTACTGATAGATGGTTGATCACATGAACCAAGCAATTAAATGGCTTGATTAAATATTTCACGCAATTAAATGGCTTTACAATAGTAAAGATGAAATGAAAATAAAATAAAAATCAAGTTAACTAAAACTATACTTCCAAAAGATTAGAAGTTAGTTAACAGGAAACAAACAAAAAGAGGTTTCAAATCAAACAAAGACAGCGGGCAGCGGGCAGAGGGCAGCTAGCTCCCCTACAAGTGGAAGGAACCAACTAGTCCCCCACACAATCCAGGAATATGAAGCAGGTCAAATATAACACCACGATAAGAACCAAACGAGCAGTCCCCTTCTCTTTAGTGATGATCGCGTCAGCGCGGCCGTATTAACCGCATCACTTTAATAGTGCGAAGACAGTAGCAACAATCACGGCATAGAACGAGAGGGAGAATCCTATAACAAACAAACGGAGATGTTACCAATCATAATACTATCCCCACTCCCAGTCATAGTAACGTATAAACACTTACCATCAGGAGATCACGCTAGATAGCACGCTTAATAGACGCGGATTGGTCAGTCATGCCCACCGGTTACACAATAGAATACAGGGAATCACGCCTATTTGATATCCGAAAAGAATGTTAAACCCACACAGCCATTTCAGCACCATATCACGAGCTCTTAACAATAAACATTACCTGGGAGGTGAACAGTCATCAGACCCACTAAGCAGCACGAAGGGCACCGCACCAAAGCTGCACTAATTGATAAAAATGATTTAAAAAGTTGCATAGGAAAACTCCAAAAATGATCACCCATTAAAACACAGCTCGCTTACCTACAACCACCGTCGACACTAGCAAACCAAACGGGGAAATCGGACGTGACGCATCCCAGGTAACAGCCAATCAGACTTAAATGCAAGGTACTACTTGCTGATAGGATGACACGGCTGTCAATCACCTGATGCCGTCACATTCCACCACCAGTTTCTGCAACGTCGCCCCGACGGTGAACCACATAAAATCCCACCTAGGAACTCAGTTCCAAGGCCGGAACTCACACATCTACACCGAGAACAATGGATGGGCATCATCGAACTCACATCCGCTACACCGAGAACAATGGATGGGCATCTTCGAACTCACATCATCTACACCGAGAACAATGGATGGGCACCATCGAACTCACATCATCTACACCGAGAACAATGGATGGGCACCATCAAACTCACATCATCTACACCGAGAACAATGGATGGGCACCATCGAACTCACATCATCTACACCGAGAACAATGGATGGGCATCATCGAACTCACATCATCTACACCGAGAACAATGGATGGGCATCATCGAACTCATCTACACCGAGAACAATGGATGGGCATCATCGAACTCACATCATCTACACCGAGAACAATGGATGGGCATCATCGAACTCACATCATCTACACCGAGAACAATGGATGGGCATCATCGAACTCACATCATCTACACCGAGAACAATGGATGGGCATCATCGAACTCACATCATCTACACTGAGAACAATGGATGGGCATCATCGAACTCACATCATCTACACCGAGAACAATGGATGGGCACCATCGAACTCACATCATCTACACCGAGAACAATGGATGGGCATCATCGAACTCACATCATCTACACCGAGAACAATGGATGGGCATCATCGAACTCATCTACACCGAGAACAATGGATGGGCATCATCGAACTCACATCATCTACACCGAGAACAATGGATGGGCATCATCGAACTCACATCATCTACACCGAGAACAATGGATGGGCATCATCGAACTCACATCATCTACACCGAGAACAATGGATGGGCATCATCGAACTCACATCATCTACACTGAGAACAATGGATGGGCATCATCGAACTCACATCATCTACACCGAGAACAATGGATGGGCATCATCGAACTCACCTACACCGAGAGCAATGGATGGGCATCATCGAACTCATCTACATTGAGAACAATGGATGGGCATCATCGAACTCACATCATCTACACCGAGAACAATGGATGGGCATCATCGAACTCAAATCATCTAGTGCAATTATGTAACAGAACCTCATGCCCATACAAAACAAAAACAGGAGCCTCAAGGGTAAATGACAGACCGAAAAGAGCAGAGCCATATTGTCCAATCCCAAATAATCATAAGGAATTAAAAAGGCCCATAAACAGCCGGCAGCTACAACCACTGATACGACTGACATATTTTCAGCGCCCATAGTTCCAAAGTTTACATATACCACCCCCAGTAACAGTAGATACCATAGAGCTAGTGTCGACCGCGCATGGTACTTAAAATCCACCCATCCATATGACAAAATGGGGACATAACCTTAAGCGGCACATAAAAATCTGGACCAGCCAGAACACCTCAGCCTGTCTTTTCCCCAACCAAGCTGTGGCCCTGCAACTCAGTGGAAATTAGTTTTCCGACGATTGTCTAACTCAGCCTTTCTCAAACTTTTTTCAGTCAGGGCACCTTTCAAAAGTGCATAAAATCTCAAGGCACCCTAGTGTAAAATATAATTTAAAAACACTGCATAACCCAAATGTTATATATATATATAAAATGAATTTACAATTTTATTAATCCGTTCATATGTTTAACCCTTTCACACGTAAATTTAAAATATTCTGGCTGACCCCCCAGCGTGAGTTTTTCAAGGTGACCGTTATTTAGAATGTGTCACTTTATGGTTTCCATGGTGACGCGTCATTGTTTGTCACGTGACACACCGTAGCAACAACAGAGCTGAATGAATGATGATCTGCTTTTATGTCATTTTTCCTTTTTTATTCAAAATATTCACAAATTTGTTAGATATGGCATGAAATATCTGATATTCCGATTGTCAAATATATGCAAGTGGAAGTGTTTTGTTTTTTGAACACCATTATAACGATCGCGTTAGTTGAGCTGTATCAGAGACAATTTATATGAGACATGCCACTTCCTCAATCCTCAATACAACTATATAAGGAAAACCCGTAACGGCAAAGATGGCGGTTGTATGCACATGTCCCGCCCCTCCCGCTGGAAAGCCAATCATCTGCTTTTAACAGTCAGCAGCTGACCACTAAGGAGCGAATGTACAGTGACGTGACATAACTGCCATATTCAACCTGTGCTTTCGAGCTGTGGCTGGCGCTGAGCCAAAGACGGACGCGCTCAGCGCTTGTCATAGGCTCTATCACAACTGTTCAGTGTTTTAACCACATAATGTTTATTTTAGGTTTCAGACATTTAAATACATATAATTGTTTAAGTGCTTGGCACAACACCGGCATTCTGGATAGAGACGTAAATGAAGTTTGGTGTCCTGAACGTGAACCCTTGCGCATGCGTAGTAAAGGTATAACCTGTGGGGAAAAAGGCATTTTAAACCTTATTTTGGGGCAAAGTAATCAAAGTTTTTCAGCGATTTTTATCATATTTTACTGCTGTTTCTATACATGCAGTTTTTATGTCCCAGTGACCAGTGAAAGTGCAGTTCTGACTCTCTGCCCATTCATTTAGATAGGAGCCTGGTCTTGTTAGTCCGAAATAGCTGCCCGGAGGCGTTGCCAAGATGGCGGCCGAGTGGCACGACTTGCCTAAAAGGACTTTGGCTGTATGCACGATGGGCGCCGCCATGTTAGTTTGTGCCGCAGACGCAGTTCAGAGAATCGGATCTGTTGGATTTACAACAAGTGAATTCATCCACTTCTCCCGAAATACATAAAAGTAAGTGGCAGGTGAACTGGGAGAGGAATAGGGTAAACTTTAAAGTTACTCACACAATTTGTATCTGATATGAATAAAACTAATTATAATGGAAAGGATTATTATTGCCTCTTCCTTTGACATCAGTGTGTATTTTACAAACTCTAAATGTATTGTTTTTTAGTACTTATGTCTGAAACCTAAAACAAACATTATGTGGATGAAAACACTGAAAAGTTGTGATATATGACAGCTGAGCGCGCCTGTTTCTGGCTCAGATCCAGCCAACGCACGAAAGCACATTTGAATTTAGCAGTTGATCACGTGATGCACTGACCGTTCTAGCCACACTGGTGCTCCAGGGACCAGCCTAGACTGATCACACCGGTGTAATCGTACGTGCGAAAGGGTTAAAAAGAAGAATGTATTTATGTAAATTCAAATATATGATATATGATATTTTTTTTATTTATTATTATTATTATTTTTTTAGCCTACGTAATTTTTTGGCGGCACCCCTGACATAGTCAGGGGGCACCCCAGTGTGCCGCGGCACCCACTTTGAGAAAGGCTGGTCTAACTGGTGACTGCGCACTCCTCGTTGACTCCTGAAGAGCAACATACGATTTTGTACAACCATACAAATCACGCAATACCTGAATAATTTGATCCGGATCCTCCCTCTCGTTCCTCGACCGATAACGAATTTCTTCCCTCGCCTCTCCCTCCAGATGATCAAACAAAAAAATGCCTGATCAGCTGTAGACAGACGACGTAGACGCATACAGGCCTGGGCCTCCTCCACCCACTCATTGATGCCAATGCCCGACCGGCCATTAAACTTTGGGCACTTACGATCCCGAGGAACGAAAACAAACCGCTCCGCTGTCGATGCACCAGCACCAATACGTGGGGGATCTGCAGCCACAGGAATGGTAACATTAGATGAACCCGGCTGTACCACCAACACTGGCTCTTGCCGCAGCCTTTCATTATCAGCTTTTAATTGAGCTACTAAATCTCTTAACTCACGCAATTCATCCTCCATTTCTGTAACTGCACAAGCACTTACCACAAATACAGAATACGATTAACTTGTGCCGATCCACCACAAAGAGTGACTGCTACTGTCTGGCTCCTACCGGAAAACAAAGAAAAACAAAAAAACAAAAAAAAAAATACAAACAAAATACAAACAAAATACCCACGTCTCTGTACTATACAAGAGGGATCCTGCCGACTACGCCAGAATGTGGCGTGGCGGTGCAATTTGAGACACAAGCCCAAGTTGTTTACTATTAAGAAAGTCCGACTACGCCACCCTAGGAGTTAACCCCAGGGAAAATACTCAAACATTGAGCAAAGCACACAGGTTCGGTTCCCTCATATAATTAGACAAGAGACGCGAGTACCAAAATACAAATGTTTATTGATACAATAATTAAAATGTTGGACACTAAAAACAACAAGACACTGAAACCCACTTCAAACTAAACAATAAGAAAAACATGCAAAAACAGAAACTAAATACCGGCAGGCCTGAGGCTCCCAACGGCAGGAAGCAGCGTGGAGTTTGATTTTACGGAGCACACTTCCACACGCACACACACCCCCGTGTCACTTAATCACACAATCACACACTCAACAGTGTACACTGCACACGATAGAAGACCACCACCAGGAGGAGGAAGAGCAATCCACCCGTGGGACCCCAGCGCCTGCAAAATAAAGATAAGAAACTATAACAATGTTCATAAAAATGACCAGATGGGCATCAATAAAGCAAATCCTCACAACAATAAATGTCAATGACAAAAATAAAGAAAAAAAAACATTCAAGCGCAGAAAAGTCAATTAGTTGGTCACCTGGTTAATACAAGACAATTTTAGCTCAGTAGGTTCACACCTGCACAAATAGAATTGTACTGATAGATGGTTGATCACATGAACCAAGCAATTAAATGGCTTGATTAAATATTTCACGCAGTTAAATGGCTTTACAATAGTAAAGATGAAATGAAAATAAAATAAAAATCAAGTTAACTAAAACTATACTTCTAAAAGATTAGAAGTTAGTTAACAGGAAACAAACAAAAAGAGGTTTCAAATCAAACAAAGACACAGAGGGCAGCTAGCTCCCCTACAAGTGGAAGGAACCAACTAGTCCCCCACACAATCCAGGAATATGAAGCAGGTCAAATATAACGCCACGATAAGAACCAAACGAACAGTCCCCTTCTCTTTAGTGATGATCGCGTCAGCGCGGCCGTATTAACCGCATCACTTTAATAGTGCGAAGACAGTAGCAACAATCACGGCATAGAACGAGAGGGAGAATCCATCAGGAGATCACGCTAGATAGCACGCTTAGACACGGATTGGTCAGTCATGCCCACTGGTTACACAATAGAATACAGGGAATCACGCCTGTGAGGTGAACAGTCATCAGACCCACTAAGCAGCACGAAGGGCACCGCACCAAAGCTGCACTACAACCACCGTCGACACTAGCAAACCAAACGGGGAAATCGGGCGTGACGCCTCCCAGGTAACAGCCAATCAGACTTAAATGCAAGGTACTACTTGCTGATAGGATGACACGGCTGTCAATCACCTGATGCCGTCACAACTACATTAAGCTTAAACTGGTATGTACATCCAACATAGCTAGATCAGCTAAAAAACAGCTATACAGTATGTCTAAAACACCATAAGCTTTCCCAGGAACACATCCAATACGTTATATTAGATTTGGGCAACTCTGGCCCTCGAGATCCACCGTACTGCAAAGTTTAAACTCCAACCCTAAATCACAAAACCCAAACATAACTGAACAAGCTAATCCTGAATTACTAGGAAGTACCTCAAGGGACGGAGTAGCACAGCCCCCCGTATTCTATCAACTTGTGAGAGCTGAAGTGTGTTATTTCTGTATATTAAACTGAACTGCAGACTACAGTAGCCTTTTCAGCAGGCCATGTGTGTTTGTCTATTATGATTTTCCTTTGATGCTTGTTTTTTACTTCATGTTCCCTAACAACTTAATTTTATTGTTATTCATTATTAACTAAATACGTCCCCCGTAAGTATGATTTGAACGCCCCAACACCCCCAAAACACCCCCCAGATGTACAAATTCAGTGGTGAATTCGAACACCCGATGGAGATGGAGATCAAACAATCGCATTGGGCTACTTTTGACTGGCCATTGTCTACTTTTGATGTACAGACCTGGCAACCCTTGCTAGGACCCATCCACTTGCATTATATGGACTCACAGAGATTGATCATTTTAAAAATCTTAATTTGAAGAAAGGCATATTGATCTGGGACGGCAATTAATTAATTATTCACTGAAAATCTTCTGCCAAAGAACTCAGATACCAACTCTTCCAATACATAGTGTAGTTTTTTTTTTTTTTTTTTACAATGGTACATGAATTCAATGCTGACACCTTTAACACCAATCAACAATCTAAAACTAAATCTTCTTCTATTTCTCATTCTCACCATCAGTTTAACTGACAGCAACCCTACATCAACTTGGCCTTCCCTTCATTGATTTCAGAGTGCTGCAGAACAGTCAGCAGAGTGACATTGCAAGGTGACAGGACCTCGACGACTACACCTCCTACTAACAGTACATGGCCCTTCAATTACCTGTCACCAAGCCAGCACTTCTTAAGTAAGCAGCCTTGGTTGTCTCTTAAAGGTCTTTCCTTGAAGAAACTTGTGAAGAACAATGGAAGTGTTAGAAAAGATTGAGGTTCCGCTTACAAGGGCTATTTCCTCAGTGAAACATTTGCCCACTGACATTAATAGCATATGTTAAGATGCCTCTGCATGGCTATTCTTGTCCGCTAGATAGACCATCACCAAACCAGTGCTGATCAGCAGCTAAATTCATACTGGTCTAAGCCTTTTCGTTAGTGATGTTCTGTCTTACCAATTGTAACACTTTATTTTGATGGTCAACATTAGACATTCTACTAACTATAAGTCACGTTGCAACTTACTTGTCAACTAACTCTCATTAGAGTATTAGTAGACCGTCTGCATATCTGCTAACACTTTATTTTGATGCTCCCCCAACAGACATGCTACTGACTATAAGTAACCTATGACACCTCATTTAAATTACCCAAACCCTAACCTAACAGTCTACTAATACTTTAATTAAAGTTATTTATACTTAGTAGAATGTCTAAAGTTGACCATCAAAATGGATATATTTGAATAAAAGATTGCTATATAAAATATTTACAAATTAATGAAGCAAGATGGCCCCATATCTAAGACTTCAATAAGGGTCCTGTGCACAGCCTGACTGAATCAATTAATGTCTGATCCTGATGTCAAGTCAAGTCACCTTTATTTATATAGCGCTTTTTACAATACAGATTGCATCAAAGCAGCTTCACAGTGATAACATTAAAATAATACAGCAAAGTTTGTTTCTAGAAGAAAATTGCGTCATCGTCCACCTTAAGTAAGGCAGATCAATAATCTCGTTGAATATTAAATGTCCCCAACTAAGCAAGCCAAAAGCCAAGGCAACAGTGGCAAGGAACCAAAACTCCATCAGGAGACAGAATGGAGAAAAAAAAACCTTGGGAGAACCCAGGCTCAGTCGGGGGCCAGTTCTCCTTTGACCAACGAGCGAACAGTGTATGATTATGATCCAGGCAGCATTACAGGTCAGAAGTGAGATTGGTCAGAACATTCAGAATATTTATCCAGTTCCATCTGGTTGGAGGTCGGAGTCATCACGCCGGTATAGAGATGAGTTTGTTGAGGATCAGTGGCGATGGCTGTCGTGTCGATGAGGCCTTCACAGGGCTGATGAGGCTGGCACCTCAGCGATGCGTTGTGGGTGGGTCCAGGTGTTGGTCCACCATCTGATCAGTAAACAGGGAGAGACTGGTTGACACTTCAGGACTGCGTTGTCATCGTGTCCAGGCACAGGTCTGGATCAAATCTGGATATGGCCTGGATCCGGTGGACTGCGGTAAACCTCAGATAAACAGAGAAACTAATATTAGCGTAGACGGCATTCTTCTTATGATGTAACAAGTACATCAGGATTTATGGGGAGTGTTCCCGGTTCCAGCTGACCTAAACTATGCAGCCTAACATTGAATTATAATCTATATAGTCTATAATGTGTTATGTGTATGCTAGGCCAAAGAGATGCATTTTTAGTCTAGATTTAAACTGACAGAGTGTGTCTGCTTCCCTGAAAATGTTAGGAAGATTGTTCCAAAGTTTTGGTGCTAAATAGGAAATGGATCTACAGCCAGCAGTCGATTTTGATATTCTAGATATTGTCAACTGGCCGGAATTTTGAGATTGCAAAAGACGTGAAGGACTATAATGCGTTAAGAGCTCGCTCAAGTACTGGGGAGCTAAACCATTTAGTGCTTCGTAAATGATCAGCAATATTTTAAAATTTATACGATGTTTAACAGGGAGCCAATGCAGTGTTGACAGAACCGGGCTAATAATACAGAACCAGGCTACATCTCAACTTATTACAGATACAGTATGACTAGCATACAATTATTAATATTACCTTTATTTAAATCAGTAATTAAACAGTGTTAATACCTTTAAGATAATATGCACTATAATATGTGTGTGTGTATGTGTGTGTGTGTATATAGTCTGGTGCAAACAAATTTGTGTCATGATTGTTACAGACAACTTTGTATATGAAATTCAAAGGTAGTAGAGACATTTATATATATATATATATATATATATATATATATATATAAGGCTCATATCGGAAGTGCACTTTTTGGGAAATGCATAAGAAATGTTAAAAAAGATTGTAACCACATGTTAAGAACATTCTTAAGAGTTACAATCATAGACAGTAAAAGAAATGGACACAGCGACCCCATTGGATTCAACGGAGACAAAGTGAAGCCAATTAGAAACTCTTACTTCCTGGGGGTCGAGCGTACTGCGCAGACTCAAACTGAGCTTGACGACGTAGATGTCACGTAAGCAAACCGTCTGTCTTCTAGTAGCTGTGTCAAGAGAAATCTGAATCATTCCCTTCCGAAACTTGCAGAGACGGAGAGTGTGAATAGGAGATGTCCACGAGCTATGAGCAGGAGAAACTTTTAGTAGGTGTTCTGATTAATTACTTTGTCATTTTGCCTCGACGTCCTCCCGATTGCCCGCGAGTGTCTCCTCCTGTCCATACGGTAATTTCCTACTACAGAGAGTCGCGTAGCTATGACGCAATCGTTAGCCTATTTTAACAAAAACTGCTTCTACGGGGCCGTAACGTAAGTTACAAGGTAATGAAGCCTTTTATACATTTTCGTGTTTCTTTAGAAATAAATAATGGACAAATGGAGTCTTTAAACGCCTCAGATGTGAAGTTATTCGCTGTCAAAGTGACGCCAAAATGAATGGGAGTCAATGGGATGCTAACAGCAGGTGGGGGTCCACTAGCCAATGGCGGCGCCCGGGGGTACCTTCAAAATAATAGAAATCCATGCCCCCCTGGTTACAATCCATTGTTATTGGGAAATGCGTCTATGTACGACCATGTGCCTGTGATAACCATTTCATTTACTTTGCCCTCATATATCAATCAATCAATCAGCATTCTTTAATAATGCAGGTCATTGATTGGTTTGGCCCCTGATTAAATTGACAAATTATTCTAATTTTTATTTATCACTGTGGTGTTAATGGGCCTGGATTTCCTCCTGTGCTAGATTCTCCTTTGGGCATCTTTCAAGATTATATCACCTTTAATAGAGAACTGATATATTGATATATGCAATAGCATTAATTATGGGTCCATTAAGTTTGATTGTGATTTCCAGGTGAAAGATTTTGATTTTGTTTGGGTAACAGTTATCTCTTGTGTGGGAGAGTTAGGCGAGAGAATTCCAAAGTGTTCCATAAAACCCTTTTCTGTTTCCGGTGTTTGTTGGAAGTGCCTGGAGTTGTTTTTCTTATGATCCTCCTTCAGAAATATAAGTGTAATGGCAAATGGCCCACAAATTGTTATTCACTGGTAATCACGCCTCTGAGTTCTGCTCGATATACAAGCACAGCGCTCTTGATACTTTATATTTTATAGAGGAAATCAATAGCAGAGGCAATATTTTCAGTGAATACCGACTGCAAGTTTGGTTTCAAAAGACTTAGAATGAAGTGCATGAGCTGTATGAACTACATTGTTACATTACATGTTGTTAACACTTTTTGTGCTTTTGGATTTTAACAGCCACTGGTCACAATAAGCTTCCACTGACTGTCTATATTCCATTAATTCCAGGATTTTTGCAGATACCAGCTTTTTGAAACATCATGCAAACATGAACACTGTTTTGTTTGTGCAATTTAAAGGATAAAAAAAGCAGTTCAACACATCAGGGTTTCTTTTGAAAAATGAGAATTGGCCAAGTAAACACAAAAGCATGTTCTTACAGGTTTTTGAAGAGAGCGCATATAGGGAAAGTTGATGACACTTCATGCATACACAGGTTACTATTATAAGGCATGTAAAGGAAAACATCACTTTCATGTCTTATTCCGTTTTCTCACAATGAACAGTTTTCAGGTGTGCATGTAAACATATTAATTTTATGAAAAGGAATGGATTTTTTTATATTTGTTGTAAAATCTGATATGCTTGTTGGTTTCGAAATGCCTTCATTTTATTTTTTTCATTAATATGGTTTAGAAATAAGAAGTAAAAGTCAGTTCCTTTCAAAAATCTGCCTATTCTTCCCATGAGGAGCCATCATCAGCCAAGCAGCGGATGTAAATTAACTCTCCTCCACTTGAGTGGCTCTAGGAGAAAGTGTGGGAAAGGCCACTATTAGACTGTTGTTAAGAGCATATTGTAGATTTTAGGATTGAGAACAATGGAGTCACTGGAATACACTTTATGGGGGTCAGAAAAACAAATCGTCGTATTTGAACCGTTTCAAATGAAGTGTTTGTGTGTGCGCAAGTCATACCGATATTGAAATAATTATTCATTGAAATTTGTGTAATAAGCTTTAAAAAAAAAATAATCATTTGAAGCAGGTCCCCATCCAAGTAACCAGTTGATGAATCATGGAAAAGCCACCAGAGCCTGCCAGATGAAGATGGCCTGGTCGAACTTCTAGTTAGTGTGATTGGCTGGTAATAATTTCCACACTTAACTATCAATGACTGTGACAAAATTGTGCTTTTGTATGACACAATTCATTAAGTATTGCCACATTTGGCTCATGGTGTCATTTGAATTATTTGAATCACTCTAACTAAATCCAAACATTCCAATCACCAAAGTCTCTTGAAATGAAGTACTGTGAATGACAGCTTCTGGGCCTCTTGAATTAACTTGCCATAGTCATGTTGAAAGTGCGAATCGAAATGTATGTGCAGTAATGGAGTGATGAAGCAAAGTGAGGGGGAGCAATTAAACAAAGTCAAACCAGCCGCCATGTTTTGCAAAGGTTGTCATGGTTATGGCTGTTGTTTGTGGAGAGGAATGTGAATGATGTTCTTGTGGTGCAGGGCTGGAGTTTAACATTCCTCAGTACTGCTGTGCTGCTTCACGACCAAGAAAATATGAAGACTTATGAAAAACAGATACTGTGGAGAGAATTGGTTGAAGTAAGGAGGTTCTAACTGTCTATCGAGGCTGATATATTATTACTACCTTGAATGATTACTTTCAGATTTGTTTTTTCTTTTTTCATATTTGTGAGAATTTTAGGGTGGGATGGCCACCCAAGATCTGCTTATTTTCTTTCTAGCTGACTATGCTAGATGAGCTTTCATTGAAAACACAAAAATGTAAGCAAATTGTTGTTACCAAACAAAAAGACAGCATGTAATTGCGTCCTACATCTAAAAGGCAATGCGCCGATAGATAATTTACTTGCATCCTTTTATCCCCCACAGTGCACTGTAACAAACTCTTTAGCCGAAGTTACATGAGAGGAAACAGTCACATTATCTGAGCATTCCAACCTTGCAGGTTGTCAACATGGGCAAATTTGTAGAAAACCAAGAGAGAGATAAACATATTAAGAAAACTGCATAATTGTTTGCTTTTCATAGGTTTACTTAATGCACGCTATGAGAACACCCTCCAGTTAATTACATTGTGTGTTGGACTTTTAGTTCCGGTTTTCTTGTGTTTTAGTGCTTGTTTCCTTTGTTCCCCTGTTCTGTGTCACAAATTTGTTCCCTTTTTTTCTAATTGATTTTTTGATCATGTTCACCTGGTCATTATTCAATTTTCTTTTGTTTGTCTTTAGTATTTTTCTGTCATGACAACTCTCGGAGTGATTGGCATGGTAATGGGTATGACAATGTTGTATGTTTGGTCTTGGCGGAATATATCTGCTACGCTTTTGCTGCTGTTGCTTTTACTGCTGCTGCCAATACATACACGATGCGCTGCTGTGAGCAAGTAAGACATGCTGTTGCTGTACAATATAGCGTATATGAATTACCCGTAGCAGATCTATACAGGTGGAGCTGGGGATGATGGAGGGTTTCTGAAAGCATGCTGCACTGAGGCAAATGCTACCCAAGTATTTGAAGGTTGAGCAGCGATCTCATTGGCTACTGATACAGCAGGAACCAATCAGCTGCAACCTATAGATAACAATGTGATTATGAACAGGTGAGTTAAAGGACCTATTAGCCTGCGCCATCTAGAGTTTCATGCCAGAACTTTGTATATACACCCAGGGCCTTTTTTATAAAACATTTATTAGTAGACTGTCACGTTTGGGTTAGGGTTAGTAGAATAATTTGACATGTACTTGCAACGTTACTTATAGTCAGCAGAATGCCGGTTGGGGGACCATCAAAATAAAGTGTTTAGCAGACAGTCTACTAATACTAAATACATGAGTATGAGAGTATTTTGAGAGTTATAGTTGACATGTAGGTGCAACGTATAGTCAACAGAATGTCTAAAAGGGAACCATCAAACTTGGAAAGTGTCAACAAAGTGTAACTGGAACATGAATTTACATTGGATTAAAAACCATAAAAACACTCTGAGGACTTTGTTTCCTCATTTCAGAAAAACACTGCACTGGTGTGTATGTCCGGTATTAATAAGGAGCAACAATTAGATGTAAAAATGTAATCAGTTATCTGCAGCAAGAAATCATTAATTTGTAACCTGAAAAATTTGCAAACATCCCTGTTGCTCAAACAGTAGAGTATGGTGCTATAACAACAGCAATGTTATGTGTCCTCCAGATAATACATGAATTGATAAAACGTGTAGCTTGAACTCAAAGTAAGTGTTCTTTGTCGTGTCTTGTATCGAAGGTTTCAGGTGATATCAGGGAGGTAAATATTTAATCCAGCACTCACTATTGGTAGGGAAAATTTAATGTTGTAGCTAGTGTTAATTCTACACTGTTGCATAACAGCTAAAATATCTTAATACATTAAATAAATTTACTTGAATAAATTTGGCAGGTACATTTTTTGTCCATAGTGACTCTCATTTAATTCAAAGCTCAGACTATCATTTGCTGGCAATCTAATCTATGACCAGCATTGCTAGTGTTCAATTGTTTGAGTATTTGAAAAGCTACTGTAAATAGCACTAACATCTCACTACTGAGAAATATAGTAAACTTGTGGTTTCACTGTTTGTGGTGACACTACAGACCAGCACTGCTTGTGTGGTTATCTTGATAGCAAGAATTCAGAAAACACTATCAGTTGAGCGCCAACAACACTTCCTGACATGGAAGAGAACATGTCTGATCCTGATGTGCATAACTTTATTTATATGCATGTTGGAGGAATGAATTCAGAAATTCAAAGCTTAGCATATGTCACACAGAGAAACAAACTTACAAACACGCAGGGTTATGACACAGAAAGCCTCATCATCATCATCATCATCATCATCATCATGATCATCATCCCAAAATGCATCCCATGCTTACTTTCGGTGGCTCACATTTTAGTAGTTACTTCTCATTACTATAAATTCCACTCCCATTAGAGTTAAGGGGAAAAAAAACCCTGCAATTTTCACACAGTGAAAATGTTGCATGTACATTAAACCACAGTGAGAGCATTCCACTGCTATGACTGGTCTACTTCTGGCTGCCAGGTCAAGTGTGAACAAGGTGTCAGGATAATCACACGTCTCAGCCTTTTCAGCCTTCACACCTGTGTGTGTGTGTGTGTGTGTTAACTACAGTCTTGACATGTCTACAGAAATGGCACAATGCAATAGGCATGCAACAAGAGGCTCTACAGGATAATTGTGTTGAGCAATGTGCTCAAGTTGTTGGAATACCAGTATTCGACTGGTGTTTGAGGTGAACATAAAGTCCCACATTTACTACAGACTTAATATTTATTTTTTTGTAATAGTTAGGTTTTTTTTGTACAACATTTTTGTTTCAACTCCTATTCAACATTTATGTTTTTAAACCGCTTATTACTAGTCTGGTAGGGTACACAATGTAGCCTTTGGAAAAATCATAACAACACTTTTTTCAACTGTTACATAAAGATAAATGCATATGCTAAATATGGCCAGGATGCAATAGACAAAAGGTAACATTAATATTAGATCAAAAGTAGTTTTTACTGTCATAAAAATGTGTTTGAAACAAAAAAAAAGCTTATTAAGCAAAAATACAACCTATAATATTCAACATGCAGGCAATTTTCGGTCCATTTTATTTCGCTTTACAAATTCGACAGAAAATTCAATGCTTCACATCCGGGAAGTGCAGGAATATCAGTAGAGTACCGATATATATCTCCATCTGCTGTTAGTCGGCTCACCAACATGTGGTGCAAGCGGTCGTTGATGAAGACTAAAGCAACAGGCAGAGAGACTCATTCATATATTCACAAAAACTGATTTACAGAAATGGAGCATATAATATAATATAAGCGTAAATATATGTTATGATTATCAGGGCCAGTAGCCTATGCGGAAAAGCTGATTAAGACACAAAAGCTGTGTTTACGTTTAATTCAATGTCTTCACTGTTACTTTCACTTTCTCTACCGCAAACAAGATTATAACGTTATTCCCCTGATGCTGAAGTACAGATCAAACATTACATCTGAGGAATTACATCTCGGTTGTTTAGTTTTCTTAACTTTATATTGTGGCACTGTGCTGCAGGTGAAAGGGAAAATTGTGCTTTTTTGGACATACTTAATATATTTAAATTACACTGTATACTAAGTGCATATTAAATGTATTATTTTGAAACAACTTCAAGTATATTAAGTGTATTTCAAGTTGTGCTTAAGATCAATTTTAAGCTATTAGCAATAAGTTAAATTGTATGGAACCACTTCAAGTACATTTAGTGCAATTTAAGTGTATTTCTGTACAGTTCATTTAAAATATACTTTCATACTTTTTAAACTAGTTAGAATATATTTGAAGCTTCATTTTAATGTGCTTCAAGAACATTTCATAATAGCACTTGAGATCATTAGAAATGTATTAGCATTACACTACTAGTTTATTATAAAGCTGTTTTTTTCAGTATTCAAAATGTTAAAAGTGCAAAAATAATTTAATATAGATTATTTTCCACAACTGAGGGCTTGTGGTTCAGATACTGTAGTATTCGAAGACTGCTTCGTCGTAGGATCTGTGAAAGGAAAGAAGCATTTATATAAAATTAAACAATGATTAACATTTTTGCATCCATGTTTGAATATGTGTTTTATAATTTGCATGAGTGTCCACTTTTATCCTGTTGTCTGTCGTCACTATACAGCACTCTGTGAGTTACATTGAACATAAAATTAAAAGAAGCCCAACACAACTTACAGTAAGCAGAGTTCAATCAAAAAGTCACTGATAATTTTTTGCTGCAATAAAGCAACCTGTGAGTATTAGAGAGTACCCTAGTGAAAAAAAAATATACTTTATTATATTTGAAATATATTCCCTTTTTCAATAGTACATTGCAAATATACTAACAAAAATGGTTCCCAATACTTTTAACACACTTTAAAATAATTGTACTTTAGTATATTTTCTACAAATATTTTAGAAAAATATACTTGAAGTGAAAATTCAGTTTATTTTTTAAAAGTCCATTCATTTGCACTTTATTAAAAATATATTTTAGGTAGGCTATATTTTAACTGTGTGTTGGAAATGATCATTGTAACAATACATTAAGAAGTATACTTTCAAAATACATTATAGTATACTATACAATAGTATTTTGTACAAAGCATAGCTAAGTTTTATTTGTCTAATAATAAGACAAAGTATGCAATATGTAGTATTTGGAATAAGCCAAAGGTATTAATGAGCCTAGAATTTTTACTCAAATATATCACACCACGATAGCCTCGTGGGCATGTGCGCTGACATGTGCTTCGGGAGACCCGTCCCGGCTCGTGGACCTTTCCTGATCCCCTCCCTTCTCTCTCTCTCTCTCTCTCTCTCTCTCTCTCTCTCTCTCTCTCTCTCTCTCTCTCCAATATATATATATATATATATTTTTTTTTTTAAATACAAATAAATAATATATATAAATACACTTATGGTATATTGCTTCTATGTTTCGAAGACACTCGTAATGAATTTGTAATGTACTTGTAACACAAAAAAATTATAACTAATTATACTTGAAGTTGGTCCAATTTAGTACACAAAAGTACACTAAATACACTTAAAGTTATGCTTTACTACAATTTAATTACAACTAAAATATACTTAGTACAAAATTAGTTGTTTCAAAATAGCACACTTCTAGTTAACTAATCATTAACACACTTGAAGTATACTGATAATTAGTCTGGCTGCAAGTATACTTAGCTTTTTTCTTCTTTTTTTTTCTTTTTTTTTACCAGGGTATGTTGTATATGTTGTATATTGATAATTGTGGTTTATTTAAACCTAGGTTATTTCCCAGGAATGTGTCTACTGTGGTAAAAATTGGTAAATCTCTGTTAAAAAGATTTAATGAAATTATAAATTGTGCAAAATATTGTATGTCAGGGCAGCAAGGACAAGTGACTTGCAAATCGCTTGCTGCACGCTTCACAATGAATGCGGCTATTTTTACACTCAGGGCACATTATGGCATGTTTTCTATGTATGACGTTATCAATATAATTCATAATCCCATGTTTATAATAAACAACGCGTTATGGTTATTGTGTTAAATTGTGTTACAAACGGTGTATGCACAGAACAGAGGGGCGGGGTGAGCAAAGCTCATTATCATTTAAAGACACATGCACTCAAACGACGTGCTGAAAACAGAGCTGTTTTTGACCAGGTAAAATTAGTGTTTTCTTACAATACTAATGAGAATTTTTAATTAAAGTATATTACAAACTTTTCATTTAGACCCTAAAGAATCATATTAGCTTGTACAAAAATGACATTATATGACCCCTTTAAGACAAGACAAATGTCTCCACATAGATTAAACAGATTTATCAAAGTTTTTAGATCTATATAGGAAAAAACTAAACAGTGAGCTATTTATTTATGCAAACAGCAACTAAAACTTACCAGTAACTTATGAGGGCAGTATCTTCAATTCTTCGAGTCTGCTTCGACTTAGACTTGAAAAGCTTGGCTCTGATTGGTCAAATTGAATGTAGATTACTGAAAAAGACGCGCTGTTACACTTTGTGTCAAAAATATGACTGGCACAGACAAGTACGTCAATTTAATACAAATCTTACCTAGCATCACAAAATAATGAGGTTCCAAAATTCACACGCCATGCAAACTTGACGAAGCTGGGTAAAAAAAAATAAAAAACACATAGGCTAACACTACGTTTTCTATTAATTACTTCCCCCCAAAAAACTCTGTCATCACTTACCCTTCAGTAGTTCCAAACCATTTAAGACTTTCGTTCATCTTCGAAAGAAAAACTGAGATATTTTAATGAAACCTGAGAGATTTATATCCCTCCGATGAACGGTTCACCAAGTTCAAAAAGTTCATTGCAAAAAACATCACCTAATTCATATGAATCGCATTTTCCTCCAAGTCCCCTAAAGAGACATGATCGCTCTATATAATTTAACAGATTAAATTTATACTTCTAAATCTAATCACATTCAAGTAACATACCCACTGGTGGCGATCTCATTATCATAAGAACCAATCAGAGCCATTCAATGTACTTCGAGTACACTTTTTAGAAATATATTAAAAGTGTGCTTATGTTTAGCATATTTCTAAGAATATATTTATTACCAATGTACTTGTAGTAGGGGAGAGCTGGGACAATTGAAATGCAGGATGGATGAACCATTGAGATTTCCTGGAAAACCACTCACGACATGTACGTCAAATTTCGTTAGCACGTACAGCATGCAATGCCTACCAGACCCGCGAAAACATTTCTTCTTTACGTCATGCCGTTTTGGATTTAGGCCGTGTGTCCGCCAAAGCGATTTTTTTTTCACACAGCTGGCGTGTTTTATTCAGTTGTTTTCAATGGGAGCACCGCGTTTTTAAAACGCCATGAGCGTAACGAGGTTCTGAGCGTTTTTTTCATGCTGAAACGCTGAACGCTTGCCGTTTTTTACAGGTCGCCGATAGTTGAAGAATGTTCAACTTTGGGTAAAACGCAGCACTCATCACTGTCACTTTTACCCAACCGTCCAATCACAGTGGAGGAGGGGCGGGACTAATACCACACCGACCAACCGCCACATTCTGCTTGTAAAACTTCAACAGATGACAACAACAACTATAATAACGGAAAAAAATCATTTAAAACAAGAGCCAGAGAAAATATGTTACATTGTAGCGACATTTTAATATAGAATCAACACAGAAACAAAATATGTGTGAAATGAGATACTAGTAACACTTTCACGGATATTCCGTATCATAACAAGCAAAGTGTCTCAACTGAAAAAAATGCTGCGTGCTCTCAAGCGCCCATAGCTAGGTGTTTTCAGCAGAGCGCCCAGTGTTTTGAGCTGGCTAAAAACGCTTTGGTGGACACACGGCCTTAAAGCCGCTAAGCTATTTTTGAGCTCGGTAAGTGAATTCTTTCGTGCGGTAGCCTACTTTTTTTTGACTGTCAAGTTGTATTTAATGTTTCATCTGCCATTGTAATGATAATACGGCAGGTGTATTAGTACTGCAACCAGGGCCGTTTCTAGCCTTTTTGGCACACTAGGCGAGATTCCTATTGAACCTGATTTTAAATCACGCAGCACAAACAGAATGTCTACTTAATTAAAGTCTTGTGCTATTTTATAAAGGCACAAAGCCACATCATGGTTTCGATTTTAGTTCGTTGGCAAAATATAACACTAGAGACCTTTATGCTAGGCTATACATTATACATCTCATGTGTTGGGAAAAGGGAGAAGAGCGAGTTCGGCAAAAGGCGTATTCGAAATCGTGTCGAACCATAGACTGTAAAAAAAGATGGACGACGCCCCTTCGCTCTCTTCCATTGCTGAGAACTGAAGCCGCCGGTGTCTCGATATGGCGCTGACATCTTGGAACTTGAGTCTGCGCAGTAGCGATCTCGGGACCAGACCTGCGCAGTAGTGAGCAGGAAGTAAAGCCGCGAAATCAATGCTCCGCCCTCACTCTCGCAGAATGCACTCTCCCTGAGTGCACTTTTTTAAAAATTGATTGCAGTACGACAAGAGGCTTGTTAAAATAAAGTAAATACAATCCCCTCAGTCCTCCGAAGATCCCAAAAAAAATTCCCGTTGGTGCTTCAGTGACTACTTCGCTCAGAGAACCTGTCAATCACAGCTGTCAATCATGACGTTACACCACCGTTTTTATAGCATCACGTAACTAACTAAAAAACAACTTATTTTTTAAACAGACACTTGAACTTACATCAGCGTGATAAAAACTACAGTAAATGACAGAAACCACCTTTGGAAAAAAGATATTTGAAGTGTAATTTAATTGTTTAGTTGGCCTCACGTCCCGTTGAATAACATGGGGAGGCGGGGCTTATGACCTATACTAGGACCAGTCACCAGGGGGCGATCGAGACGTTTTGGCTTCACTTTTTAGGGCTTGTGCGGCACGCTTGGGTCGAACGCGTCAAAAACTTATGCCTGACCTATGCCACTGTAGATATTTAGAGGCGGGTGTCTTTTTGCCAAAAAGACAGGCACTTAGTGCAAATATAATATAACAGAAATAATAATAATAATAATAATAATAATAATAAAATATATATAAATAAAAAAAAAATCTCTTGGTGTGGTGGGGGCTCTCACTGGCGCCCCCCAGCTGTTTGCGCCCTAGGCTGTTTGCCTATGTCTAGAAACGGCCCTGACTGCAACACACCCTTAAGTGTGCAATATCAGAGTTTTTTACAACTCACCTAAAGGATTATTAGGAACACCTGTTCAATTTCTCATTAATGCAATTATCTAATCAACCAATCACATGGCAGTTGCTTCAATGCATTTAGGGGTGTGGTCCTGGTCAAGAAAATCTCCTGAACTCCAAACTGAACGTCAGAATGGGAAAGAAAGGTGATTTAAGCAATTTTGAGCGTGGCATGATTGTTGGTGCCAGACGGTCTAGTATTTCACAATCTGCTCAGTTACTGGGATTTTCACGCACAACCATTTCTAGGGTTTACAAAGAATGGTGTGAAAAGGGAAAAACATCCAGTATGCGGCAGTCCTGTGGGCGAAAATGCCTTGTTGATGCTAGAGGTCAGAGGAGAATGGGCCGACTGATTCAAGCTGATAGAAGAGCAACTTTGACTGAAATAACCACTCGTTACAACCGAGGTATGCAGCAAAGCATTTGTGAAGCCACAACACGCACAACCTTGAGGCGGATGGGCTACAACAGCAGAAGACCCCACCGGGTACCACTCATCTTCACTACAAATAAGAAAAAGAGGCTACAATTTGCACGAGCTCACCAAAATTGGACAGTTGAATACTGGAAAAATGTTGCCTGGTCTGATGAGTCTCGATTTCTGTTGAGACATTCAGTATTAGTAGACATTGGTAGAGTCAGAATTTGTCGTAAACAGAATGAGAACATGGATCCATCATGCCTTGTTACCACTGTGCAGGCTGGTGGTGGTGGTCTAATGGTGTGGGGGATGTTTTCTTGGCACACTTTAGGCCCCTTAGTGCCAATTGGGCATCGTTTAAATGCCACGGCCTACCTGAGCATTGTTTCTGACCATGTCCATCCCTTTATGACCACCATGTACCCATCCTCTGATGGCTACTTCCAGCAGGATAATGCACCATGTCACAAAGCTCGAATCATTTCAAATTGGTTTCTTGAACATGACAATGAGTTCACTGTACTAAAATGGCCCCCACAGTCACCAGATCTCAACCCAGTAGAGCAGGGGTGTCAAACTCAGTTCCTGGAGGGCCAAAGCCCTGCAGAGTTTAGCTTCAACCCTAATCAAACACACCTGATCAGGTTATCAAGTCCTTCAGGCTTATTTGAAAACTGCAGGTGTGTGTGTGTTGAAGCAGGGTTGGAACAAAACTCTGTAGGGCTGTGGCCCTCCAGGAACTGAGTTTGACACCTGTGCAGTAGAGCATCTTTGGGATGTGGTGGAACGGGAGCTTCGTGCCCTGGATGTGCATCCCACAAATCTCCATCAACTGCAAGATGCTATCCTATCAATATGGGCCAACATTTCTAAAGAATGCTTTCAGCACCTTGTTGAATCAATGCCACGTAGAATTAAGGCAGTTCTGAAGGCGAAAGGGGGTCACAGTATTAAACACAGTATTAGTATGGTGTTCCTAATAATCCTTTAGGTGACTGTAGTTTAAGGGTAAAACAGGTTTAACTGGCAGGAGGCGCTATCGGGACGGTTGAAACAGTCCTGACAGCGCCTCCTGCCAGTTAAACCTGGTCATAGCCTATACTGTTCATTGATTCATATACTGTTCCTAGACTTGTTTCTTATTTGCAAATTAATTTTCAATTTCGCAACACGTTATCTCTTTAATAATCAAAAGTCCAATCTTCAATAAATTTAATTTATCGTCTTCCGGTTGACCGCATTTTCTTCATAATATGACTCAAGGAAGAAATGTAAGAAAATTAATTGTAAACGGATTTGTCTGTCTTCGTCAAAATAGCCTATTAGAAAGATTACGCAAAATGCACATAGGCTTATTGCCTATTGTTTATTAGACAAAAATGGTTAATATGAACCTTTAAAATAAAATAAAATAAAAATATGTTTGTAACAATATGTACATAAGTTACTTGTCAAGTATTGTTCATAAAAACAAGCTTTAGATGAATAGTTGCCATTTATACTGATAAGTTTCATCCATCCCACCCCTGTGTTTCAATCGCCCCGCTCAGGCACGACGACTGAAACAAAGCACAACTACCGTTCAAAGTCAATTTTTACTTAAATCATTCTATTATATAATATATTTGTACCGAAAAACACATGATACCAAGAGAACACATGTGAGTTGTTGATCACAGAAAAAAAAAAAAAATCTATTTGTAACCTTATAGAAACCGACGTTTATCTGAAAAGGGTTTCAACTGTCCCGGCTCTCCCCTATACTTTTTAGAAATATATTAAAATGCAATTCAATATATTTCTAATGCACTTCAAATAAGCATGTTGGGAATATAAATGTATTATAAACATACTACTTGAATTTCAAGTATATTTTAAATACATTTAACGGTGAACTAAGTAACTTTTTTATCTTAACCGAACAGCTTTGGAGTCATTGGAATGGTTATATGACTGTTTTCGGGTTGAATGGTGGTCTTCTCGCACCCCCCTAACGCCTGTGAGCGGGAAAACCACCCTTGCAACTTTGGGCCGCCGGCCGGCCTCAGCGTCAGGAAGTATCGCGTGATATCAGGTCTCACGATGTAATGAACTGCTTTACGGCACTGCACACATACACTATCTAAACATTTATATGCTAGCCTTCTGTGTATCATACATACCTCAGTGGACATGGCTCCGTGCATTCACCGGCTTCTTTGAAAACAAATGCACATGACCAGCGGGAGAAGATGGGAGGGGAGCGAGTCGCCAACGAGTTTTGACGACAGTGTTGTCAAATATCTATTCCGAAGCTGTAGGGGGAGCTCTATAGAGAAACCCGAGAGCAAAAAGCGAAGAAATCGGCAAAGCTGCATAGTGCTGCTTTAATACTATGGCCCCTATCTTGCACCCAGCGCAATTGACTTTTTACACCGACGCATGTATCATTCATATTTTGCACCCGCGCACAGCGGACTTTTCCCTCCACAAAAGTACGTCGGTAGACTAGCAAATGAACTTGCGCTCCCGGGGGCGGTTCAGCGCAAAGAGGAGGCGTGTTCCGGCGCAAACGTTCCTTCATGCTATTTTACAGGTTTAGAAAACAATTCCGCCACGAACCAAAAAAACTAGTTTAAAGTCAGTGGCGCATTGCGCATGTTATTCATATGCTATTTTAAGGGCGCATGCTTGGCCATAATCAATGTAGCGTGTGCACAACGCGCATACACTTTGATTCTCTCATCTACACAGAAGCAGCAGTTTTCATTTTTGCAAATCATACATTATTACGATAGATAGATAGATCGATAGATAGATAGATAGATAGATAGATAGATAGATAGATAGATAGATAGATAGATAGATAGATAGATAGATAGATAGATAGATAGATAGATAGATAGATAGATAGATAGATAGATAGATAGACAATTTATTATAAAAGCATACATCTAGCTTACACATTTACCCAAATTATCATACGCCTGTTTAATTGAAGTTAATTAATGCCGAGGTCAGACTGCACGATTTTCAAAGTAGTCTGGTCACTGTTCTTTTCACACTGCATGACTATCCAGGGTAACATTCAGTTGCTGGTGTGTTCACACTGCACGATGCATCGGCGACAGGAGGTTTCACACTGCATGACTTTCAGGAGGAACAATCGCCGACAACTTCTGTCTGATCCGCAAACTACGTTTCGCAACCAAACACACGCGAGAAGTGATAAGGAAATAACGCAAAATCCCGCGTGCGTAAGACCGCAGTTCTCGCGCGAGTTTGAAATTGTTATTAAAAATGAAAGCCTGCAAGAAGCTTGCGATCCAAATTGACTGTGCACTGATTTGCAGCGAAAAGGAGAAAAAGAAAAACATTATGCGTGAGAAAATGGCTGGGAAGACAAGGGGAGCAAGGACTGTGTGTTCTGCAAAGAGAGTTTGGGGTAAATAAATAATGTTGCAATGTGCTGCTGTTGCTGCTGGTCAAGCAAATGTTTGTGCTTTGTTTCTGTTTGATATAATTGTAAATATATCTATTAAAATACTGATATTGTGGTCTATAACTCCTCCCCGAACTCCCCGCTGCTCTGTATCTTACTCTCTCATTGGCTGTCGGTCATCGCCGATGTAGTTTTCAGTCAGAACACTTTTCACACAGCAGGATTTTGAATCGCCGACAGGTCCAGATATTTAGCATGCCAAATATCTCACGGGCGTCGGCGACTCGTCGGTGATTCTCTCAGATCGCGTCTTTGCTTATTCACACTGCGTGATTGTCACTTGCGTGAACGAGCACCGATTTGCCTGTGATTTCGGGCATTTGTCGGCGATTTCTCAAAACCTGTCGGCGAGCCAAAATCGGGGCTAAAATCATGCAGTCTGAACTCGGCATAAGTGTGTTTCTCCATCCCAACGTCTCTTCTCTGTGTTTTACGGCCGTGACGAGAACGTTTCCTCGGCTGTGAACCGTTCCTGGCGCACGCCTGGCAAATCCGCCATTATAATAGGAATTCGCTATAGAACAAGCGCGCCTGCTCTTAAAGGGAATGTGAGATGACGCTCTGATTGGTTTATTTCACGTTACGCACAAACCACACCTATGAATAATGAAGCTACTTCAGACCAACCCATTTTAGATTTGCGTCGGGCGCAAGAGTCATTTATCCCGCCGGTATAATAGCAACAGCGCCCAAGACCTGCCCACAAAGTTACTTGCGTTTTGCGCTTGATACTTGCGTTTCAGATCGTTAAAATAGGGCCCATAGTTTTTTTCACCTGGGGTACCAGGGTTTCCCTCAATATGTCATACTTCAGGATTCCCCCGTCGTCGGGACATTGAAACGCTTAATGTAGCTTACCGGACTAAAACAGTGATATAAAAGACCAAAATAACTCATACCCTATTGGGGATGTAGGCTATATTATATAGGCTACAGGCAAGCAGATGGACTCAGAATATGAACGTAACGCAAAATTTCACGCAAAGCGTTTCTCCCTCTGCTGTCTCCCTGGAATGCTTAAAAACGGGTTGGAATTGTAACCAGAGAAATTCCATTTTTCAAAGCACAAATGGTTCATATTTACTCTTCAAACCTCGGGAAATATGTCAGTAAACTGTGCAGGGTGGGGTCTGACATGCAGAGGAGGAGAATAGATGTTAAAACTGTGTAACCAGCAGATCTTTTGGCTCTGGAGTTTTAAATGAAACTTTACTTAGGCTTTGATCCAAAGAGGGGTATTTCTTTACAGGTCAGCTGCACCGTTCCCCCACTTTTGAGACAAGAAGCCTGTGTCCAATTGGTCTGATCCTCTTGAACTTTGACCCTTGCCAGGGGAGAGACAGAGAGGCCATAGTTGTAAGTCCGTGTTTGTTTGGAACTCTGGTCTGACTTTTTTTTTTTCTTCTTCTTCTTTTTTTTTTTTGGGAGAGAAGAACATTTTTAAAGGCTTGAACATTTTCCACATGCGTAAGTAATTAAGCTCTGTGATGGACTCCTCCAAAGGGAGACAAATCCAACTAGATCTCTTCAGATTCTTCTCACACACAGCACATGTGTGCATGCTACTTCTTTTCTCTTCTTCCATTAATGCATAAAAGCGTAGAAAAATCTGTATTTCTGTTCTTGACTGTTTTTTACTTTTTCAGTTTACTATCCCTCATGCTCAGTGCACAATAACCACACAAGACAAGCTTTCTATGGTTCTTTCTTGCTTTATTTTCTTTTGGGGGCCAAGACCAAAAGGCTAATTTTTGGTGGTCCTCAAAAGTAATTTGACCAATTTTGGGCTCTCTAGGTCTAAATTCTAGTATGGTCTCTGTGTCTATGAATTCCTTGGATCATGCTGAATCGATCTATACCAATTTTCACACAAACCGCCTATCTGCCATTTCAAAATTTGTCATAAGTTGCAATGTCTTTTGAATGATTTATCATATCGGCAAAAAAATTGGTAAAGGTAATTGACTCCATGCACCGAAGGTACCTGAGAATTTAAAAACAGCACCACCTGTTCCTGAGATATAAGGATTTTTACCAAAACACAACTTTCTAAAGCTTTGTCCAAAAATACATTTCTATGTGTCATTACATTCCTTGTTTATGGCTATTCTGATGATATCTCATTTGCCATGTTCCTTCATTTTGAAGTAAATGAAATACAGTTATTTTTCAAACTTCTACAAATCTTGTCCAATTTTGTCTCACTCAGATCAGCTCAGAAATAAACAGATTTCTGATATTCGCTATCGTTCCTGATAAATACCTTTATGAAGTTGGCCATGGCTGCATTTGTTGTCCTGTGTTAATTAGTTAATTGGTTACCATGCTAAGCATGCTTGTTCCTTTTAACCTTCAAAGGTCTCCTTGGCATCAGGTCAAAAGTGTGTCTTATGTGGCACAGTGTGACAAGTGGTGAGCACTCAACCAGAAGGCTGCAACTTTCATGTTATGCATCTTTGTAACCGTGCATGTCATGTTGTGTCAATTCTGTCATAGTGCTAATAGTTTAGTTATTAGAATACAAAATGCAAATAGGCCTAAATGCTTTTGTCCGCTACCTGTTGCTTACACTTCTTAGTGATGTCCTGCAGGAGTACATCCATCTTTATCAAAACACACCAATGCCCTGAAACATGAAGAAGAGATTTCACAATGAAAAGATTAGAGTTAGAGAATATATCCGGTTGGGGATTCAATTCTTGTGTTCATTAATTCCCAATCCTGCACACCATTTGCTGCTCTAATAAATCGGTCCAGAGTTTGCTGAGCAAGCAGTCTATGTGCCATTAATGCTCGCTGACCACTGCTCATGCATGACATTAACAATTCTAGTTAATTAGTAAGAGTGATGTGTGTAGCACAGGCAAAAGCATTTAAAAGGAGAAACATTTAGCAAAGAAGGCAAGGTTGGTATACACTTAGTGCTTTTTGTGACAAAACAATTTATGCAAACTTACCTATTAAGGTATGCATGAATGCATCGGTCAAAGTTAAACATTTCACTTACTGTGAACTTTAAACTATGGAGAAGAGTGGGTTATACTGTGGACCCCTCTGACATCAACTCAAAACCTGATTTTACCAAGTGCACGGTAACATCAGGAACAACATTCCAATCAATCAATCAGATTTGAGGGACAAGTTTACAGTTTTTTAAGTTTAGGCTTAGAACCACGGGTAGGTGCTTCTACATCAGTGTTATTCACCTGTCATTTC
This sequence comes from Scardinius erythrophthalmus, assembly GCF_964197995.2. Classification (NCBI taxonomy): domain Eukaryota; kingdom Metazoa; phylum Chordata; class Actinopteri; order Cypriniformes; family Leuciscidae; genus Scardinius; species Scardinius erythrophthalmus. The sequence goes on along the minus strand of NC_138225.1, from coordinate 49,474,585 downwards.
CCTCTGACTTTAGGGATAACTTACGGGTAGTGTTAGGTTTAGGGAATTTTCAGACAGGAATATTGTTGCTGGATCAAATAAATACGTTGACCCAGGAACATATACTAACTGCAAAATCAAGACATCAACAGCCAATCATGTCGCTGGATCCGAAACGCACCAATTTTGAAATCCCTCATGCTCAGGGAGGATTAAAAGTCTCTCTCTGAAACAAAAGTGTGCTCTTGTGTTAACAAAGTGAAAAAGAAATATAAAAGAGAGTTCTACAGCTACAGCAACAAAAAACTTATCCCGTAGGGCATTTTACATTCTGAACTAATCCTGAACTAATTTTGGCTTTACTGTAAGTATTAGTACAGTATTATACCAAGTATTAGAAAATCATAGAGATTTGGGAGTGGGCATTTTGTCTTGCTTCCTAACCACCGATCAAGTCAATGGCCCTAAGACCGCAGGAGCAATCTGTACACTATAAAAATCATTGTCTATGGAAAGTCCCCATAAAACATGAAAACACAACGTGTGTGTGTTTGTGTGTGTGCGTGTGCGTGCATGCGCGTGTGTATGGTCACTTGTAACAGCCCTTAATCCAATTTTCCCATATAAAGCTCTATTTCAAAAACTCACTGAGGACTATAATCTTCTGCCTCATTTATAATCCTAACAGCTACCTAACTGCCCCCCCCCTCCCTCCTTCCCTCCTTCCCTCCTAATTGGAGTGACTGTGTGTGCACATTTTGGTTTGGTGTGGCATGTGTGTGAGAAAGAGAGTTGGTGGGAACCTTTTCTCATTTTGTGAGAGCCTGTTGTGCTTTTATCAGCCCCAAAAGTTAAATACAATCATCATTTACAATCCAAACCCCCTTTTTTAAATTCCATGGAAAAGAAAATACTATATATGTATTAGTGCTGTCAATCGATAAAAAAATAAATAACTAGATTAATCACACATTTTTCTGTGATTAATGCCGATTGAAAAACACTGAAGTATTTAATATAAGTTATTATACGCTTTAGTACCTTGTAGTGTAGGTAAAGATTTTCTGTAAATCACACATTTTTCCTCAAAGTCATTTTCCTGAAGAATTGGTAAATAGCATAAGTCTCAGAAACTACCTTTATGAAACTTTTATGAAAATATATTTTTTGTCTGTTTTGGTTGCTTGGCCACCTCAGTTTCTATTCACTAACATCATAGTGACAATAATAGTAATAATAATAATAATAATAAATATACAGTATATATATATATATATAATCAGATAATCAGCTTATTTTGTGTTTCACTCAAAGAACATCAAATGGTTTTGGAACAACATGAGAGTAAATAAATGATTTCTATGGTACACTTTAGACATTTTACTAACTATAAGTAACTTTGCAACTAAATGTCAATTAACTCTCATTAGAGTATTAGTAGACTGTCTGCTTAATATCTGCTAACACTTTTTGATGGTCCCCCAACATACATTCTGCTGACTATAAGTAATTTTGCAACTACAACTCATTCCACTAACCCGAACCCTAACCCTATCCTAACCGTCTACTACAGTCTACAAATTCTCTAATGAGAGTTAGTTGACATGTAGTTGCAAAGCTACTTATAGTTAGTAAAATGCCTAAAGTGGACCATAGAAATAAAGTATAACCCAGAATTTGTATTATTGAGAGAACTATTGCTTTAATACTTTCCATATGGTGGATAAATATTATTATAAACATACACTGTACATATATTATAAACATACATATACTGTACATTTATAGGTTTCCTTTTCTCATTTCAAATGATATTGTTACTATTTAAGACCATGCCTGGTTTCCCCTAAAAGTATAATGCTTTTGAATAATTGTACTCTTAGTTTTTTGCTGCAGGCAAATTATACTCAAACTGTCTTTCTCTGATCTGAACCAGTGCCAAATTCTCTGCATCAGAGCTACCCCTGCATCAATAACCCCTCATCTCTTCTAATCTCTTCTCACTGTCTCCTTCTGTGTCTCTTTCTCTCGATGTAATTATCAGTCAGGGTCGTGGGTTTGAAACACCCAGGCTGCCCAGAATTACTTACAGGTCTTTAAGGAAAAGCTAACCCTAAAATGAAAAGAAAAAAATCTAATTTTTTATCACAGAGCTACTTATTTTTGTCATATGGAGATTGATTAAATGAGGATGGGGTTCCTCTGAAGGATCTTTCCATTCAATACCCATCATATTTTTATTTTATTTTTTTAAACAGTTCTCCTGTTAAACAATGACACACATTTTCTGTACATATGCTTTGAATACATCTGTACATCTGCTGGAATACTCATGCTTCTCTGGTCCTTCTCTTGTCCAACATGCTGTAGACCCTGTATGTGATTTGGGAGTTACTGGAGAGAGGAAGGTTTAAAAAAAAAAAAAAAAAAAAAAAACCTGTAGGTCTATGTAGCTAAAATATTTTTTTGGCTTATAGAACAGTTGCTTCCATGTCAAGAGTAGAAAGCCCTCCAACCCTTTATTTTTCTTCTGATTTTGAGCCAAATAGGCACAGTGGTCTAATTGTTAAGGAATTCACAGGGGTAGCTCCATGATCAGTAGGGGGCTTTGGGTCAATTTCCTGATGCTTTCCTTTCCAAATAAACACAGATGACTGACCTGGCAAGCAGAGGTCCTCAGAACTCTGAAACATTCCACGTAGTGTAAACCTGTGTGTGTGCTCGCATATGGCAGTGAATGGGGGAAAAGGAAGGTCCCCCTTTGCTTATTTACACAAATTAGTTTGTGATAACTGCATGTAAACCAGAAATTCTCATAGACATTTGTTTCTAAATAAGCATCTGTTTTTCTTTAGGCCTATAGTCTTTGGTTTGCCAGATAAGCTTTTCTATCCTAATGATGGTAAAGCTGGGACTATATAGCTGGGATGCACACATTTTATTTATTTTCATAGTCCTAACCAAAAGTTGGTGATAATATGTATATCATCTGTTTTTTTTTTATTATTATTATTATTTTTTTTTTTCTAGTTACAAAACAGTGGTTTTCAGCTGACTTTTCCTCAAATCCTAGATTGTACACTGGACCTCAAATTGAATCCCAACCAGTGTTTGATTTAACTTTATAAAATTTGTGACAGTGACGGATAATTTAAAAGAATTTTCATCATTTTAACGATTAGACTAAGGTATTTGTTCTATAGCAATTCCTTACTTTTCTTTACTTTTTAAAGATCTAGTAAGAAAAAAAATCTAGATGTCTAAATGTAAAAAGTCTAAAAAGTCTAAATGTAGACCTAAATGTAAACAACTCTTTATTAATAAATTATCCCAAAACAGTTACTGTTATAAAAATATAGTATCTTGCATACATATTATAAATCATGAATATGGATATTTTTAATTATTCCACTTATTCTGGTTTCAACTGGGGTTGTATTGACTACCATCATGTTGACTTTGTGTGGTTGTTGAAGCCTCAACTTTTGTGTTCCTTTACACTTGCATTACACTGACTCATAGACATGGATAATAATAAAAAAATATTTGTGTTCATTTAAAAAAAAAAAGAAAGAAAGTCATATACATCTAATACAGAGTGAATACAGTAAACAGGGTGAGTAAAAAAAAGAATAATCACCGGCATGCCGACGTGGTCATGTTCCCGTGCGAAAAAGTCACAGTGGTACCCAAATTCCAAAAAAAAGAGAGCAGTTCCTCTATCCCTGGGTCTGAAGAGGGCCCGGAGAGTAACCTGGGAAAACCGAGACAACTTCCGGCAAATTTTAGATTTGCTCTGCAAGTAAGTCTGGCAAAGAGCTCATTCAAGTCCATTTCCCCATGCCGAGAAATCAAGGCACCAATCAGAAACGTTGAGGCGGGCTTTACACATGACGATCGCTCTGATTGGTTTTAGGTCTAGCCTATCCAGAGGCATTTGAGCGACGTCCACTCCGACATCCGTTGGTGAAGCACATTGCACATACATTTTAAATGCATTATTATATTCAAATTGCAAACACATGAGAACGTGTTACTACATTTCTCTCCGAAACGGCAGGAAATTAAATTCGATTTAATAGAGGATTTTAACTGTGACAAGATGATTGACAGGGCAGTTTACATGACGGGATGCACGTGACAGATCCGTCCGATAAAGATGACGAAGTAGTATGTCCCAAAGTTGCCTACTTTTTTGCTACACATTCAAAAGTAAATACATTTTCTTCACAAAAAGAGTACATATGGCGTAGTGTAACCATAGACTGTAAAAAAATAGAGTGTAACATAGGCGAATTGGGACGCAGCATATGGCTTTACACATGACGATCGCTGATTGGTTTTAGGAGTTTTAGGTGTTTCCAATTGCGCCCAGAGGCATTTGAGCGACGTCCGTTGGTGACGTCCCTTTGGAAATGAGTTATTAAAGGAGCTTTGCCAGACCATATCTCAGTTACTACTGAGAATGGTCTGGTTTTAACCAGGCTACCAGGAGAGTAGTGGGAGGAGAGAATCCTCACCACTCTCATCCGCCTCTTCTATCGCCAGCGGGAAGCAGTGTGCGGTTCGAGAAAGCAACCAAGCCGCCTCCTGCACCTCCTGCCCCATGGAACCAGGTAAGTTGCTCAGCACACTCAGACTCCGCTACGGGACGCCTCCCAGAGATAGCCTCCCGAGCCGAGTCCCTGTGTTCCACCTCGCTACCCCACTGCGGGTACGGCTACGATTCCTTTGGTCCAGCTTGTACGGTCTCTGCGAGCCTGGTTAGCGCTCCCCAGTTCGTCTTGCTGGCTCTTCCGGACCATCAGGCTTGGCTAAGCGACTCAGTTTCAGGCCATCCACTCCACTACAATGAGAGCAGCCAATGCCCATGTCTTGCGGGCGGAGATCACAGTCCTACTGGCGAAAGAAGGCGATAGAGCCGGTCCCTCCAGACGATATGAGGTCAGGGCACCACAGTTCCTACTTCATTGTACCCAAAGAAAGTCATATACACATATTGTTTCACTCGAAATAATTGGGCTCTCTTTCAAGATTCCTATCCGTCGGTCACAACATATGTCTCCGTTCTCTCCTTCAGGGAACGAGGGTTACCATATGTAACCGAGACGTTATTACTAGTGCATGTAACAAATGTAACAAGGACACTGTAAAATAAAGTGTTACCCAAAATGGATGTGCAAAAGATGAACAACTTAAAGGAATAACATCCAAATAATACATCATGTTCAAAGTAAAGCTCAATAAACAGCATTTGTAGCAATGTTGTTTTACAAAACATAATAATAAAAATATATATATTCTTTAAAAACAAAAAGCTGGTTTACAGTAAAGCCACGTTCACACTGTTTTGGTCACGATTTGGCTGTCTGAGACAAATGTTGAGAATTTTAAAAGATTCCTCTGATCCTAGGCCAACATCTTAAGTCTTTGATCGCTAGTTTGACATTGTTACGGGGCGAACAAGACATGAGGCGTGCGGATCCATGTGCAAGCTTTTATTCATAAACATAGTAAACAGGCAGGGTCAGACAACGGCAAGCAGGTTTAGTTAGGGCAAGACACAAGAGAAATCCTAGGGCAAGCGTGGGTCTATGATTAGCAAACAATATCCAACAGGGCCAGGCAGAGAGATAATCCAGGTACACAAGCAAAGATCCAAACGAGGGGCAAACAGAGTCCAAAGGGCAAGGCAGAGGGTTAATCCTGGAAACACGGGCAGATGTCAAAACACAAGAAAACAGGCAAGGCATAAACAACTCGGCTCCGTAGAGTAGCTATCGCTAGGATAAGCGCTAAACAATACTCGGCGATCACAGAGAGAAAGTCCAAGGCTTATAAAGAGTGTAATTGGTGATAGTGATTGTGAGATAGTTCTCAGCTGGGAGAGTGATTAGTGTAATCAGCTGGGTGTGTCGTCCGTGCAATGAATGATGGGAAATGCAGTCCAGTGTGCTGTGTGAGTCAATATGATGGAGAAGCGACCTCTGGTGGCTATCGGGCAGAAGGCCACAGACCGGATTCGTGACAGAGCCCCCCCCACAAGGAGCGGCTTCCAGACGCTCCAATACAATCCAGGAGGGTGGTGGAGCGGAGGCGGACCCGGGGGCGGGCTGGAGGGCCAGGCCCGTTGAGCGGAAGAAGGCCCAGAGATTGCAACAGGACGGCAGACCCGGACGGAGCAGGCTGTGCAGGCGACCAGGGCGGGTCAGGTTGTGCAGGCGACCAGGGCGGGTCAGGCTGTGCAGGCGACCAGGGCAGGTCAGGCTGTGCAGGCGACCAGGGCAGGTCAGGCTGTGCAGGCGACCAGGAAGGAGATGACCCTTCGGGCGGCCATGGCGGAGACGACCCCTCGGGCGGCCACGGCACAGGAACAGACACCGGCTCAGGAACTGGAACTGGATAAGACACCGGCTCAGGAACTGGAAAAGACACCCCGGCTCAGGAACTGGAACAGACACCGGCTCAGGAACTGGAACAGACACCGGCTCAGGAACTGGAACAGACACCACCGGAACAGGCACTGGAACTGGCACCACCGGAACAGGCACTGGAACTGGCACCACCGGAACAGGCACTGGAACTGGCACCACCGGAACAGGCACTGGAACTGGCACCACCGGAACAGGCACTGGAACTGGCACCACCGGAACAGGCACTGGAACTGGCACCACCGGAACAGGCACTGTAACTGGCACCACCGGAACAGGCACTGGAACTGGCACCACCGGCCCAAGTGTGTGCGTAGCCCACACACACCACATGGCTGTGGCCATAATGGCCAGTGTCGCGGTCACTGAGGGCTCAGGAACAGACGCCACCGGCTCAGGCTCAGGAACAGACACAGGCTCGACGGCGGCCATCTTGTCAGGGGACACAGGCTCGGCAGGTGTGACGTGAACAGGCTCAGCGGCGGCCTTCTTGTCCGAAGACACAGGCTCGGCAGGCGTGACGTGAACAGGCTCGGCGGCGGCCATCTTGTCCGAAGACACAGGCTCGGCAGGCGTGACGTGAACAGGCTCGGCGGCGGCCATCTTGTCCGAAGACACAGGCTCGGCAGGCGTGACGTGAACAGGCTCGGCGGCGGCCTCCGGGACAACGGCGGGCTGCTTGGGGACGGCCTCCGGGACGATGGCGGGCTGCTCGGGGACGGCCTCCGGGTCATTGGGGAGGCCGGAGGTCTTCCTCCTCCTCCGCCATCTTCGATGATGAGGTGCAGGTTCAGGTCTGGACGGAATTAATGGCGTATGGAGCTCTGGGCTGGGCAGCGGCGATGCATTCTCTGGGCTGGGCAGCGGCGATGCATTCTCTGGGCTGGGCAGATCCAGCGATGAGGGCTTTGTGCTGGGCAGATCCAGCGATGAGGGCTTTGTGCTGGGCAGATCCAGCGATGAGGGCTTTGTGCTGGGCAGATCCAGCGATGAGGGCTTTGTGCTGGGCAGATCCAGCGATGAGGGCTTTGTGCTGGGCAGATCCAGCGATGAGGGCTTTGTGCTGGGCAGATCCAGCGATGAGGGCTTTGTGCTGGGCAGATCCAGCGATGAGGGCTTTGTGCTGGGCAGATCCAGCGATGAGGGCTTTGTGCTGGGCAGATCCAGCGATGAGGGCTTTGTGCTGGGCAGATCCAGCGATGAGGGCTTTGTGCTGGGCAGATCCAGCGATGAGGGCTTTGTGCTGGGCAGATCCAGCGATGAGGGCTTTGTGCTGGGCAGATCCAGCGATGAGGGCTCTGAGCTGGGCGGAACCAGCGGCGAAGAGGGCTCTGAGCTGGGCGGAACCAGCGGCGAAGAGGGCTCTGAGCTGGGCGGAACCCGCGGCGAAGAGAGCTTCAAGGTCGACGGAATAAAAGGAAACAAAAGCTCTGCGGGCATGACGCTATCTGTCACAGGCGCAGCAGGCATAACGCTCACAGTCTCAGGGGCGGCGGGCATGACGCATACTGCCTTGGCTTCGGCAGATCTGGCGTGAAGTGCAGGCTCGGCTGGACTGGCGTGAAGTGCAGGCTCGGCTGGACTGGCGTGAAGTGCAGGCTCGGCTGGACTGGCGTGAAGTGCAGGCTCGGCTGGACTGGCGTGAAGCTCTAGCTCGGCTGGACTGGCGTGAAGCTCTAGCTCGGCTGGACTGGCGTGAAGCTCTAGCTCGGCTGGACTGGCGTGAAGCTCTAGCTCGGCTGGACTGGCGTGAAGCTCTAGCTCGGCTGGACTGGCGTGAAGCTCTAGCTCGGCTGGACTGGCGTGAAGCTCTAGCTCGGCTGGACTGGCGTGAAGCTCTAGCTCGGCTGGACTGGCGTGAAGCTCTAGCTCGGCTGGACTGGCGTGAAGCTCTAGCTCGGCTGGACTGGCGTGAAGCTCTAGCTCGGCTGGACTGGCGTGAAGCTCTAGCTCGGCTGGACTGGCGTGAAGCTCTAGCTCGGCTGGACTGGCGTGAAGCTCTGGCTCGGCTGGACTGGCGTGAAGCTCTGGCTCGGCTGGACTGGCGTGAAGCTCTGGCTCGGCTGGACTGGCGTGAAGCTCTGGCTCGGCTGGACTGGCGTGAAGCTCTGGCTCGGCTGGACTGGCGTGAAGCTCTGGCTCGGCTGGACTGGCGTGAAGCTCTGGCTCGGCTGGACTGGCGTGAAGCTCTGGCTCGGCTGGACTGGCGTGAAGCTCTGGCTCGGCTGGACTGGCGTGAAGCTCTGGCTCGGCTGGACTGGCGTGAAGCTCTGGCTCGGCTGGACTGGCGTGAAGCTCTGGCTCGGCTGGACTGGCGTGAAGCTCTGGCTCGGCTGGACTGGCGTGAAGCTCTGGCTCAGCTGGGACTTCGACGGAAAGAGACTGTGGAACGGTGGTTTTGGCAGGACAAGACCCCGTTCGGCTAATCTTCTTGGCCCTCCGTGCTGACATGAGCGGTAGGTCCATCACGCTGGACATTAATCTATGACGTCCAGATACTGATCCGGCGATGGGCCTGATGGGTGGCATGACGTGATCCTCATCCGTGATACCCACAGTGAATAGTGAGCCAACAGTCAAAGCAAAATCAAAAAAGCCACTCAGTGATGAACGTGGACCCTCACGTCTAAGCTGAGATTGCAATGGTTGATTAATGCCATCACAAAAAATCTCAATCAAGATAATGTCCGGTAAATCAGAATAACGAGAGAAGACTAAAAACTCTCTAATATGGTTCTCTAGTGATCGTGAGCCTTGTTTGAGGGTAAACAATAGTCTTGTAGTGTCCATACCTGACAAATGTCCATCTGAAAAGTTGCTGGATCCTTGTGTGGCCGAGTATTCTGTTACGGGGCGAACAAGACATGAGGCGTGCGGATCCATGTGCAAGCTTTTATTCATAAACATAGTAAACAGGCAGGGTCAGACAACGGCAAGCAGGTTTAGTTAGGGCAAGACACAAGAGAAATCCTAGGGCAAGCGTGGGTCTACGATTAGCAAACAATATCCAACAGGGCCAGGCAGAGAGATAATCCAGGTACACAAGCAAAGATCCAAACGAGGGGCAAACAGAGTCCAAAGGGCAAGGCAGAGGGTTAATCCTGGAAACACGGGCAGATGTCAAAACACAAGAAAACAGGCAAGGCATAAACAACTCGGCTCCGTAGAGTAGCTATCGCTAGGATAAGCGCTAAACAATACTCAGCGATCACAGAGAGAAAGTCCAAGGCTTATAAAGAGTGTAATTGGTGATAGTGATTGTGAGATAGTTCTCAGCTGGGAGAGTGATTAGTGTAATCAGCTGGGTGTGTCGTCCGTGCAATGAATGATGGGAAATGCAGTCCAGTGTGCTGTGTGAGTCAATATGATGGAGAAGCGACCTCTGGTGGCTATCGGGCAGAAGGCCACAGACCGGATTCGTGACAGACATGTTCGCCAACCGCTGGTAAAGACCGCTGCAATCAAATTTGACCTCAGATAAAATTCTGTCAGTGTCAGAAGTTTTGAGGCACAGCACTGCAGTGTGGCTTCTCCTACGACAACCGTCAAATCCAAAACCAATATGAGTGCCGAACCTGATGATTCAATAAGTGAGACAACAACCATCACGTGCTCCACACACATTGTCCATATTTATTTTTTCATTGTTTTTATTTAGACAAGTCATAATCAAAATGAACGTTAGTGATTGTTTTTTTGTTTGTTTCCTTGTCACCATCTTTATCCCACACGTAAATTCAGCTCACAGTCTCTGAATGTGTCACGGATTGATGATGAAAACTCCTCCTTGCATGCGTCCGTTTTTAACGCGTCTTGACTGCCGTACAGTCTGACATTGATGACACCTGAGATCCTATGTGACATGGCTTACAGCGGGGATCTGACAAGCAACAGTCGTAAAGGACTGTTATAAATCGCACAGTGTGCACCGGGCTTAAGGCACTTGATGGAAGTAAATGGGGGAACATTTTGGAGGGTATAGGGTCGGCCATCATCTATTGACTTGGATTAGGTCCAAAATGAAACCGTTTAAACACAAATCAGTCTGAGATCCCATGCCATGACTACTTAAGTAGACCAAAGAAGGATCTGAGTCCCCTTTCAGGGACAGGGACAGTGTGAATGTAAAGAGAACTGGCTTTGTGTAGTAAGCCTCGATCTCCTTCATTCAACCCTAACAGAGGTATCTCTTTAAGAAACACTTTTTTTCTAATGTGAGGAAATATATCTCTACTGGTGAGTTCTTTATTATTATTATTTTTTTAAAACATTTCTGTATATAAATGCACACTGCACAAACTCAACCACTTTTAAAAACACACACATAAAACTGGACAGACTTCACGTCAGATCTCACTGAGCGGGCTCATGGAGGTCAGCGGTTGACTCCCACTGGGCATATATGTTCAATCTTTTGACCTACTTCAACCGCATTTAGAGCCAGAAACCAACTGTTAAACCCTGCATTTGTAAGGAGTAACCATGAAACCAAAATGTATGTTTTCCTTTGCTTGTGGCCGATCCATTTACTACAAAGCCTCTTAGATTCAAACCTTCACTGGATATTATTCCCTGCTTTTGTTATATGCTTTTTTGGAATAAAAAAAAAAAAAGCGTGTTTCAATATTTTTAAAATGTTCAAATGTTATTTTAATAGTTCAAGAATAATGATTTCATTACACTTTAATTACAAAGTGACCTAATAGCTTTCCAGGCTAAGGCCACTTTTTTTTTTTTGCCAAAACATGGAAAGCAGCCTCAGTAGGATGGAAAAGAAGTTCTTTTCCTTGGCATCTTACACTCCGCTTGCACTGTCATTTATCCCGTAAAGGATGCCTTGCAAAAATTATTATTATTATTATTTTTTTTTTCATTTTAACACTATTTCTTAATCATGATTTGCTGGGAAATGTGCCAGGTGTGCAATGTGTCTGAAGAAAATTGTGTGTTTATATCTTTTTACAGTGCAAGCCTCAGTCGCATCATTGCATGTTATATAAAGTTGTTGTGTTGTTATGCGGTCGCTATGCTTGTTCTGGGTGGTTCATAGGGGATTTCTAGGTGTTTTTTTAATGGATGCTTACTAGTCCAAATCAAAAGGCCTCACTCCCAAGTCTTTAACTTCTGGTCTTTATATGTGGCTCGTTTCCCTCCTTCAATGTGGCTGAAGCCATTCAATAACTGTGTAAATTTATTGTTGTTATTCAATAATAACCCTCCCCTCTAGAGAGCTTTTACTCACTGTGACCAGACCTTGTGTCAAACAGTTGATGCCATGATTTTCATAACGGATCAGATTTTCCTTTTCAGAAGACTTTAAAGAGCTGACTGGAAAGTCAGGTGGAACACTTTTATGATACTTTGGTGATTTTGGAGCTTGACAAACCTAGTTCTCATTGACTATCTTAATGTGGAGAGAAGGAAACATAGGCAAAGATATTCTTAAAAAATTAAAACAACGTCATAGAGGTTTGGAATGAAATGAGGGTGAGTAAATAATCAAAGATGTTTTTTTTGTTGTTGTTTTTTCACTTTGGGTGAAACTTAGCACACCACTTGCATCCTTCTCAAAGCCACGTGTGAATAATTAGCTTATTTAGTGTTAGGTTATTTACAAGGACCACAATCATGTTACAAGATTTTCTCTCATGCTCCTCACACACACATGCAAAGCTATATGATTGTGTGCCAGTGAACCCCCAAATCCCTCAAGCTATACTTTCTCACTGGCTAGATGTAATATTTACATATCATTCTGTGCCAGTTTAAACATCCAGTCTTTGCCAATACAGAATCAAAATAAAACGAGCTGTTTTTCTTGACTAAAACTCCTTACTAGTCACTGATGTCCCCACCAGAAAGAAAAAAAGAAAAAAAAAGAAAGAAAAGAAGGTGGAGTGGGGAAAGCCTTGGCAATAAAATTGGTGGTTAACACTGCTGTGTGGGATCATACAGCATGTATAGGCGCTCGCGTGAGTGTGTTTTAAGAAATTTGAGACCCTGCAATTCAGATCATTTCTAAAAACTTACATTGACTTCTAAGGTAATAATGAGCTTTAGAGCTCACAGAGTTTTTAACTTTAGTTTTCTTTTTGTCCAGACATTCTTTAGATTACCAGCTGGTTCACATAAATGTACCGGAACAAAGGTGATTTTAACACAGTCCAGTTGATGTGATATGTGATACCAGGCATCATGTCCACTGGATTCAAATGTTGAGTGTAAACTGTAACAGGTGCCTTGGGTCTGTGTTCATCGGTTTTACCATATGGACATATTTGCCATGATTTTAAAGTGATTTTCTGTTCCCTTTGTCCCTCGCTGCATCTGAAATTGCACAGAGTAGATACTGCGTTTGAATTTGAATAAAGTGAAAGTGAAGTTTAAATTTTGAAAAAAGTATGCTTTACATAGTATAAATGTGGGTAGTATGAATGCAATACTTATGGGATAGTAAAGTGTCCATCTAATGCAGTACTATTTGCCTACTTTTTTTTCCGAATACTACGTATTTGGGACATAGTACTCTTTTGGTGTACTGTTTTTCACATTCTATATGTAGTAGGGAAGTATTTGATTTCGGACACAGCGTCTGTGTTCTCTTCCTGTGTTTAGTTTATGTTTGCTTTATGCCTTGTTAGTTTCCATAGTTACCCTTGCCTGTTACCATGGCTACCAATTATGTTTTTGCTTTTTTTTTTTTTACAAATTTTTTTGTTTTTTTCTGTGTGCAAACAAAACACTGACTTTGCTACATAAAATTGAGGTTAAACCACTATATAACTTTAAAGGGATGGTTCGGAATAATTTCAACCTAGGGTCCTTTGCACCATGACCTCGAGCCAAACAAGTTTGTAAGTACATCAGGTGTTTATTTAAATAACACTTGCCTGATGGCTCATGCTACCGCTAACCTGAACGTCGAGGTCACTTCCGTGATTTGGGAAAAGCCTGTAAAATTCCTGGCAGAAAGCGATACATAAGGATGTAGTGTAAAGATGCCCAGTTCCAGGAATGCACTAATATTTTGTTGGTAGTACCAGTTTGCAACAATTATTAGTTAACACTAAGTTGTCAACACATCGGAAAATTTTTCCACTTTTCCCTTACACTTTTTGTTTTGCAAAGGACTTTTACGAGCTTTTCCCAAATCACGGAAGTGACCTCGACGTCCGGGTTAGCGGTAGCATAAGCCATCAGGCAAGTGTTATTTAAATAAACTCCTGATGTACTTACAAACTTAATTTACAAGATACAACCTTGGATCCGTTAGCGCCTGCACCATTCGGCTGATATCTCTAAATAAGCTCTAACTTTAATAATGTTCGACCAAGGGAAAAAAGACTTCTGCGGGGGCGGGGGGGGGGTGCGGTGTTTGGCTCAAGGTCATGGTGCAAAGGACCCTAGGTTGAAATTACTCCGAACCATCCCTTTAAAGATATCTTTCCTATTGTTGTGGGCCTTGAAAGTGTAAGTTGCGTTGGATCTCTCTGGAAGGACAGATTTAATTAAAAATATCTTAATTTGTGTTCCGGAGATGAATGAAGGTCTTATGTGAAGCGACACGAGCAGTTTCAACTTTCTTTTATAACTTATAGAAGATTTAACTTGACTTTTGAGTTTGAAAATGACTTGTACAGCAAATTTGATAATGCTAAATTTAAAGTAGCAACAGAACTCAAGTTTTTAAGTTAAAATAATCTGAAGAACTAAAACCTAAAGGATCATATTTATTCTCTAAAACAAATATTTGTTTACACCCATTTTTTTCTTTCTTTTTCAAGAGTGAGCTCACTCTTACTATATGAAGCATTTATCGACAATGGCGGCTAGCATGTTTTGCTCATGTCAAAAAACATATTTGCATTTCCAATAGAAGATGTTTACTATCAAACCCTCACAGGTGATTGGTTGTTTGTCCACTATGCTTCACATAGACCAGGGGTGGGCAAACTACGGCCCGCGGGCCACATGCGTCCCGTTAGGCTGTTTAATCCGGCCCGCCAAGTATTTAAAAAAAATGTCTTAAGATCGCATTAATTTTGCCTTTTTTCTTGCAATACTTTGCGTTATATATATATATATATTGCGTTGCATATATTTGACAATCGGAATATCAGATATTGCATGCCATAGCTAACAAATGTAAAAAAGGAAAAATGACATAAAAGCAGATCATCATTCATTCAGCGCTGTTGTGGCTGCAGTGTGTCACCATGGAAACCAAACAGACAGCGACTTAAGCGCATAGACTTGTTGCACGTTAATGTTTTTTCCTTTTTTGGAAACTCAATGAGAAAATTTTTTTTGACTATGCTCCCCTGTCTGCCATGTACAGAACCCGTTTTTTTTTCATTAAATGTTCTGATCTCCCTTTGCCTTTTATGTTTTATTTTATTATTCTTAAAATAAATTTGTATATTCGTTTATTTCCACAAATGTATGACTTTTGGAAGTGAAAATTGCCATTCAGTTTTAATAAAGTTGAATTAACGTAACCTGTAATTTTTACTCTTCTAAGTGTACACTTGCAGATGTTTTGTTTCTTATTTACTGTTAGGCCATTAAATAATAATAAGGATAAACAATATTTAAAAAGTATAGGCTATAATTATCTAACATCTTTAAAAATTAACATCAAAACATAACATGCTAAATGGGGGATATCTAGCATAAAAAAAATTATTGTCAGAATGTCGTCTCTCAGTTGTTGAATTTCGCACAGACATTGCCACAACATTGTCTGTTTGCTCAGCCCGATCTTATGAAAGTGCGAATACCACGAATTGTATTTGTAGTGCATAATATGTTTTCGCGTGCATATGATATGCACTTAATGGCGTGTAATAGGCACGCACTCCACACCCCTAATCCTAACCAAGGGGTTTACAGTGTGTAGCATGCACGAAAAAAAAAAAAAAAAAAAAAAAAACATTTTTGGCATATAAATGGCACGAGAAATAAAATTTGTGGTATAGATACGCACTTTCATGAGATCGTGCTTCATAATCTGCTACTGGGCCGGCCCTCTGTCAAATTTTTAAAACCCAGTGTGGCCCTTGAGCCAAAAAGTTTGCCCATCCCTGACATAGACTCTCATGTGGGAGTAAGCAATCCTATGCCAATTTGTGTATATGTGTGTGAATGGGGATTTGTTAGAAGTCCTTTCATGCCAGCTTTCCAAAGTCTGCAACAAGGCCCTCAGGGGATCCTAATATGCAAATCAGCTGTGGTGAAATTGAAATGTATATGGGATTTATTTCCTCTCGATAAATGATAAAGCCTGCCTCTGATAAATAATAGATGGGACATCAAATATTCATAGCATGCAGCAAGTAGATAGAAATACAACGATGGGCCACTGCTTACTTCCCCATGCTTTAATATAAATAATAAAACAATAGTGCAACAAATCCCAGCAGTCCAATTAACACTGTCCAAGAGGAAAAACTAGCAGAAGAATGACAGGGACTGTGTATATGTGTGTTGGGGGGATGATGATTTGTGGGTTTGGGGGGGCTTTGATGATCCTGCTTTGCAACACATGCACATTTACATACATAGACACATTACATTTTTTTCCTTAACATGCACGCCACTCACATAAAAACAACTGATGCCGCATCCATTGTTCACAAACACATCAGTGCTGCAAGTTTCCACCACACACCTACATGTACCCTTACTCACACACACACACTCACACTCTGTCTCTCTCTGATGAGCCACAAACAGTTGTCGGCTGTCAACCATTTCTCATGCTGACAGCCACGCTGTACACGCTGTACAGCATGCGCTAAAAGACATATAGCTTTAATTTGTGTGCATGGATTTTCAAGTTTAATCTTTTTGTCTGTAGTGACAAATAAATCTCCTGAGAAGGACGGCACACGAAGGAAAAGATGCCCGCAGAATAAATTAATTCATAGTAAAATTAAATGTATTAAAAAATGCATCAAGCCGGTCTGCAACTTCATTCAAACACTAAAACACAGAAACGCTAATCATTTACCATTAGTATAACCAAATTATACATAGATTACTATTCATAAAATTAAAATGTTATATAAAGCAAGTTATATGATAAACTGTACGTTTATAACATTTATGCTCTGTTATGTATTTTGGTTTAGTTTTTAATCTGTTAACTTGTTTTCCATTTTCCATTTTTATTCACTGAGATGATACAAAAGGAAAAATAAATAATAAAGTTATAATTTTATTTATCAAAATATATTACCATTCGCTGATGTGTCCAGGTCGCTCTCAGTCACCAAATGTTTGGTCTAAAACGCAACTGCCATCATGTTTTGCCACAGGACAGCAAATGTGAGTACATTTTCTGTCATCTTTGCAGGACTGTGATATGAAGAGTGTGCAAAGAAACATATTTTAGCAACAGTGCGAAAGTGAAAAGCACATTCAGTAACATGCAAAATACCGGTATAAACATGTGAACATGACTAAACTAACCTTCTCATTATCTCCCTGCTTTAGTTTCCTCAGTTTCTTTGTGGTATTGTTTGTTTGTGTAGTTGTGATTCTGATACTCATGCGCGTGCTCCTTACTTTAATTAAAAGACTCTTTATTTATCTTTAATTTGTGCGTGACGTGTTCATCTAAACATGACAAATGTGGGGTTAAATGGGGTTTTAGTCATTCCACTTCATGTTGTGTATAAGAATATTGTCGATCTATATAGACAGAACCATCAGCAGACTAGCATTCAAACAAGGTATGATTTGAAAGTCATGTGTTATTTTTAACTGTTGCGCTGATAATAGGTGATCTTAAACATTTCAAGTGCATGCTAATAATAAAAAATACTGATGTTTGTTCCCAACTGACAACAGGCAAATGTGCATGAAGTAATGTTCAAGCTATAAGGATGAGATCTTATGTTTTGTGAAAAGTATTTTATGAAAATGGAGTACTTTGTTTGTTTGCCTTCCATTTTTTTCATCTGTGCCTCATCTTCTACACTTCTTTCCCCAGTGAAGTGAAATGGAGAAACCAATCTAAAATCCATCAGGATCTTCCCAAACCTGCCTACTCCGCCCCCCTCTCGGGGATGTGGCGGTGTGTGTGACTGTGTATTGTGACCGTCTGGGAATTGGATGAGATTGCGTGTTTAGCAGGCCAGCTGGCTTGGCTGATATGAATTGTATCCCCCCCACCCCCCTCTCACGCTCACAGTGAGAGGTCATGACCTTGCGTCTTGACGGACTGCATCAGCCTATTGTGGGGCACTTTAATCCATTAAGTGACAGCCAATGGCAAGGTAGAAGGGAGAGAAGAGAGCAGGAGTATGAGGGAAGATGCAATTCACAGGCTGTGAGGGAAATTGGAAATTGAAGGGAAAAGGAGGACGATTTGAATCCATTATTGATCATAGGCATGGAAAGCCTCAGGAATGTGACATGGCTGCTTCGAACCCCAAATAGGCAGCATTACAAATCATGCTAAATCTTTACGATTACACAGATTTTTAGCGATATAAAATGACATTCAGAACTTTAACTTTTTTATTATACATTTTGTGCTAATAATAAATGGTGCAGATCCTTTTGATGACAATATACAAGAAGCTTGTAACTCGAACATTTCTATTTCGGCAGCATGGCCTTTCTTAGCAAAAACATTGCAGGCAGAATTACAGCATCAAAAATAGAAAATGCACTGTAAACTTCAACATTTTTGGAAATGTTGACTTTTATGAAGCAACAAAACATAAGGGATTGATCTAGCAATTATATAAAAGACGTCTGTCAGCCTTGATTTAAATTAAACAAACGTTTACAGACACACAACAGCACTTTCGTTCTGTAAGTCTCACAGAATTTAGACAATTTAAGAATTATATTATTACACTTAGTGGTTTGGGTTCCATTCTGTGTAGACTACCATCTCTCAATAATATAATATAATATAATATAATATAATATAATATAATATAATATAATATAATATAATATAATATAATATAATATAATATAATATAATATAATATAATATAATGTAATGTAATGTAATGTAATGTAATATAATATAATTAGGGCTGTTAAACGATTAATCGCGATTAATCACATCCAAAATAAAAGTTTGTGTTTACATAATTTATGTCTGTGTACGGAGTATAATTATTTTCTATATATAAATACACACACATGCTTATATATATTTAAGAAAATGTGTTATTTATATATAAATTATATATAATATAAATTATATATAATATAAATATATATACACAGTATATACATGCAAATATTTCTTAAATATATACATGCATGTGTGTGTATTTATATATAGAAAATAATTATACACCATACACACACATGTATTATGTAAAAACAAACTTTTATTTTGGATGCGATTAATCGCGATTAATCGTTTGACAGCCCTAAATATAATATAATATAATATAATATAATATAATATAATATAATATAATATAATATAATATAATATAATATAATATAATATAATATAATATAATATAATATAATATAATATAATATAATAAAAAAATCTTAATTTACAGTTTTAGATCCACAGCTCTGTTACATATAAGAAATTGTGTCAGTGAGAAAATTCTGTGTGAGGTTGCAGTTACAGAATACTTCTACACCGCTGCTTACAATATGTGCTTTGACTTTTTTGTGCTTTTTATTGGATAGAGACAATCTATTTAAAAACAGGAATACTTAACAGGGGGTTAAAGAGTAACTGACCTCTAGTGTCAGTAGGGTGACAGTATCTTAATCACTGAGAAGCCCAAAGTCATTACATCTGCATTTGGCCCATCCTCCACATTATTGATCCTGGTCCATTCCTATTACCAACCACACCTACCCAATGAGGTCTTGCATTGTGGACAAAATGAGTGAGTGCTCTCTCTCTCTCTCTCTCTCTCTCTCTCTCTCTCTCTCTGCATGCCTGTGTGTGTGTGTGTGTGTGTGTGTGTGTGTGGATAGTAATAGGATAGTAATGCAAGTATATTTTGACCTTATGGGGACATTTTTTGGCAATCAATCAAATGTGATGGGTAGGTTTAGGGGGAGGGTTAGAGTTAGGGGATAGAATATACCGTTTGTACAGAATAAAAATCACTACATATCACTGCAGTATGTGTGTGTGTGTACTGGATATGGGTTTGGTGGTGTACATGTGGGATTTTATTGTTGTGTAAAAATATGCACTACTAGCAGTGATATCCCTGTTTAGGAGCTCAGACATATTTCCTTTTGACAAGAATCCCACTTTTGACTTTGACATCTAAAGAAACATACACAAAGATTACTTCTGACATGAAGTGTGTCTATCTGTGGGTATGTACACACTCAGAGCATCTGCCTCTGCAGACATACACTGCCTCTGGCCACTGCAGTCATCTGAGACATGTTCATATCATTTGATCAACAGTGGATGGAGCAAAGGAGGTTAAGGACTGAAAGGGATGTGATCCACTTGTTGGTTGGTTTCCTTACAGGCAGAATCCCATAGGCTCCCTTATTGTCCTTTTCTTACCCCCTTCTCTATAAATCTTTTTTTTCCTTTTGTCCTGTCGTTTAATGGTTTAGTCCAATGTCTCTATTAAAGGTAAGTAAAGCTTATAAACTATAAAATGTTATTCTACTTTCCAGAATTCATTGGGCTGTCCTTTTACACACAGCCTCAGAGGTGACCGCTTAAAAACTTGTAGTTAAAGGTTGTTCAGTGCTAAGAGGGGCTGTGGGAAGGTGAAAATATAAGCTGACATTACAAACAGATGTCAATTAAACTTGACAAATAATATCATTTTAATCATCTACTTTGTGTCTCACAGAATAATAATAATAAAAATAAAAATGGGGGTATTTTTGTGGCCGTGAAGGGCTTGTGTTGTTGTTTTTGCTGTGTGCAAATCTACCATCTGGCCCGGATACAGACTGGGTTGGGCTGACAACAATAACCTCAACTGTCATAGAATCACACACATGCACCATTGTGGCAGTGACTAAAGAAATATCAAAGAGGCTGACAAAGTTATCACATTTGACATTAACTTGATCAACAATTTTATGTTGGCAGGTGAGACGAGTATACAAGACGGCAAGACTATAAGTGAGTAAAGCAGGTGAGTATATCCAACAGGTAAAATTGATAGGGGAGACTGAAAAGACTTCGGGTAACAAAGACGAGAGTGGAAGACATCGGTATTGTTGGTATTGTGAGAGCAGGAGCATTAAGAAAACTGCACGAGCAAGAGACAGGTGGAGATGGTGAAGATGCATACAACCACAAGGTAACCAGTAGATCTGGGGACCAGGGCTGCGTTTAAGTCCAATTTTTTATGCCCTTCCCTCGCTAACTTCCCTCCGTCTCATTCCCTCGATGTACGTCATTTATGCACCTGTTAAAAAATTAAATATAAACATTAAATATTGATATATTTATATTAAATATAAAACATTTAAAAAAATATAAACGAAAATAAGACTGAAATACAAACGAAAAGGATAAGAATGCAATAAACTATAACTGTGTAAAACGAAACAAAACAAGTTAGTAGCTACAATTATTAAATGCGGTTAAATGTCAAAACTCCAATATCAAACTCTAGATTGTGTGGGGTGGGGGTGAATTAAGCACAATCTGCAGTGACATCACAACAGTGTTGCACTGTAGTCTATAGCAGGGGTTCCCAAACTTTTCCATGCCAAGGCCCCCCAAATACCACTAGGTTCTGGCCAAGGCCCCCCTTTTGCAGGATGTGTTACTGAACCCATCGACAATACTACGGCACGTGTAGAAATAAATAAATAAAACTTCTAGGTGAACATCAGATTATGTGATGGTGTTTGATACCAGATTGATTATAGAGATGCACCGATTACAATTTTCAAGGCAGATTCCGATTTTTCATTGAGTTTTAAACTCAATGAAAAAGTTGAACGCACAAAGTTGAAGTGCTCAGGCAAGTTTACAAGTGTTTGTCTAAAAGTGGAGTTAAATGCTGCCCATGGTGGAGCAGATGGAACTGAAGGAGAAGGGACTACTATGGTTGTGGCGAAGGAGAGGAACTCAGTCTCTGTGGCTATGAAGGCCTTCCAGGCCGTGACAGGGATGACTAAACTTGAGACCACCCAGATCACCAGGCCATCAGACTTGGAACCACCCAAACTTGGGATCTTTCAAGAGAGTTTAGAGCTGGACTTCTTCCTCCTTTGCCTCCTCTGCACTGGGGTCAATGGGGTGTCTGAACTGGAGGATTGGTCAACAGGAGGGAAATCTAGAGTGGATTCTGGATGCTCTGGGATGACCGGAGTGAACTGTGGAGGATCTGGGGAAAAGGATCAGCATGGCTGAGGTCCTCCTCCAATTCTTCCATGGTGAAGTTGGATCCACTCAGTTGAAGGGACAGATTCTGAAACTGGCAGGCAGACGTGATCTGAGGGGTTAGTTAACTAAACTAATGAGAGTCTCATCCTCATAATTCTGTGCATTGGTCTGATAAAACGCATGAATGTTTTCCTTGAGGGAACGGTTGTCCTGGCTGAGGTTAATAAAGCTGAATTCTGGAGTAATGATATCCATCCCTGCTGAGTTCAGTGTGATGGTCTGGTCTTCTGTCACGGGATTCAGACACAGAAGATGAACTCAACAGCAGGGTTTATTGAAAGGTTTGTGGGATGAAAGGAAATGCAGGTAAGCATATTGATAATGGATGGAACAAGGACAGCACTTAACTTGAGATCAGCAGTTCTACAGTGTCAGGTGAGACTGAGTGAGAGCAGACAATGGAGAACAGCCGAATGAGCAGAAGGTGAAGTAATCCAAGTGAGTATGTAAAACAGGTAAAATTGTGAACTGTCTTTGGGTGACGCAAACATGACCAGACAAAGGGCGCTTTCACACTAGCACTTTTGGTGTGCACCTGGGTTCGAATGACGCCAGAGTTCGGTTCGGTTGGATAATGTGAACGCTGTCATCCGAACTCGGGTCCGTTTAAAAAGTGTGGTCTGGGGTACGGTTCATGTGAACTCCAGTACGTTTCGTTGCTGATATGAACGCAATCATACCAAATCGCGGAAGTGAACCGCTATTGATGACGTATAATGTGGTGCGTGCGTGTGTACACTTACCTTGACGAAAAGCAGGATTGACGCACTGCAAGCAGAGAGATGAATTCTGCTTGCCTCCTCAAAAATTGTCTTCGGCGGACAGCCCATTGGAATGATTTTAGTACTTTTGCGGCAGACAGATGCAAGTGTGTTTCTGTATCTTTTCTTTGAAAACAAAACCAAAGGTTCAAAAAAAGAACAAATAATGTGAAGCGAGCATTTCTATCAATTTTGACGCCTTTTAATTCATATCGGTTACCAAGCAACACGATTACGCGCCAGCTGCAGCTTGATGACGCAAGTGTACCGCGGTTCGGATACAAATAATATAATGTGAACACAGTCCATTGGGGGCAGGGGGAGGGGGAAGCAATCGAACTCGGGTTCGGAACAGGCAATGAACCAAGTGTGAAAGCTACTCAATTAATGAGTAGGTAATTGGTGACCAGGTGTGTGCAATTAGAATGTGGATGAAAGTGAGCAGAGTGTGTTGGTGACTATGGGTGCTTCTCAAATGAAAGGCTGCATCCTAGTGAGGTTGTGTCCTTCCTAGTCAAGTCCTTCGGAGTCTTGTAGATTAGACTCCTCCTAAGTATTAAAAGCATGAATGAGAACTAGTAAGTGCACATGGCTATGTCATAAGTTTCTACATCCCCACGGTCACGGCAAGAAAAAATTATAAAAATAATTAATTAAAATTGGCAGCTGAGATATCCAGCTGTACTAGAATGTAGCCTTCCGATTGAGAAGCACCCTGTGAGGAAGGTGAGGAAGAGCTCTGTGTAGCCATGACAACTGAGTGTGGAAACATTGAAATGTGCAAAAATTTTGGTGAGTTAAAGGGAAAGTTCACCCAAAAATGTAAATCATTTACTCACCCTCAAGTTGTTTCAAACCTGTATGAGTTTCTTTTTTTCTGCTGAACTGAAAAGAAGATATTATTAAAAAGAATGTTGGAAACCACACAGTTGATGGGCCCTGTTGACTTCCATAGTATTTTATTTATTTTTTCATACTATGGAAGTCATTAACTGTTTGGTTGAAAATATATTCTTTTGTGCTCAGCTGAAGAAAGAAATTCATAAAGGTTTAGAACAACCTGATGGTGAGTAAATTATTTTTCCTTTTTGGGTGAACTAGCCTATCCCTTTTAAAAATGTCTAAACATGACACCCACTCCCTCAAAAAAAAAAAAAAAAAAAAAAAATCACCCAGGAGTCACCCTATTTGCATATCTCGTCATATAAAACTATTAATAGTATCTAAATATTATCAAATGCAGTTAATGCTTATTTGTTTCTGCTTAGAAACTACATTTGTTAATTTTTATCTAAGCATTGAGTCCACTTTACTGGATATGTGAACAAAAAAGTAATTTCCTCTTTAACAAATATTTTGTTTCTAGGCTCATAATGGTTTTCTCATAGTGGCTAAAGATTAAAAAAAAATAAAGATAAAACTTTAACATTAACATTAGCTCTCACTCATTACAAAAAAAACATGAGAACATATGATTGTTTAAAACTGAATTTAGAAACAAATTAGCCTATATATAAAAAAAGCCTAGTATAACTAATTATAAAACTAAAACTATTATACAACTTTTAAAAAAACATTTTAACATAGTTAACAGAAGTGTGGAAAAACGTATTCTGCGTGCCCTCCTGAAGCTCAAACAGTTTACAGTAGATGGTTCAATTCCCAACTAAATTAACATGCATGAACTGATAAAAATGTATGCCATCAATGCAGTGTACTTTTTTTTTCTCGTATAAAAGCATTTGCTAAATACATAAATCTAAGTGAAAATACCCTTAGAGGACAGTTAACGATATGTTGACAATACAAATCTGCAGTATCTACTAGCAAACTGTGCTTGTTCAAAGAATGAAACATGAGTGCCCCCTAATGATTTGGTCTTTTCTGTGCTACAGCATGCCTCAGGATCCCTAAAGATCCCTCTAACCCCCACACTTAACTTTAAACCTAACTATATTGGGGAGTGAGAGAAAGAGAGCAATAATAATCTGGCAGGGGCGGGATTTTGGCGTTACACTGAGATACACACACTGCCAGAGAGTCCCCTCTTCAGCCCCTAAGCTGAAAACCCCTGGTTAAGGATATTCTCATTATCACATAAATGTAGCAGTAATCACCCACACTTGCAGAGGAATGTCTCAATTTGTGACTGAGTGAGAGAGAGAGAGAGAGAGAGAGAGAGAGAGAGAGAGAGAGAGAGAGAGTGTGACTGTTACTATAATAATGTTTTTTTTTCCTTCATACATGAATTAATGTATACAGATTAACTTAAATCCTCTAAACATTTTTTAAATACTCGATACAACCACTGGCTTGCATGATAATTCCTTTATTTTCATTCATATTTTACAGTATAGTATATGTTTATAATTTTTAATACATATTGCCAAATATTTTTGCTTGTTTAACAAATATTAGAAGTACGAATTAAACATTTATAAGCAGCCTAATTAATGTACACAAACCTGTATTTTACCAAAGACATGGACCATTTTGACAGAGCTGCACTTCTCTCTAATGAAGAGATCGCAAAAAGCCCACGATAAATAACTCAAATCCCTGGGTTGTTATGTCTGACCCAGGATCTGGGGTAACACAAAAAACTACCCAAACACTGGGTTGTTACGTCTGTCCCAGGAACTGAGTAACACAAAAACTATCCAAATACTGAAAAATAACCCCCAAAAAATGTTTTAGAGTGAAGTGAACTTCACAAAGACTGAAGGCAAACAGGTTCAATATAAACAAGACCAAACCAATTAACTAAACAAGCCACAGGTGTTAAACATAATAAATCAATAAGAAACCAAGGAAAGAGACACAAGAAACAGAACCAAAACATGTGAAAAACCCACCCAACAAAAACACAAGAACTGAACCGCTGTTACATTACGGCGCTGGTAGGATTTTCTTTCCAGCTCCAAATGTGTCTTTTCTATACTATAGATTTGAATGTGATTATATGTGTAAGAGTATTAGCTTTGCTTCATTTTACTTTACAAAATATATACACTAATACATGTCAGGCTTCAGGCTGGATATAAGCAAGCTTTTGCCCTTTGAGGATTTTTGTATATATGTATGTGTGTACGTCTAACAAAGCCCCACCCACCCCAACCCTTTCAACCATGTCAGGCACAGCTCTCTCTGTCTGCAGGGGGAGGTGGCTGGGGGGGAGGGGGGATGAGATGTTGGCAGGCGAAATGATGATGATGAAATTAAAATTCTGCTGCCAGCAGAAGGGGCTCGCACGATTCCACCGCCGGGCCGGGCCACATCGATCCGTTCCAGCATTTGACTTTCAACCATGACAAAACTGTGGGCAAATTAATTGTTCTCCAGGATATTAAGCATCAGAGTCCATTAATCCTCTTTGGAGCTGCACGCCGTTCGAATACTAATCAGCTGCTAACACTCATTCATATCCCTTCTGCTTTCACTCTATCCCTACCTCCCTAACTTCATAACTCTCCTCTTCTTCCTGTTCTCTATTTCCCATCTTCTCTGCGCTTCTTACACACACACACACACACACACACACACACACACACACACACACACACACACACACACCTCAGCATTGTTGCTTTCTTAAGTATCAGTGAATGAGTAATATACATTTAGAAATGGAAAAAGACCATCAAGACAGAATTAATAAAATCAACTGACACCAATCACTGCAAAAGCCTGGATGGATGATTTCATTTTATTTTGATGGTCCCGTTAACACATTCTGTTGACTATGTAGGTGTAATGTTGCACCTGCATGTCTATTAACTCATTCGAGTGTGATAGTAGAGTATTCGTAGACTGGTAGGGTTAGGGTTAGAATAAGTTGACATGTAGTTGCAAAGATACTTATAGTCAGTAGAATGTTTGTTTGGGGACCATCACAGTAAAGAGTTAGCAGATATTAAGCAGTTTACTAATACTCTAATGAGAGTTAGTTGACACATTGGTGTAACATTACTTATAGTCAACATAATGCTCAAAAAGTACCATCAAAATAAAGTGTAGCCAATGTTTTTTTGAGTAGAAGCGTCTCTCTCCATTTTCCTCTTCCAATGCAGCCTTGGGTATTCCTAAGAAAATTGTCTAAATGACCTTATTAACAGTACGCCTGCGTGCACAGTGAATGATCATTTTTATTGCATTTTTATTGTCCTCAAGTACCTATTGTAACAGTGATCACACATTCATGCTGTGCACACATGGTAAGCATTTCTTGAACGTTTCATGGCAGTGTCTGCTAGTCTCCATTGTGTACTTTTAGCACAACTCTTTACATTACATTTCATATAATGAAATTTGAGGACATTATAAACAGAACACAATTACAGTGAGAAATATTAAGACATATTGCTATACCGATCAATTTATTGTTCACTATTTTTTATCATTATTGTTAAATGAGCAAATGAAAATAAACACACACTAGCCAGAGGAAGTGTACTCTCCTCTGGCAGAAGCAGCTTTTGCTATTTTTCACCCGTTTAACTTCACTGTAAAAAATTTCGAACCCTCCCAAATCAAAAATTTCAAGTGACCGATAACATCTACATTTTTCAATTGGCCCAAGTGAAATTCTGTAAATTATAAAATTAAATTTACAGATTTTCACTTGGGCCAATTGAAAAATTTAGATGTTATCGGTCACTTGAAATTTTTGATTTGGGAGGGTTAGAATTTTTTTACAGTGTTGGAAAAAGTCCCTGCAACTGAAGGGGTCTCTCTCCGGAGCTCCGCCCCCAATGGTTTGTCTGTCCTTTGCTCTAACTGTTTGTCTGTCCTATGGAATGAGTCTGTTCCCATATGAGTTTTGGAACAAACAAGAGACAGGATCACCAACCTCAGACCACAAGAAAAAGCATTTTCCCAAGACTGCATCTGGCAACTATGGAGTATTTAAGTATAATACTGCCTTTTTCATGACAGTTTTTTCCAATTGCTAACACACTAAAATGACATGCACAGCACAATTATTTAAACTGACACACAGAGAGCAAAACCTCTTCTCAAGTCTCCAAAAGTCTAAACACATCTTCTGCTTTACACACATTTTGCAATTCAAAATGGCACTTTTTAAATGCACTGCACACGGTTCTCTGCATAAGACACAACAATCTGACATAAAGTCACACGTTTGCCATTTCAAAACACTGCCATTCAAAATGACACTACATGAGGTAATTGGCCAATACATGAGCCACCTGACCAAACACCTCAATGGTTAATTGTTAACACTTCAATCTTTTTCAGTTTACTGTTTTTTGTGAGCATATTTTTGTTCAGTCCAATGTAAATATATCTGCTACGCATATGTTGCACTGACTTGTTTGGTCGAAAAAAAAAAAAAAAAAAAAAATTTTCAACAGCATGTGTGTGTATCTGCAAATATTTCTGTACATGTGAACAATCTGAAGAATTTTAGTATTATGGCAAAGAAAGCATACTAAAGATGAGAGTGCTTTTCATTATGCCTAAAAGTGTTGTAGTTGGTTAGACAAAAATCTGGCAATATGAATGAAGTGTGTGCCATTTCGTGCAAAAGTTTGATTTTGATAATGCTATATGTTGTTTTGGTTGCAATGCTTCATTTTGCAGGATATATTAGGTATTTTGCAGTTTGGGTGTGTGGTTTTGTGAATTGTGTTAAGTATTTTGATAAAACCAGCCAAGTTTGCAAAATTGTGTGTTAACAACTGGAAAAAAACGGTAAACACACAATGCAGCCTTAACTCAGATGTGTAAAAATGCCTTTAATCTATAAGAAAACTCAAATTAAAGACCTACTGTCTGGATCAATACATAATTCAGACTATTTGTTTACCAAAATGTTCATGTTAAATGATTCAAATATAGCTAAATTTATTATGTATGAGCTAAGTCTTCGCCTATTCATAACATCACAACCAAGCGTGCCTGTGGTTTTTTGAGCTTAAGAACTTATTATATTTCTAATGTTTCATAAAATGGGTGGGTCTTATTCAAGTATTTCTATATAAATCGTTCATATATCTATTTGAATGTGCATTATTCAATTTTTCAGTGAGATTATGTACATCAATTTACACTGTTTGTGTGTCAATATGTGTGTTTTTTTAAGTATGCCATCATAAATGTTCTATAATAAAATAATGCTATTTAAACAAGTGTTGGACAAGTGTTGCTAACATATTTTGCTAAATATATTCTTGATGCAAGAATTCTTCTCCATGTTGGTGTAGGCGAAAGAGGCAATCACAAAATGTACAGGCAGCTCAGCTTTCATTCCACTCTCCAAATTACAAAGTACCATATTTTAAAAGTCATACTGACATTCCAAGCAACTGCCAAGAACAACCTGAGCTAGGCTTATTTTGGCTCCAGATAAGAAAAAGGAGACAAGGAGAAAAATAAAGGAGGAAGAGTATGAAATAATAAAAAAAACCCAGCTTTAGTCGCCCAGCGACCAAAAACATTTACACAGCTGGGGTACTGGAACTTCCAATCTGCGTGCAATCCCGAAGCCTGGTACTGTGTGGCTACAGAAAGGAGGAAAACCTCTTAAATGTTCCCTTTGTTTTGGAGAATTGTTGCAACAGATGGTTAAAAAAATACTATACAGTAATTTGCATTTCAGGTGCATCAAATGTAGAAATAAGAAATTTCTGTTCATTATAATAGATTCTTGCTTCTTCATTGCTGTTTCACTTAGATGCCTTTCTCTATGGTTTTAACCAAAGGAGGGCAGACAGAAAACAAAATATTTTACACTGGTTTCTATTCAGTGCTATATTTTGAAAAAGGTGGAACTGTTTACCATGGGTGAACATTTTATTAATGTAATGGTAAAGAGTTATCTGTCAAACCTTTTTATTTGCATATAAAATATGAGGATATTTTATTATCCATCCATTCTCCAAACCACTATAGGATCACAGGGATGTTAAGAGCCTATCTCAACATTTCGAACCACCAGAGAACCACCCTGGATGTATGACCAGTCCTTCACGGCTAGGGCTGACGCACATACTCACTCACACTTGCGGAATTTAGTACCTTCATTTTATCTATCCTGCATGTATTTGGATTTTAGGAGAAACCAGAGCACCCAGAGGTAATATTATTACACTTAATAATATTACAATAATTGTATTCACCTTTATAATGAAAATATATATATATATTAATTGTATGAATATAATAAAATTCATGTGTCAGCCTTCTGTCACTTCGGTCTGTTTATTCTTGGTTTGGTGACAGAGCTCTGACACTCCTTCTGTTTTGTCGTTGTGAGCGTGCGGATCCGAGTTCGCTCGGGCCAGACACTCCTCTGTCCAGGTGAGTTTTTTTGTGTGCAAAGGGTGGTGTTTGGATCCCGGCACTTCGGTTGAGTTGATTCGGACATTCATGCTCCGTGTGTTTTTGTCTTCTGTTGTGAGCACACGGGATGACCATTTGCTCATTCTCCGTGCATTCTGCCTTATTGTGTGAGCGTGTGGTTTGTGATGTTCACAATACACATAGCCTACTCATCTTTGCACCAATAAAAATACTTGTTTTACTACCAAATTACATGTAATATCTAATTAATTTAACTTACAGTGGAATGTTTTCCTCTCTATCTCGTGACTTCGAGGCACGTGAACCTCATGCATGATGGGATACGCTCAGCCTCGAATACCGCTCTGATGCGGTATTCAAGATAGTGTGCGTTTAATATGCATTCAGGGCACTGCACTTTGCCATTTTTTAGACATGGAACAGTCTTGCGCACTTACTTCCTGTCGCGTACATGCGTTCTCAAGGGGCCAAGAACGCAAGTGTGGGTATTTGAAAAGGCCCATTCTCCTTATGCTTGCAGTCCTGTGCCAGATCGCCGTTTAAGGTTTGCCGTCGTTTTTAGTCTGTGTGCCTTCCCTATTCCACCTTGTCCAGTCCAGTCCAGTCCAGTCAAGTGATTGGAGAAATTAAGCTTTTCAAAGCATTGAATCAATTGCATCAATTGCTTCTCAAAATGATTCACTATTTCAAATGGTTCAAAACGACCAAATGCTAGTGACCCTGCTGGTCAGAACAGTGGAAATGCAGTGAAAACCAAACATGCATAAAAACACCTTTTACAAACACAATGCAAGTGTTTTATTGAAAGTAAAATCTATCAAATGCAATTAACTAATCATCTAATAAGATTAAATATCAAGTGTCTGTGTAATATGTGTTCTTTTATCAAATTTCAGGGCTTGTTTTTTTTTTTTTTTTGTTCCATGGATTGCTCAGCTAAACAGGCCAATACGAGAACTTATATACTAATGTCTAATTAAAATGTGCACAAATGTATAAAACTGATCAGAGATCAGGTAAAACCCATAGACACTTGTTCAATGGTTCACCGCTGGTGGGTGATCTCAGTGAATCCATATGATTCATGGGTTCACAGAGATCGTCCCACTGTGGTGAACCATTGAATTTTCGAAATGTTTCAAAACGACGTAACGAAGCTCCGTTTACCGAAATCACATGACTTTTGCAGTTTGAAAAATGCTCCGAATCACTGATTTGAAACAAATGATTCATAAAGGTCTCGAAGCTTCATGAAGCAGTGTTTCAAAAGCGCTAGTCCAGCCCAGTCGCCGTTTGTGTTTTTCCCTCATGGGGTAGTTTTTGTTGTTTGTTTTGTTTTTGATTAATTAAAAAAGCCCATCTCTGCATCGAGTCCTCGCCTCATCCCTCAACGCCTACTCTGACATCATGTAGTAAACACCTGTAGCCATGCATGGAAAATGGCCTGTTTGCTGCCAAATAGCATCGCCAAGATGTTTTATTATTAACATTAAGGCTAGTCTTCTTGCCAAGTCCTCATAAAGTAGTCATTTATATTATAAGCCTATTACCTATTTTGAAAGATCAAACTGTTAAATTCCACTGTATTAGTCCAGTCTCATTTCATTTAAAGACACTGCGACATTTGATTTCATTAGCATCAGAGTGCACACTTACATATGTTAATTACACAGGCTAATACAAATAATCTTTTGTCAGGCACTCTCTTCTGCACCATCTCATACATTAAATGGATAAAACAGCATTTTTTAAGCTTTCACACAATATTTCAATTCTGAAACTTCAGGATATGTGGGCGCCAACGCCACTTTTCAATTTACTGATAATACCCGAATTCTGATTTTGCCAATTTTTCTGGGTCAACATATTTTGTTGATCCTCGGATAACATTCCTGTCTGAAAATGAAGTCCTAACCATATCCCTACCCCTAAACCTAACCTTACCCATCAGTTATCCCTAAAATCAGAGGGAAATGATAGGTGAATAACACTGATGTGGAAGCACCCCTGGTTGTAAGCCTAAACCTGATATAAACTGTATACTCGTTCCTTACATCTGATTGGTTGATTGGAATGTTTTTCCAGGATCAACAAAGATGTTTGGGCATCGCGCTTACAGTTTGGCTGAGCAGTCATTGCGTGGCTCACTAATGTATTAGATTTCTTCTAGTAGTAGCACAGTTTTTACAGCAGCAATGTTAATGTGTCAGCCTTTGAAGAATCTTAAACCAAAGTTCTGTTTGTGTGAAAGAGCTTTATACCTAAAGCTAATTACCATACAGAAGATATCACAGGGACCTCCTGAGAAGAACACAGAAGGTGACCCCACAGTAAGACCTTAGCAAATGGGATCCCAAAATCCTGTGAAGATAACCCAACCAATCCAACCCATCTCATTTTGAAGGCTGCACCCTCCGGTAGTCACATTTGTTTGCTGCATATATACGTCATAAAGGATGTCTTATTTCAGAAACTTAGCCATAATACAATTTACTAAAATGTACTGAATTAAATTTTTACATAAATTACTGTAATTTCTTTCTTACTTTGGAATGTAATGGAAATGAGATAGCTTCAATGGTTTATTGGTATTCAATGGTATTCCATTCTAAGAATGATAGAGTCCACTGGATGCTTTCCAGTGGACTGGATGCTCACCCAGTAAAAGACCTGGGTGTTATATTAGACTCCAACCTGTCTTTTGAAAATCATATTTCATATGTTACAAGAACCGCCTTTTTCCACCTTAGAAACATTGCTAAGCTACGTAATATGCTATCTGTTTCTGATGCAGAAAAGTTAGTTCATGTATTCATGACCTCGAGACTAGATTACTGTAATGCTTTATTAGCTGGTTGTCCTGCAACCTCAATAAACAAGATACAGTTAGTCCAAAATGCCGCCGCAAGAGTTCTAACTAGATCAAGAAAATATGATCATATAACACCAATTTTATCATCACTACATTGGTTACCTATAAAGTTCCGTATTAATTACAAGGTATTGCTACTGACTTATAAAGCCCTAAACGGCTTAGCTCCAGTCTATTTAACCGATCTTCTATCGCCCTATAATCCACCGCGCTCTTTAAGATCACTAAATTCGAGGCTTTTGGTCATACCTAGGATATCTAGGTCCACCAAAGGAGGGAGATCATTTTCACATTTAGCTCCAAAACTCTGGAATAGCCTTCCTGATACTGTTCGTTGCTCAGACTCGCTCTCCCAGTTTAAAACCAGATTAAAGACGCATCTCTTCAGCCAGGCATTCATATAATTCTTTTAATCTTACAGTTAAATCTGACCTCTAGTTCATAAACGCCAGAGGAGAACTGGCCCCCAACTGAGCCTGGGTTCTCCCAAGGTTTTTTTTTTTTTTTCTCCATTAGGTCACCTGATGGAGTTTTTCGGTTCCTTGCCACTGTTGCCTTTGGCTTGCTCAGTTGGGGATATTTGGGGATATTTAATTTAATTAATCAATCAACGATACTATTGATCAGCATTACCAAACGTGGACGTTCCACTAGAAACAAACATTGATGTATTGTTTTAATTTATTACTGTGAAGCTGCTTTGATGCAACCTATGTTGTGAAAAGCGCTATATAAATAAACTTGACTTGACTTGACTTTTATTTTGAAGTTCTGATCTTGTGCCAATGGTGGATGTGTTCTACGAAACTGTTCAGTGCGGTGCGGTCTAATTATTAGATTTCTTTCCAATCACACATAAGAGAAAGGGGAAATTTTCCAAAGGAGAAGATTTAAAGCGGATAATTGCCAATAAAAATGTCCTTATTTAATGTTGGCAGGACTCTACAGTGTTTATCAGGATATGTTCATGTAACAGCCAGTAGGTATACCTTTTTATAATTGTGTTGCTATGCAACAAGAATTGTTGGTGTAGAAATGATTAAAACCCATGCAGACTATATACCTACAATTGAACATAAGCAGACATATCAAAGCAAATAACAGCCACCAGCCATCATACGAAACATTTATTAAAACACCTCTATAAATATCAGTTCTCTAACATACACTGAGGCAAGTGAATCATTAGCCTGTTTGTATGCAGCCTCCCATGGGAGTCATGTAGATTTACATAGAGCTCAAATGCTTTTTTTTTTTTCTAACAAAGGTCCTCCCCTCCTTTTCACTAGTACTTTCTGACTATTCATTTGTGTTTTCTGTATTCATTTATTTATTACAGAGTGCTTCAGAATAGTAAGCATCCCAGTGTCATTTCTGCTGGTTTCTATTTTTTATTAAATGTTCTAAAATTATGATTGCATACATTTTATATATTTTCAGGCTATAGACTCTTCAAACTTAGTTTGTTTTCATTGCACCAGCCATTCTGCTCATTCTGTGAGTGATTTCCTGTTCTGCCATAACCAGCTAAGAGCCCGGATCACAAACCCATTGTGCAAAGCTGGAACCTGTTGGATCGAAAGCTGTGGGCCATTCCCCCAAAAATGTCCAGGAACTTGCAGATGCCTTGGTGGAAGAGTGAGGTAATATCTCACAGCATGGACTGGAAAAATCTGGTGTAGTTCATGAGAAGGCTGGCCACGCCAGATACTGACTGGTGATTAGAGCAGTCTACTAACTGTCTTTTAATATTGACATATGATGTCACATACATGCAGCAAATGAGAGGGAGAGAAACGTAATAAAATAGATACAGTGAACAAATGAAGTCAGGGTCTATTATAGGAGCAAACGGTTTGTAGCAAATAGTTTGTTCTGGCAGCTTGCCCAGATGTTAGTCTCTGAAACACTGTAGCCTATGCACACTGAGCAACTTAATAAGCACATAAACCGCATGCATGTATCCAAACAGACAAACAAAGCTACAGATTTTTTAATCACAATGTTGAAATAAGCAAATATATACAGTTCTGAGAGGTAGAAGAAAAAAATGTGTGTGTGTGTGTGTGTGTGTGTGTGTGTGTGTGTGTGTGTGTGTGTGTGTGTGTGTGTGTGTGTGTGTGTGTGTGTGTGTGTGTGTGTGTGAGAGGGAGAGAGAGGGTATTTGTATGAGGGGAGGGTGGGCTGTCAAGATGTGCGAGGGATGTGTCTGAAAGTGTTTGCATGTCAGAGAGTTTGTGTGTGTGTGTGCGCATGTTTGCGCTCTCTTGCAGAGTGGAGCCTGCCACAGACATCAGCCCCTATATTTGCATATTCATGGATCAATTTGCACTTGCCTATGCAAATGTATGCAAACATCATTTCAGAACATTTCAAAAATAGAAACCAGCATGCAAAACGGCACTGGGCTGTTTAGTATTCAGAACCACTCCAAAATTAATAAATAAATGCAGAAAACACAAATGAAGAGGCAGAAAGTACTAGACTATCAATGTGGAAGTTTAGTTCTCATAAGTTAGTTTAGATCACACTCATCAATAATCAAGCCCTCGCTTCTCCATGGTTTTATAGTCTCATTTTTTAATTCATTAAAGGTATATTAAAAAAATATTCAAGCATGGATTAGTTGCTGTATTAAAATAACAAAATAATACCATTTAATACCATTCTTTTTGTATAAGATCTTACCTTTTTCTAAACCAAATTACACGTATTCAGTTTTGATTCTTCTGCCCCTTATGGATAAGCCCCTTATATTGTCTTTGCTTCCTTGGATAAAGGTTTACCCAAAACCTGAATGAGTGGCCATGTGGGAGGGCTCTGAGAAAGCACTTTGCCCCCCCCCAAAACCCATTCATCTTTTGGCTCGCAGGAGATAATCTGCTCACCTGGCACAGTTGTATTTCTAAGGTTCTCTGGGGAACCAACGGCAGTTCAACTGGGGTTTTATCTTCTTTCACTGGTTTTCAGGATAAACAGCTCCACATTGAATGCTAATCCCCTTCTTCTAAACCCCTGCTCTGTTTTCCTTTCTGTTAATGTGTCTCATGCATGCTTTCCTTTTTTTCTTATTTGGTTGGTCTGTGTTTTTTTAACTGTAAAGTGTGTAATACAACTTAGTCATTTGTAGACAGACATCCTGAAAAGTGTAAACATTTGTGATTGGTGGTTCCAAAAAACATCTGTTTGGTTGAACAGACCGACATTTCCAACTTCTGCCTCAACCAATGGCTTGCTAATCAACCAGATTTTGATGGTGCCTACACCACAAAGAGGATTTTAATGCTCATCAAAGGGTCTTTAATGTGGTGTACATTTTACAACACTGTTCCAGATGTAAAAGACAAGGACAATCCTGTGGTCAAGCCATGGTTCCTTTTTTTGTTTGTCTGTTTGTTTAATACAATGATATTGGCCTTAATTGCTGTTTAAAAGAGATCCTTGTGCCGTTATCGGATTTTCTATTTTTAAATATCTGCACTACATAGATAGCACTGCATCTTTTATTTTATTATTGATGCTAGGTAAGAGAAATTTTATATGAGCATTAAGTTTCAGCATTTAAATTATCACACATCATTTTAGTGTTTGTTGAGGTGTGGTCACTTTTCTAACCAACTTTCATTTCATGAGTTTTTACACTTACAAATAATCAGATAGAGTAAAAGAGCGTATGCATATTTGGAATGCTGTCCGAGGGGAGGTCTCCGAGCTTGGAATTTGGCCGAACACAGAGTACTCCCCTGGTATCCCTGGCTTGTATAGGAACCAGTCGATAGTGAGGAGTCGGGTGGCGGTAGGCCTCCTCTCATGCTAAAAGAAGTTCAACTTTTAAAAAAACAAGTCTCTAGATATTGTGTTTTTTCCCTTTCCACTGACCTCTTAACAGCAAAAACACATTCTGTGTATTAGAATTACACATTACACATTCTTTTCTTAGAATGGCTTAACTTGAAGTGCTGTGGAAAAAAAATAGGAAAAAATATTTTTTTATGGTACTTTATGACATTTTTTTTCATAATACAAATGCCTTAACATATGACTAATCAACATTATATCACTAGCATTAATGTTGTTATTGTTACATCTTAACAGATAGCAGCTGACTTTTCTACAGTAGCTAGCTAAACTATTGTAAAAATGTCATTCCACTATTGCACAGTGTTGCCGCTTGGCAACACAGACATTTGATCGATTTACCAAAAACTAATTTCATAAAAACTTTTTTGAGTGGTGAAAATGTCATCATAACTTACCTTAGGTAATGTTTCAGATTTTTTTGTGTATGTGATATGGGCTGGTCCTTGTTTGTTACTGACGTTTTAGTTTGCTTTCAGCAACTACCGACAAGAGACTGCAGTCTGTCAAAAATCGCACCACAGAAAAAAGGCTTGTTCGACTTCATGCAGCTCTGCGCAGACCGATCGGCGGCTGACTTGAAGCAGTGCATGCCGGTTAGAAATTTTGTCCGACTTGATCCAGCGCCGACGCCATGTGACTGTGACGTATGCCCAGAGCCGGCTCTCCCTATAAGCGAACTAAGCGGCTGCTTAGGGCCCCGCCGCCACTAGGGGGCCCCCTAACTACAGATGGTACTCGCCGGTGTCGCCGCGGTTTAACAGTCAACCAACCGTGTAAAATCGTTGTCTTCCCTGGACTTGGAAATTTGACCGCAAAAATGAAACGGGTCCATCCATCGGGTGCAGAAAAAAGTAAAAAAAAAAAAATCCCATTATAGTAGAGCTGCTACTCTAACGAAATCCAAATTTTAAGCAGTTTTTACTGTAGAATTCTTTTTGTATGAATTTTTTAACTTGGCACATTACACAATGCACAAAGAGCGGCCTATTGCTTTTTCTGCACAATTCGCGGCGCTGTTTCTCGGCAACCTCAGAGGGTGCGCGTTAAAGTGGACATTATCCCATTGTAGTAGAGGCACTACAACGAAATCCACATTTTAAGCAGTTTTTACTGTAGAATTATTTTATATGAACTAGGCTACATGTAACGTGTAATGACACTGTAAAATGTAAAAAGTGTTACCTAGAGGTTTTATTAGCCTAGATTTATATTTTATAACTAAACATTTTATATACACGTTTGGCTAATGATTGGTCGCTGAAGTAGTGTTTTTGTAGTTGAAAATATATAAAAAATAAGTACCAACTCAAACTAGAATCTTTTGTAGAATGTTTAATCTATTTGATACATCAATGTTTAAATCACTTTAGAAGGAAGCAACAAAATTACTCTTCCAACTTCTCCCTCTTTTTAAAGTCTGGAAAAGGGAAAAGAAGTTCAAAGATAGAGACTCCAGCAACACCTGTAGTAGGCCTATATGCAACAACTTTATTGAAGATTTTTTAATACTAAAGGTTTTAAGCTGCCTAGTGGACAAAAACAGTTAGTGCTCTTTTAAAATTTACAAAGCATTCAGACAGTAATAAAGTAGATGTAGAAATTTGAATAAAAATAGAAACTTTACTTTTACTGTTTCAGTGAGTGTACTTTAATAAGCAGTAAAATAATTGTGGGCAATCATGTTAAAGAGGTACAGATGAAATGTGTAAGGGTTAGATTGTATACAGTTGCTGGTTTGCGGTGGCAATACTCCATTATTCACTGCAAGGCAGGGCCCCAAAATTATCCTGCTTAGGGCCCCCAGATTTACAGAGCCGGCCCTGCGTATGCCATCAAAGCACCGCGAGAGCAATTCGAGAGTAGCCGGAGAACTCAGCCAGCGCAGCTTCTCACGAGCGGCTGCACTGGGCTGCAGGAGCTCTGATGACGACACAGATGCTCCATGATTGGCCAGATCCATTGCATGACAATGATCACATGTGTTGCGTGTTTATTCAAACACATTTAGTTCCTCTAAAACGCACAAATCAGTTTTTTTATAACAGTAAACACTCTTTTCATGTAGTTGCCATGTTATATTGTGTCATGTTTATCAAAATAAAACTGATTAAAAAACGTAGACTCCACTTCATTGATAGTAGCTTATGTTGAACTTTATTCTTGTTCAAACAGACGCTGTATGAAGCAGTACATAAAGTATTGAATGAAAATGTCTCTGAAACATTATTTGGCAAATATTGCATTTATTTCACTTCAGCTGTGGTAAAGTATGCAAACACCACGTGAGCGGTCACTACGGGAACCAGAAAGTGTCCGACTTCACGTCTCCGTTTGCAGCTCCTCCCCGCCTGCACGCGGCTACTCTTGCCGATCGGTTGCATCCAGCCCATAGACTGTAAAAAATATGGACAAAGCGTCTGTGACGTCACCCATTGACTTTCTGAAGAACGGTTTTGAAGCCGTTTATGGGGGGTATGGGCGGCGCCATCTTGGGAAATCTTGGGAAATCCTAACCCCGCCCACCTCTGACACATCGCGCGTCACTCAGCTCACTGTGCTACTCCGGTCATCTTTGTGTATATTTTAGGCAACGAAATATGTTATAAAACACCATACTAACTCTTTTCGTTTTCATTTAAAGAAATCTTAAACATTATAGCCACACAAATGTGGTTCAGGCAACGCGTATTTATTATATTCACTGCACATAACGTTTGCCTATTTATAAAAAAAACAAAATATAAAACACAAACCTGCCTCTTTTCGTTTTAAATATAATATAAAAATATTAAACATTTTAATATGGTCCAGGCAATATGTGCATTTGTACTAAACAACAGATTTTGCAGTAAATAACATTATAGATCATCTTCGTTGTATTAAAATTTAAAATGACAAAACTCAACCCAGTCTCTTTTTGTTAAATTTCAGTTTTATCAATATTAGCCATTATAAAAGTATAAGTAAAAGGTATAAGAAGCTATACAAATAAAGCAAACAATTCAGTCAAACATACAAAGTCAGCGCTCTGTCTAACTTAGTCTAACCATACAACGGTAAAGTTAAATAGCTTATAAAGTTATGAAACTTCCCCTCAGCCAAAACGATTGGCCAGGGAACAAGTTATAGATTCACAAAACCAAAAATCGCCCGTTAGATATACACAAGACAAATTATACCTCATGTTTAACCACTACAGAGACGCCAGGGTCAGCGGCGAACGACTAGCCGAGGAAAAGCTGTTGCAGGCGGGGTACATGCGCCGAGCGCCCGGTCATCATCGCTGGATCTCACAACTGGATAAAATTTTCATAAATCTTTAAATAAACCACAGATTTGAGCTTTAAACAACTACATTCTCGCCTGAAAAACTCTTAAAACTACATTTCATGATACAGAAACAGTAGTATTATATTTCAAATGTGTTAAAAAATGGCGCTTCTTATGTTGTCATTCTCCAGTTGGCGCAGCCTAAGCTGTCAATCAAGCTGTCAATCAAAGTTAACCACGCCCTTATTTGTCATACATTTTATATCTAAATAAATACTATCTAAACTAACGAGTTAGAAAAAAATTCACTACCCTCGCCGTTGTCAGGCACTCGGAACCTATCGAAAAATACAATAAAAGTCCATGGGACCAACCTGTAAAAACATGAATTTATGCTGTGAAAACGGACATTTTAACATGGGGGCTATGGAGATTTGCTCCCTTTTGGGACCTTCCCCTAGCGGATTTTCGATGTATTGCAGTTTTTCGCACTTCCGGGTAGGCTTCATTTTTCAGATGAGAATATTGCCCCTTGATCCAGCCGCAGCCGATGTTGAACACACCTAAAAACTGCATGTCATGTGACTTAACCAAAGCACATCATTGGCTAAACTAAGGTCTTCTCATTCCAACAAAAAAACACGAGAATGTTTTCTTAAAGAGACAGTGGCAAGGAAATGAACACAAAGTATGTTGCCATATGGCAACACTATGCGGTAGAGGGTTAAACTTAAAAAAATTAAGAGTAGTGTCAGTTCTGGCAGATCATGTTAGTCAAGCTCGCATCAGCTGACTCTCAGCTGATCCACATCTACCTATAGGAATACGATGCCTATCACTGTATACATATATAAGCTCCTTCATTATTATCAGCAGCTATCACGTTTCCCAGGAGATAATTACCCTCCTCCATCCCCAGCTCCTCCTCTCGTCCAGTCAGTATTTGGCTTTCTGAGTGCCCTTTGAATCAGAATAAATTCTCGAATGATGTTGTACTTTAAAATCTTGAATTAATGAGATCGGCAATCATTCATGTTAATTCTGTTCTGTTTACCCTAAGGGGAGTTATTGCTGCTCTTATCCATGCTAGGCTGCATGGATGTGCAGGGAGTTCTTGCTCAGAACAGAACCATACCACCAATCCAAACTGTATGCTAATTGTCAATCGTATTTGACGATAGTGGTCCTGACAGAAGTGCATATCTGGACCTTTTGCTTTTCTTTTTTTTTTTTTCACTGACCTGCATCTCTAAAACGCAACGCTCAAGGTAAAAGTTGTCCAACTTTTTAAATGTGCATCTCTGGGTTTTTTTTTTCAGTTTTTTTTTCTTCACTGACATGCATCTTTTATTTTTAACAGCAAAAATGTGTCCTAAGTGCCGTTTTTTTTTCCCCATTCCATTGTGCTAATGGCTAAACACACGCTAGATGGACATGTTTGATCGTTGCGCTTGTATTTCGTGTATTTTGCACCATATCAGCATTCTAAAAACACGGTGCTCAATTTAAAAGAGGTTCAACTTTTAAAAAATGAGTGTCTAGACTTTGCATTTTTTGTTCCACTGACCTGAATCTCGAATTTTTAACTACAAAAACACATTCTGTGTGAACCGGCACTTACTTTTTACTGTGTGGGTCAGAAAATGGCCACTGGTTCTTCGACATTTAGGCTTTAAGTGATTAAAATTGAATGCATGACTGCTATTAGTGGTATAATGTTACGGTTTAAGAGTTGTCTAATAGTTGCCACATGTGCAGACATTCTGTGTGTATTGAGAGTGCAGTGGGGTGGGGGTTGGTTGCCAGCTGATGTTGAAGGTCCTGAGAAGACTGTGAGGCAAACAAGAAACTGGTGTTCCTGCATATGTGCTTGTAATTTGAAAAAGACAGAACAAGAGGGACGACCTCACAAAATCTGTAAGGTCAACCATATGAGATTACATCACTACTCTGAAATGTGCAAGCCGGAGAAAGTGGGACACGCTCCAAATTTTCAGCACCAAAGTAAACATGTTGGGTTTATTTTATTCTTTCTCCTTTAATCTCATGTTTTTGGTGACCAATTTGCTGTGTATAATATTGAATACAAAGACTAACATGAATAGCATGTGTGCTCTGCTGTCCCTTTGTTTTTCTAATCGAACAGAGGTAGAGATCTTTTGACTACCCTTACGAAAAACTTCAAGTTAATTTTATGAAGTATACTTAAGTAATGTTCAAGTATATTTTTAAGTATACTTTATGTAGTAAGTATACTAATATCAATGTGTACTTGTAGTAAACTTGTAAGTGTAATATTTCAATACTGCTTGGGACTAAATTGGCCCACTTTTAGTATATACAAGTATGTTTAAGTAAGTGTAAGAGTAGTAAACTATTTAGTTTACTATTTTAATACAAGTAGTACATTGTTTAGTTTATGAAAGTACACACTGAAGTGTACTCTCAGTAAACAACTAGTTTAGTAGTTTATACTACAAGTATACTTGTAAGTTTTCATAACATTATACTTATAGTTTACTATTTATATATTATTTTTGAACTTGCAGTATACTATGTTCAAATGTAGATATTATTTTTATACTTGAAAAATACCTTTAACTGTACTTTAATTTTAAAAACATTTTATTAGCTTCATGCATCCTTTTTTATCAAAACTTTTTTGTCAAAGACTACGCCTTGATCTGATTCAGAACGATGATCAAAACACAGATGGAGTAGATTGAGTCCAACACCCCAAAGCTTCACAGTCGTTTTCTCTTCTTGGGTTTCTCTTCATCTTTCTTCTGAAAGAATTCTTTCTTATTTTTAGCTTAAAGGAAGTATAC
The DNA here is from genome assembly GCF_964197995.2 of Scardinius erythrophthalmus. Taxonomy (NCBI): domain Eukaryota; kingdom Metazoa; phylum Chordata; class Actinopteri; order Cypriniformes; family Leuciscidae; genus Scardinius; species Scardinius erythrophthalmus. Next base: position 49,431,872 of record NC_138225.1, on the reverse strand, counting down.
TAAAAGAACACTTGAATAAACTTCTTTTTCGTAAGGATACAATCCTTGATTATGATTGGTTAAGCCGCGCTCGAAGCCGATGTAAATTACACAAACATTCACATGTGACCGCATGACATCCGTATCCCTTTAAGACAAGTCATTTCCCTCGGCGGCCATCTTTTAAACACCTCTCAGGCATGCAAGTGCAGCTCCCATCTCTTTGAATGGGGAAACATCAAATTCTCCAAAACTGTTCGTCATGCTTACGATTACGATAAATGTTGTTTCTAAATGTTTGAATCATGATAGAAAATGAAATGTTTTAGGTTGGATCAAGCTAATGTGGAAGCACATCTGAATGTTTCTATAGGAACCGGAGCTTCTAACAGCATGTGCAGTGACGCAGTGACTTTACCAATGGGGTATTGGCTCTTATTTAGAAGGCGGGACAATGGGGACATATTCCGCCATATTGAGTGTTACAGGTTTCCCCATTCAAAACAATACGTGTGACGCGTCTTGTGTTATTCTATAGTCTTCGATCAGTATTACTGGCCCACAACGTCTGTGTCTTGCTTGGCAATCATTCCACTTCTAAAGAACTAAATTGCTTTGTGGAAGATTTTTTTTTTTTATCAAAATTTTTACATTTTTGTGTCTGTGTATTTATTTAGTGAAACCTTGCCAGGCATGAGGAATAACCATTTTATAAAAGCAATAAGCCCATGAAGCTGTGATTTACAGTGAATTTAGAATAGCTAAGGGGGTTTTAGGCACTCCACTCTGTGTATTGCCTAACAACGGCCCTTGGCTGTTCTAAATTCACTGTTAATTATGGCTTTACAGTGCTTATTGCTTTTGTATACTCTACTGTGGCCCCAAAAAATTCCATATAATATGATGAACTACACTGGTGGTTATTCTTCTAGGACTCATGCGTGAACATGATGGGAACGGGCTTCATACATCCATGAAAAATGACCTTGAGAGAAGGTTAAAAATGATTTGAGGAATGAAAAAAAAAAAAAAAAAAAGGTTCTGAGAAAAGTTGATTTGTATGAGTTTAAGTGTACATGTTCGTTTTATGACAGGATGGTCAATGTAATGTAATTTTATTTCAACATTTCATTAAAAATTGGTTCATACAGATAATACACCTCTTCAATGATGAAAATTAGAGGGATACATCAACCTACAATGAAAAATCTCTCATTTACTTACCCTCATGCCATCCCAGATGTATATACTTTCTTTCTTCAGATTAGCACAAATGCAGATTCTTAAACTGTTTATTTTCAGGCATTCTGAATTACAGATTTATAATGTTGACTTATGAACCTCAATGAAATATGAAAATATTTTATTCTCTCAGAAATAATTATGTTTAATTCCAAATGATTTACAAACATTTGTTGTTAAAATTAATGAGAAGGCTGTAGAAATCTATATGTATATGGGGGGTTTAGTGGAGGCAACTCATACTCTAATGAAGGTGGGCAGAATAAAATCAGAGTGCTGGGGTCCATCGCATGGCTTCCACTTTCCCATCAGCCTGCCTTGATTGAAAACAGAACAGCTGTGATGATTTAATTTACATGTTAATAACCAACAGGCCTGACAATAAACGCCTTTTTATCGCCGCTTACATCTCCTCCCTACAGAGGGAGGGTAGAAAGAGGGGAGTAGTGAGGGAATGAGGAGCTAGTAATTAATTGTTTTAAGAGATTCTATTAAAATACAATTTTGTGCGATAAATGAATGTGGCCTTGCTGCAGACAGAGGAAGAAGAGAATGTAAAAAAAAAAATTAGAGGCATTATCATGTACATACTAAACTTCTCTAAATATGCTAAATAAGATTGAAGATGGGGGAAGATATCCCCCCCCCCCTCAAGAACAATGTGCATTTACTTTAAAATTTTAGCATATTTATAGAAAAGTCATGATAATGCATGTTATTAAGGGAAATAAATAGAGACATTTGCTAATTTAACAAAAACTCTAACAAAGACAAATATCTTTATTATCTCTCCAGATACACATTTAACAATGTGTTATTAAAGGAATTTTTTTTGCTAATCTGTAGACAAAGAAAGATTGAAATAGTTTATTTTACTAATGTCTATTAATCCTTGCAATGAATAGGACCGCTGAAAGAGCGAGTGAAGGAGAGAGTTATGTAGGATTGTTTTGTAATGCAAGTTAATTGAGTTTGGCATTGTAGATTAATTGCACATTGATGCTCTTTTTGCATAATCCAGATTTTATTCAGATGGGTTTTGAAAGTCTGGACAACAAGAAATGAGATGGTTTGAAATGCGATTCCAGTAAGATTTTTACAGATGCGTCTCAGTCTGGATGCTCAGGCTGTTTAAAACAGATTTCAAATTGTCTTTTGCATCACTCCTAATGCGACATACAACGACACATACAAACCGGTCATGGAAATGCTGGAAATATTGATACATTCATACATATATTCATATATACTAGTCTCCTCCATTGCTGAGTTTTTCTTGTGCCCCCTATTTGGAGAACAAGATGATGCACCTCCATTTTTCCTGCATCCGTTTTGAAAGCCTCGTCACATGCCTATGTCTTATTAGATCACTAGCAATTGATAGTGACATCAAGAACTTGGACACCAAGAAAGCAGTGAGTGTGTACTTTGCCTTTTATGATATGAGGCACCCATGTTCTGGATAATGGAGTCTCCTATGATCATGTCATTGGAGTCCACTTCACAAAGGGGGGTGAAGTGGCTTCTGGTGAACAGCTCGAAGACTGGAGTAGGCAGAGATCAAGAGGCCCTAGCCTAGGGTCTGGTCCCCGCCATATTGTTTTTTTGAGTGAATAGTCCCCCTGTGGTGAAAATCAAGCTTTTAATGTTGTTTATATGTCTGTGTGGTGTTTTTAATATGCTTTAAGACAAACCATGTGCAAATTCCTAAACACAGTATTTTCTCCTTAAAACTGCAGTGAACCAAAAACGCGGATTGAAATCGTTTCTGATGTCACAAACCATCTTGTAACCAATCATGTCAGTGTGTGATCGTCAACGAGTGGATCATACCTGAGCTGGTAAGAGTGAGTGGAGGCGGGGCTATTTTGCATATTAATAGAATGTCTCGGTTACGTATGTAATCCACGTTTCCTGAAGGAGGAAACGGAGACGTAGTCGTACGTTACGACTGATTGGGATCACGCTTAGGGAGCCTTTCATCTTCGAGTATTGTTAAATCAAGCCAATACACATTGGCGTGCGTGAACTGCATCTTGCACTCCGCCCCACAGCGCGGGTATAAACACGGAAGCGGATGCATGCACCACTTGTTTTTGCTGAGGAGCTGAACGGAGCCCGGAGTCAGCGGTGGTCCAGCAATTGTGGTGACGTGACTACATCTCCGTTCCCTCCTTCAGGGAACGGGGGTTACATACGTAACCGAGACGTTCCCTTTCAGTCGCTCACGTTCGACATAGTCGTAAGTTGCGACTGATTGGGATCTCTATTAAAACGCCACTAGTGCTGCCACCTTCCAGTCCCTAGACAAAAGCATCCTGATCCTCCTGCATATTGAGGCGGAGATCTGATCTGTCCGCTGGTTTGGGAGCCAGCGGTGAAACAGACACACACACAAACAAAGACTCCACCCGGCCTGAGCATCCTCCTCCATCCCTGAGTGGCCCGCTCAGGAACGCTTTCGCTGTTGCTTGCCACCTGGCTTGGCAGCACCTGGAGCAGCCTAGGCACCCCTACTGAGGCCGGCTCCACGCTGAGGCCTGGCTGGAGGCTGCTGCGGAGGCCTGGCTGGAGCGGGAACGGCAGCAGGGGGATGCCCTCGGTGATGAGCAGGCAGAGGAACTGCCACCGGCAGAGGGGGTGTAGGGAACAGCGAGCCGCCGGGGCAGGATGTGCCAGATGGCCTGCGCTTGGGCGGCAGAGAACTGTTGGATGCACCTCTCCACCGCGTTGCCGACCAGCCCAACCTGGGAAACTGGGGAGACCAGGAACCGAACCTTGTCCACATCTGCCATATAAACCAGGCTGAGCCAACGATGGCACTCCTGGACCACTAAGGTGGACATCGCCAGACCGATCACGCACGCCACAACACTCGTGCCCCGGAGGGAGAGGTCGGATGCGGTGCAGAGCTCACCTGAGCGCACGGTCTGGGCTACCCTCGTGCATGTCAATGAGTGCCCTGGCCTGATAGACCTGTAGCAGCACCATGGCACGCAAGAGGAGGCGGCTTGCCACAGGCTTTGTAAGCTCTGCCCGTCAGAACGGACGAGAACTCACAGGCCTTAGGGGGAGACGAGAATCCCCCATCCAAAAGGCAGCGGCTGCCAGACACCTTCACCGCTCCTCCGTCAAGGGTAGTGAGGGGGGAAGGCTATTCGGGCAGTTTCTGGCAGAGAAAGTTGCCGTCGACGACTTGGTAAGCTATCCATGCACTTCGAGAAAGAAAGGCACTGGGGCGGCGAGCTAAGAACCAGCGTGGCCCGTCCCGAGATACCAATCAACCAACCGAGACTGTTTGGGACACGGTGGAGGATTCCACTCGAGCGACAGCCTCGACGGCCCGTTTCAGCATAGCTGATGTTTTTAGATCTGGCTTGGGCAACATTAAACTCCCAGAGGGAGATAACGCAGCCGAGTCATCATTTCCAGAGGTCTGATTGGGGGCTCCACCGGCTGCGATGTGATAGAGGAGTGAGGGGCCCCCCGGGATTGGTGACCGGGTGGGGAAGCCTCACTATGATCCTCTGATCACCCATCCTACACGCCGCCGTAGCGGGGCGTGGTAATGAGGACTCCACCTTCACGCATGAAGGCGAGTCTCGATCTCAACACCGTGATAGTCATATTCTCGAAATGAGAACATGAACTATCCACAAAAGCTGTTTCAACGTGCTATATATATATATATATATATATATATATATATATATATATAAACAACAGCACTCTTCAGAGACATCAACACCGATCAGCTCCGAAGCGAAAGACAAGTGGTGCGTGCATCCGCTTCCGTGTTTATGCATGAGATGCAATTCACGCATGCCAATGTGCATTGGCTTGTTTTAACAATACTCGAAGATGACCTAAGTGTGATCCCAATCAGTCGTAACGTACGACTACGTCAAACGTGAGCGACTGAAAGAGAATCGCATATACTAAATGTGGCAAGGGTGTAGAGTTACATTCTAGCTATTTTATAGGCATGAAGAATTTTTTTTCAAGGAATGTCAATAGGCTATGATATTTTGATGATCAAAGTTTTAAATGATAAAATTATTGACTACAAGGGGACTTTGACAAGTTATCGTATATTGCATTTTTCTTGAATATTGTGCAGCTCTACCTTTTAAGCAAATAAACCTACAAATGCCTTATAGTTTCTGTGCCTATTAAGCTAGGGTGTAAAAAAATTTAAGTGCTTTGAAATTCCTAAGACACTCAAGTGAATAAAATAGACCAAACATTAGATAAGAACGAAAAATCTTCTTTTCTTATAATTAATTCCTCAAACACTGTTTAACAGACAAGCAAAACAATTCCCCTTCCATGAAGCAAAATTGCAGATTTTTTTTTTTTTAAAAGTGTTTGCAGTCAGCTTCTTCCCTGTTGCTCACCCTTCCTACGCACTTCTGCCATGGCACTGTGGGTGCAGAGGGAGAGAAAATGGAAGCACAGAGAAGGCTTTAAATTGTTTGTGCTGTGGGCCTTGACAGCGGTGAGGGGTGGCCTCAGTATTAGCTAAGGATAAAGGTAATGGGATTTGTGGTGTGAAAATGGCATTTCACAGGTTGCTGTTGATGAGAGATGCCTTTTTGTAAAAATACATGCCTTTAAGAGCTGATAAATATCTTGGAGGGAAAGAGAAAAGATGGGAACACATGAGATAAGAAAAGGTTGATCCATGTATAAGCTCGTCCAAAATGAAAGTCTATGCTGCTATTTTCTAACTGAATATAAGTAGAGAAATGAGATTTGTGGGATTTTGAAAAAAGGAATGTAATAATAATATGTTGAATTGTGGTCTGTTTCTTCGACAAAGCTATAGCCTTTGAAAAAAACCTTAGGAGAAAGCAGGACCATCTTAAAGGGATGGTTCGAGTAAAATCAACCTAGGGTCCTTTGCACCATGACATCGAGCCAAACACCCCCCCAGACGCCTTTTTTTCCATTGGTTGAACATTTTTAAAGTTACAGCTTATTTAGATCAGTCGAATGGCTTAGTGCAGGCGCTATTGGCTCCAAATTTGTATCTCATAAATAACCCCACTAATAATGCCCAGAATGGTACCAAACTTCTACAGTAGTACAAATAGGTTCTTAATTCATAAAACGAGGCATTGGAAAGTTGTAAGTACATCAGGATTTTATATAAATAACACTTGCCTGACGGCTCATGCTACTGCTAACGCTGACACCGACGTCACTTAACTGAGTTGAGAAAAGCACGTAAAAGTCCTGACAGAAAGCGATGCATAAGGATGTAGTGTAACGACGCCCAGTTCCAGGAATGCACTAATATTGTGTTGGTAGTACCAGTTTATAACAATTATCAGTTAACACTAAGTTGTCAACACTTCGGAAAAAATAATAATTCGTCGTTCGTTACACTATATCCTTATGCATCGCTTTCTGTCAGGACTTTTATGTGCTATATATATGCATATATAAAAACAGCACATATATATATATATATATATATATATATATATATATATATATATATATATATATATATATATATATAAAACAGCAGCATGTAATGGGAAAAAAAGAGCTTGTTATTGTAAAAGCTCATTTTGACTTTGAAAATGGGGATAATTAGTAGCGTTATTACTTTAAGATATTTTCTACCCAACAGTCATGAGGGAGAATAGATAATGACAAAAAGTTTTGGTTGAACTATTCCTCTATTAAATATTTTAGGAGGGTCTATTTTTACGAGTGAAGCATAGTCTCAATGATTCTCAGTGAAGAAATGTCATCTGCAGTTGTGTTTGAATTGTGCTGTTTATCAAAAAAGAAATAAAACAAGGCAAGAAGAAAATATTAATCACATCATGTGTGTTTGTGACATGGGCCACATACATATTCAATGGAAAAATGGAAGTCAGTATGTCCAGTAAAGGTATCTGGTGTCAGTGAATTCACCAGAAGATCCAGTAAATCTCAGGGATGAGCATCTTGACGTATCAGCTGGCTTCTCATAAACAGCCTGAGAGCTCTACTAGTGTGAATAGAAGGTTATTTTTGGAGCCTGACTAAAATGCTAGAAGAACTCAACTGACAAGAAAACCTTCAACTAGAGAAAAGAAAATGAGCTGAGAAGCAAAAAAAAAAAAAAAAGTCGAAAGAAAAGATGGCCAGAAAGGTTCAAATAAATCCCAAGAAAAGAGGCAAAGTGGCCAGGTGAGAGATTGAAAGATTGAAAGAAGGAAGTAGCAAATAACTAGATAGAACGATGGTGGCTGTGTTCTAAATCACCCCTTATAGCATCTTTCACTATTCCCTATATCACTCCACTAATATAGGTCACTTGAAAGAGTGAATGAAAACGAGTGAATTCTGAGACTGAGTGAGCCAGGCGGGATGCTGCTTTTGCATTAATTGTGCTCACTGTTTAATAATCATTTGAAACTTAGCAAACGGGCAGCTCCAGTTGTAATGAAAAGACTTATCTTGAAATCTGTCATGGAAACTATAAACTTTAATTAAACAATTTATTAATCACTTAAAAAGCAATTTATGCATGCATGTTAGTACGCTGTAGCCACATTAATTGGACCAATCCTTTGGAAAATGAATGAATGGAGGATTCAGCTTCAGGCGCCATCTTCTGGTCAGACGTGGGACTTTATACGGTGCACGACTCTCATAGTGCATTATGGGTATTCTTTACCCATTGAGCGTACATCGGTTGTATTGGTGTTGTGGTGCATTGTGGGATTGAATGAGTGCACTCGAAAATGTCCACTATGGTTTCTGACCAGGCCAGTAGTTTGCGATGTCACTTTGTAAAGAAACACTACAGACTGAACTATAAACTGACCATAAAGTACGCTGTCACATGCGTCACTGTCATGCACATGCGATTTACAAATTTGTGTTTTTGTAGTTTACACAGAGACAATAACGGTATCGTTTTCAAAAATTTCTTTAAAACACACCCAAAATGCCACTATTGTGAAAATGAACGGCCAAAATGCATTAAAAGTTTCCGTTTTTAGTTGAAAACTGTGCCGTGTAAACGGCCCATATGGCATGGTTCACACTAAGCAATCTTCTTGAGAAATCAGCAGGCTTTTTTTGTGTGCCTTTTTAATTAAAATGCTGTGCAACCCATTCTTCAATCTCATCCTGTCAATTGACTCCAATTACCTTTAGAGAACACAGAGGTTTACTCACTTTATCCAGACTGGCCAGTCAATAATCACTCTGTATTTTTAATAAAATTCAACACAATTTTAAAATTACACATTGTTAGCTAATTCAGATTGTGTTTGTCTATAATTGTTACTTAGATCAGTGGTTCCCAACCTTGGTCCTGGAGTACCCCAACAATGCACATTTTGGATGTTTCTCTTATGACACACCCACTCTTATCTTGAAGTCTTTTCTATGAGCTTATGAGTTGAATCGAGTGTGGACAGTGATTCCCACAAAAGGGGGCTAAGGGATAGTGTACAGTCAGCAAATTGTTATTCAAAAGAAACCTCTTCAGGGTGATATAAGACCCAACTGCGTAATTATCCCATGTAATTATCCCGCTTATTATGTGGCTAATTTATTATTATTATTATTGTGACATAAGTAAATAATTGAATGCAAAATATTAATTTGACATACTACTTCAAAATGACCCAGAGTAGGCTACTCGCTTGAGCAGTCTATTATGAGTTGTAGCGATTGTTGTCATGCAATAATCAGAATGGAGTATTACAGGGAACCATGTAAAAATATAAATGAAAAATGCATGGTTATGCATTAAGCATGGACAAGTTTGTGAAAGGACTGCCAGTGCCAGACGATGAATCTACGTAAAATTCAGATACCAAAACAACGTGTCTACGTGTTTTGTGCGACGTGACAAAAGCAAATAGAACCCATTATAATCAGTGATGCCATCTAATGGATGCGGCGCAACACAGCAAATCCCTGTCAAATCCATTTTGAGTTATTCATTTGTGCTTTGAAATACTATTCAAATCGCATTTCTGGAAATCTGTTTCAGTCTGACCGTTCTAATCGGATTTTGCCGGGTTTATGTCACTTGCTCACACCTCGTAAAATGTAAACATTGTCAGACGTTGTTAAGCCTATAGGAAAGTCACTGCAGTAGCAAGGTTGTTGTCATGGATCCAGTTTGAACTTTGTTTTCATTTGCATTGTTTCTCCCTGCTTTGTTTGTTGTCATAGTTACTAATTTGATTTTGTCATCTCGTTCAGCTGTGTTCCCCTCATTATCCTGTGTATGTAAATTCTTGTGTTTCACTCTTTGGTTGTCAGGTATTGTCTGTGTCGGTTGTGTTTCCGTGTTAGTTTACCTGTGGATTATTAAAGACTGCTTTGAACTTTCATCTTCCTTGTCGTGCATGTGATTATCACTAATGAGTCCTGACAATTGTCTTGTTAATCACAAGTCATCACTAACATATTCAATATGTTAACATTATTATTATTATTTTTTTTACATATTAGGTAATGCATCAGATATGAACTCCTTATGAATGTTTTAACAGCATTTAATAATCTAGGTGAATTTTAATTTATAAATGTGCTTTTGTTCATTGTTAAATTATATATTTTGCAATACATCAACTATTATTAATTTATACAACTTGAAATGTTAAAATATGTAATGCAGACATTAACATGAATTAACTTTTCAGATTGTTTCTGTGATTTCACATTTCTAGGGAACTGTTATCTTGTATTTTGATAAATCTCACAAAGGGAATATAATTCTGTTTAAATGTAAATATAAAATTATCGTGATTCTATGGTATGTTTTATCCATCCATTCTTCAAACCACTTGGGCCAAAGAACAATATACTGAACCTTCATGCCTACTGGTCAACATCAACAAATGACATTGCCCTACTTTTTATATATCACAGGTGTCCATTATTATCAGAACAACATATTATTTAATATGATTTAAATACACTTTGTAGTATGTGGATGGGGTCTAAATAAATTCACAGTATGACTTGGAAATAAACACATGCACACACACACACACATACACTAAAATATATTTTATGTAATAAAGTGTATTTTTATGCATATGTGAAATATAGTATATAATGAGGGATTATATGCTCTAATAAATTGGCATAAGGTCCTGATTTTTTATTTTTTTTAAACATGCACCCACATAAATAAAGCCAATAGTTTAACACAGTTAATTAACATTCCACCGCTCCAGTTCTTCACCAGACAAACCAAAATTATGTCTTTACCCATAATTAACTCACCATTCCTTATACTACACGCTGCATTGATCATCAACCCAATTATATTTAACAATGAATGATATCTTGTAAAAATTGTATATTAAATGATGTCGTGTTTTGATTCTTACCATCAATTAGGGTTGTTATTGGCTGTTACGATGGGTTTGTATTAATTGGGGGTGTGATATGCTGCAATTAACAATTATACATAGACTATTGTGTGGCGTCTCATCTAAAGCACTCATCAAACATCAGTATCCATTACATTTTAATCGATTGGAAAGGGAAACGGGATGTAGGGATGTAGTGATTGGTAAAGTGGTGCTGCCTGGGCGAGTGTGTTGTGTGGTGAGTTTTCAACAGGGGGCTATCAGTCCTCTGCCAAGTGACAGGCTTAATCACCTGAAGGAATTTCCCAGCATCCTTTTTGTCGGCCTCCTGTAAAGGCATACTAATTGCCACCCCACTGCTATTCCCACAAACTCAAAAGCATAAATAACAGATGCTCCCGAACAGTCACATCTACAGGCTTAAGTCAAGAAATTTCATTTCTATGCCACGATTTTATTTTGCATTTAAAATGCATTTTAATCCAGATACTGTTATTAATCCATATTACCCAATGAGAGTTACTGCAGTTATAAGATTATAAATGGTGTGATAAAACAGATAAAACATTTATTGTGACATGATACCTGGACCAATACTGATATATGTTTATGGTCTGGCCAATCACAGTTTTCCTTATAAAACTTTAATCCTATAACAATTTATGTTCCCCGCTCCCCCCAGCGTTCCCAGGCGGAAAACCAACCTTGCAAATTGGGGACTACTGTCCTGGCAAGATAGAAATTGGAAGTCTCGTGAGAAGCGAGAACGAGAACGAGCGCGAAACACGAATTGCTTTACGGCAATTCGACATAAACACAAACGCATGTATGATGTATTACCAGATTACCCACCTCGGTAGACATAGCTCCACACAATACAGTTGGCTTGCTCCGATCAAAACAAACGCACATGAGCAGCGGTAGAGAGGGGGAGGAGGCCGCCGCAAGTGACTTTTTTACGACCATGTTGTGAAATATACGCCCCCCCACACACACACACACACACACACACACAGCTGTAGGGGGAGCTCGTGGGGAAAACATGCGTCAACAAAAGGGAAAATCAGCGAAGAAGTGACTAGAGTTCGCTAGAGTTGATGAGTTCTCCTTTAAAAACAATTTTTCACAGGGCTACACATTTCAAATATCATAAAACAAGGAGTAAGAGGTTGCAAATAATAAAACCTTTCAAAGATACCATGATTGAAATGATAAAAAGAGATGTGTGGGTCTGAAATCGTTGCTAGATGTGGTGGGAAAATTGTACATCTTTTATAGTCAATGAATGGCTGTACAACTTTCAGGTGAGAAAGAAAACTTTTAACCATATATGCGATCCACTCCAGTCACTGTGATTTTGCCATGTAAGATATGTTCCTGGATCAATATATTTTGTTGATCCTGCAACATTCTTGTCCTTAATAAAGTTAGTCCTAACCCTAACCTTACTCCTAAAGCTAACCCATTACTTACCCCTAAAATCAGAGGGATATGATAGGTGAATAACACTGATGTAGAAGCACCCAACCTTAGTTGTAAGCCTAAACTTGACACAAACTGTAAACTTGTCCCTCAAAACTGTTTGGTTGATTGGAATGTTGTTTCAGGAACAACAAGGATGTTGATCCAGGAACATGTTGTGCTCTGCCCTCGACTGACTTGCAAAAACACCCAGCTATGTGCTGTGACTCCCATGAAGTCATGACAGTGATCTGTGAATGCAGATACGATGGCCAGATTGCATTTACATTATCCAATCATAATGTGTCCTTGACTACCTCTGTACCAGAACACACAGGTCGGATTATCTATTATTCATTAATGAGTTTACACTTTTCATTGTGTATGTGGACAACATCCGGATACAAGTCACATGTTGATTCCAAGTGTAAACGAGCCCACACACACACACAGCTAAATACTGTTGTCACCTCTTATATTTAATAATCAACTTTGCTTCCGTAAAAGTAGTTGGCTAGTTGGCAGGTCAAAGTTTACCTTATGCAAATGGTTCATAATACGTAAAATGTCATAAAAATGTCATAAAAATTATGTTACTTTTATTTATTTTACACCAAATTCTCTAAATTGTAACACACACACACACACACAAAAGGATTTTGAGCTTTCTGAACACATTTGATCAAATTCTTCTTTTCTTTCAGCATTGCCCTCAGCAGCGCACCACACTACGGTCCATGTGACCTTTCTCAAAACCTCACCTGACGTTGCCCCCAGTCTAAAGCTTGAGCATTCGTAACTGAATGCGCAGATATACCTGTCACTCACTTACCATGTCATTTCAGTGAAGGAACCTGACCATCATGTGCGGTCAAGCTCAGCTACAGTGCCCAAAGACATGTAGAGCTCTTGATGAACCATTCAGTTTTACATTTGTCAGATGCATGAAATGAACACTTTTTGATTTCTCCTTGAGTAATTTTGTAGGCTGCAAAAAATCTGTATGCAGTACACGGGAGTAGTTACACTGAGTATGTCTTCTTTACAGAAGCTTGATGTCGAGCTCTTGATGTCATGGCTCTGCAGTGAACAGACTCGCAGTTTTGGACTGTTTTGAAGGTGACCTGCCCATTCCTAATTTTATGTACAGACATCCTTAGTAAGACACACCTGTGAGTCTCCAGGCAATCTGGAGAGCATCGATGGTCTCTATGTTTTCATGATTTACTTCTTCCATCTGTGTGTGTGCTGGGGTGCTATGAGATTAGTCTACAGACTGCCAGGGAAAATAACTTACCCCTTATTTTTCTCTTTCACTTTCTCTCTTCATCTTTCTGTCTTTCTGAGTATGTGTTGAAAGGTTTGGATATCTTGTATTATTCATGAGGTCTTATTGCTTTGCATTCATTTTATGCTCCCCATAGCCATTCAAATTTTATTTTATTCTATTTGGGATATTTCTTTTCATCTATCTTCATTTATCTCTGTAGACTGTGGGTGTGCTGGTGTAACACACAACCACTACAAAATAATCTGACATATTGCCCCATCCGAGCTTTACTCTGTACAAATTTGCACAGAAATATTATGCTTCATTTTCACTTCACCCAAAGTATACTTCACTTTTGACATGAAAACTAGCTTATATGTTTTATCACAAAAATGTTTATTTCTGTTTATGCATTGCATTGTTAAATCAAGACAGAGTCTAATGCTGCGTTCCAGTCCAAAATTGTCATGCCCTTCACTTGCTAACTTCCCTCCGTCTCGTTCTCTCGAATGTACGTCATTGCTTGCACGAGTGCCCACTACTGGCGGAAACTGCAATGGGCTGAATTGGAACGTCCTAAGCCCTTGATCACTTGGAATCAGCTATGGAGTTGATTTATTATTTATTTTTTCCCCTTTAAGAATTTGTTTAATGCAGCATCCACATTTTTATAGGTGTGTTTGGGTTGTTTTAAATAAAAAAAATAGAATTAATATATCATAGAGATGTTTGTTGTGGTGGTGATTAGATGAGATCTGTGGGGATGTCACAATCGTACTTCATTGTGGGACATATAGGTGTCTGAAGTGTACATATGAAGTAGACTCGCTCCCTCTGTCAAAATCGAGGGAACGAGGGTCTGTCCATATAAACTTCCCTCGTCCACTTCACAAAGTGGAACGCACTTCAAAATGGCGGCAGGGATTCCCCTGAGGGGAAGTGCTTAGGGAAGTTCGCAAGTGCGTGTCTAAAAGTGGACTGGAACGCAGCCTATATGGTCAACTAACATTGTTCCACTTAGCATGTAGAAAAGGAAATGGACTCTTATTAGTTGTTAGGGATTTACTGACAGTCATTGCTTTGTCCCACCCCTAGAGTGTGCTCAACATATCACTGTAATACTGTGAAGATTTAATTTTTTTTCAAGCATAAGATCATTTATAACATTTATAACAACAAGAAGCATTTATAACAATAAATTGTTATTTCTTGCACATTTCTTGCAATAAATTCAGAAGTTGAAATAGTCAAAAGTTAATAGGCAAAAAAAAAAAAAAAAAAAACACAGATTCTTACACAAAGTAGGATATGCTAAGCAGCAAACCATTCATCTTTGCCGCAATAAAAAAATCTATCAGATTAAAGTTTCTCAGTAGACAGAAAAGACTTGTGCCTTGTTGCCTTCCTACGTTCTTCTTTTTTTTTTTAGCTATTTCATCTACAATACTTATACTAAGTAGATACTTTTGAGTGTGTAGCAGAAGAGTAGGCAAGCTTTAGGACATAATACCATGTCCCAACACTCCACATTTTATTTAATGCAATAGTCACTACTTTTCACAACAATTTTTCCTACCATATTGCAGAGAAAACAAGTAGCACGTTGATATGCTAGCTGTGTGTCTTTAATGCAGTGAACTTACTGCATAGTCATGCATTTAACATTTAATGGACACACATATCTGTTTTGCCAATGTGCTGTTCGATTATAACCTTTTCATTGTGTCTCTACTTAACCACTGGTCTCACAAACATCCCGCATGTTATGGTTCTTTGTGTATTACCAATAACTCCTCCAAAGTGCAATAGGTTGTGGGCAATATCAGTCATTAGAAATGTGCATGGATCCTCGTTCCTCACTTCAAAAATCTACTAGAAATAGTAGCCCATCTGGGGACTTTTGGCTATTCTTTATAACATAATATGCTTTGGGAAAACATATTCTACACACTGGGAGTGGGATGCAGGGATTGTGTTCTGGTGTTGGGGTGATATGGAAAATCGTTCCACTGCGCTACTTTTCCATTGTTTTCCAATGTAAACACGCACTAGACGGACGTCTTTAACCGTTGCGCTCGCATCTTTTGCAGCATCTTGCGCATGACGTGTCTCTAGACCTTGCCCTTTTTTTCATTCAACAGCAAAAACGCAAAAAAATGCATTCTGTGAGTAGCAGCCTTAAAACTGTGTGACTGTGTGACAGGGAGAAGCCAATGTAGGATACAGTAATAAGATTATTGGTCAATACATTCATACACAAATGTCTGGTTATGTGAGGAAAAAAAAAATCTGAACAAAAATGTGGGTCTCTGTGAAACATTAATTACTAATTAAGGTAGAAGTTATCTCTCTTAAGGTCCTTTAATGTATTAGTCATGCCTGTTTGGGTTTGAAGCTGTTGCCTCGTGCTTTATTGATGAGGCCTGCTCAGCTCTAATCAATTAGTAATTGGAGCTCCGCTTTTAAATAATGCACTTATTAGCCCTTGTGATGTGTTTAATGGCCGCCCCCTCGCCACGCAAATATGTTTAACAGAGCTTAACAAGTGCTTAAACAGGACTTTTATGGGCTGTCAAAGTAAGCACAATAGCACTTTTAATTCCATTGTGTTCCCACAATTAGCCCTTGTTTGCTTTCCACAGGCCTTCATGCAAAACCAACATGTTTAAGTCACAGCAAATTGTTGTTATTGTTGTCATTAGCAGCTGTTGTGTTCACTTATATTTGTTATCTACGCGGGAGGATGTTTGCTTTAGTGCTGTAAAGAGTGAAGCTGTATGATTAATAAATGAAATGGTTGCAATCAGAGACACAGGAATGAAGATCCCTAAATATTATTAATAAAAGAATTAGCAGCATTCTTTGACTCTAATCTTAATGATATGTTTTATTTTAAAACTATTTACATTTATTTAGTTCAACCTGGAAGCTTCTACTCAGTGATCACTTTACAGTCGCTAACAAAGATACCCTCTATATCAGGGGTATTCAAGTAAAATTGCTTGAGGTCCAGTAAATGAACCTCCTCACCAGCTGAGGTCTGGACAATTATAATGTAAATGTTCATTGATCATTCTTGACCTGTATTTACTTCTGATAATGTTAATGTTGAGAGACTCGCAGCTATACGTTGAACCAAACAAGGAAGGCCATAATATTCATTTTCTTCTCATCTTCTAAAAAACTGAGAAAACCACCTGGCCTTGTTGTTCTTGTAGTTTCCTATCATGGAGGGTGCTCCATCAGTGGTGATAGACACATGTTTCAGGCTGATCCCTTTTTGCGTTAACATGAGGCCAATGTTAACTTTTTTGGCCAAGTATGTCTTCTCCTCTTGTGTGTGTTATAAGTGCTGTGACACCTAAGATGTCCTCAATTAAATCTTTCTTCTCTGCATTGTAAAATCTGATGTACACCTCAAGCTGAGCATTGTTATTAAGTACAGTAACTAATTCTAATTAAACTAATATGGTATTGCATATGACTCAGAACTATATTCCAAGTCTTCTATTTGCCACCTTCTAATGTTTTTGAGCTTAACCCTCTGGAGTCTGAGGTGTTTTCTGGGCACTGGAGGTGTTCTGACATGCTCTGACATTTGTGCTTTTTTCAGTTATTTATAAACATGTTAATGGCAAAGGTGTAAATTCACTCTATATAGCACAAACAGGGCTACCAAAATATGTGATCACCATGCATGTATATTTTTTTATTTTTAAGAGAATAATGCTTATGCGTGGTTATTGAAAAAATTAAAAATGAAAGTTGCTGAAAGAAGACCTCAAAACTCATAATAAATATGCATGAATAAGACTTTTGAGAAATGGATGTTCTTCCTTCGAGTTCTGGCTTCAAAATTATGTGAAAATAGTCTTGCTTTATCGTTCAGATAAAACAATACATTGATTTAAATTGATGTAAAACAGGTTTTGCTTGGAAAGCCATTATGCGAGTGGGCGTGAACGAGGAGTGGTTTACAACTTGGAATACAAAATGTCCCACCCATTATGCATAATGACTCTGCATAATTAGCCATTCATTCAGGTGTGACTCTGACTGACTGAGCCACAATGCAAGGACAAAAAATTTGAAGACGACTTATATTGACCATTTAAGATTTTGCTTACATCTATCTTGTAAATAGGTTTTGCTATTTTATTAAAAAGGTTACAATTACAACAATAACTAAAATTTCAACAATATTTGAAGTGTACTCTTTCTTTGTAAAAAAAAAAAAGATTATAGGCCTACATTTTAGGCC
Organism: Scardinius erythrophthalmus; assembly: GCF_964197995.2. Classification (NCBI taxonomy): domain Eukaryota; kingdom Metazoa; phylum Chordata; class Actinopteri; order Cypriniformes; family Leuciscidae; genus Scardinius; species Scardinius erythrophthalmus. The sequence continues at coordinate 49,414,312 of NC_138225.1, read as the reverse complement.
TATCTATGTATTCATTAGTTTGAATATAGCCAAAATTGGAACAGCTAACATCTTAGTTGATGACTTTATTTTATATATATATATATAAAAATTGCTAAACAAAAGCTTATTGATATATATATTCAGTATATTCTACAGTAAAAACTGTACTCAAATCTAGTCAACAAAATGTTGTCTTTCATATTTCGCCTGACTGTAACGTTGTTTTTATGAAATATTAGGGCATATAAATGTTAATTTGCAGTTTAATACGTATTGCTTATAATACAAATAGCCTACATTTTATTTCAACATATTTCAGTCGATTTTTACTCATCTCAGTATAGTAATACAGTTTGCTAAAACATCATCATTCATTCACACACGCGATTTAAATTTAAACTGTCTTTTTGCGAGCTGTGGTAAACAGCGCGCATCTCTGCCGTTCATTCATCAAAAACAGAAACCCGATTCACGTGAGAAGAAAAAAAAACTTACAGTATTCCTCAGCTCGCTCCTCGATATACCCGCACTTCTGAGGTAGGCTACTTTTTTCATCAAAAGCTTATGTGGCAGTATATTCTACAGTAAAAACTGTACTCAAATCTAGTCAACAAAATGTTGTCTTTCATATTTCGCCTGACTGTAACGTTGTTTTTATGAAATATTAGGGCATATAAAATTGCAGTTTAATACGTATTGCTACGTACAAATACGTACAAATAGCCTACATTTTATTTCAACATATTTCAGTCGATTTTTACTCATAGTAATACAGTTTGCTAAAACATCCTCATTCATTCACACACGCGATTTAAATTTAAACTGTCTTTTTGCGAGCTGTGGTAAACAGCGCGCATCTCTGCCGTTCATTCATCAAAAACAGAAACCCGATTCACGTGAGAAGAAAAAAAAACTTACAGTATTCCTCAGCTCGCTCCTCGATATACCCGCACTTCTGAGGTACTTTTTTCATTATTGTTATTGCTCACAGCGCTGCTGAGACGGTGTTAAAGTAATGATCTGAATAAACTGATATGTGGGCGTTCACAGGTTTGCTTGGATTGCCTCATTCATTTGCGTTTGAATAGTGCGCGCTCTCCGTAGGCGGAGTCACATTACATTTGAATTAGCTCTAATGAGGTCGACTGGAATCGCTCTCTTTTAATACAGATTTCACAACATGAGAATATTTGTTTTTTATATAAATTACTTCATTTAAGAGAAGAGAATTCAAGCTTCATGCCTGTATGTCTGTTTGCCTGTTTGACTGAGTATTCGCTGAGTTATTGTTCATTTTCGGACGCGTTTCAGAATGGACGACACTGGCAGATAGAAGGCAGAACTCGCATCACGTTTATTTTTCTTTATTTGGCAAAAAGCACAACACTTTGTTTTTATTGTGAGTATACACAAAAATAATACACATTTAACAGAATCGATTGATGTATGAAACTTGTTTTGTAAAATCAAAGTCAAAAGAGTATTTTGGGTCTCAATTTAACTCATAAGGAAAAAAGCGAGCAGATCACGCCGGCGTGATCTCCGACCTCTGAGGGTTAAAAATGTTTATTGGAATAAAAATGTACCTGTAAAGCTTGACAAATTTGCTAGCATATATAAAGTAAAAATTATAATTTAATTAGCAGGCGTGAAATAAACAAATCTAAAGAGGTTCCCTTTCAGTCGCTCATGTTCGACGTACAAACCTTGTGCAAAGTCAGGGAGGATGAGGAGCAGGTCTTGCTAGTTGCGCCGTATTGGCCCAACCAGACCTGGTTCCCGGAACTAGTGCTCCTCGCGACAGCCCCTCCCTGGCCCATTCCTCTGAGAGAGGTCCTGCTCTCTCAGAGATGGGGCACCCTATGGCACCCGCGTCCAGACCTCTGGAAATGTCTGGTCCCTGGACGGGATGCAGAGGTTCTAGGTGACCTACCCCCTACGGTAGTTGACACCATCACTTCCGCTAGAGCCCCCTCTATGAGGCGCCTCTATGCGTTGAAGTGGAACCTGTTCGTTGACTGGTGCTCCTCTCACGAGGAGAACCCCCGATCTTGCTCGATCAGAGCCGTGCTTTCCTTCCTGCAAGAAGGGCTGGAGCGAAGGCTGTCTCCCTCCACCCTTAAAGTGTATGTTCCCGCTATTGCCGCACATCACGATGCTGTTGATGGTAAGTCTTTGGGAAAGCACGACCTGATCGTCAGGTTCCTGAGGGGAGCGAGGAGACTGAATCCTCCTCGCCCACTCTCTATACCCTCTTGGGATTTGTCTCTGGTCCTTTCGGCACTTCAGAGACCACCCTTTGAGCCTCTGCAATCAGCTGAGTTAAAAATCCTGTCCTGTAAGACAGTACTCCTGGTTGCATTGGCCTCTATCAAGAGGGTAGGGGACCTGCATGCATTTTCGGTCGACGAATCGTGCCTAGAATTCGGCCCGGATAACTCTTACGTGATCCTGAGACCCCGGCCCGGATACGTGCCGAAGTTTCCTACCACTCCCTTCCGGGACCAGGCAGTGAACCTGCAAGCGCTGCCTTCAGAGGAAGCAGACCCATCCCTGGCTTTTCTCTACCCCGTTCGCGCTCTGCGTCTGTACCTGGACAGAACGCAAAGCCTCAGGACCTCAGATCAGCTCTTCGTCTGTTACGGAGGCCAGCAGAAGGGAAAGGCTGTCTCCAAGCAGAGGATGGCCCACTGGATAGTGGATGCCATCGCCTTGGCTTACGAAGCCCAAGGCGTGCTCTGCCCGCCCGGGTTGAAAGCCCACTCCACTAGGGGTGTCGCTTCTTCCTGGGCACTGGCACACGGCGCCTCGCTGACAGACATCTGTAGAGCTGCGGGCTGGGCGACACCTAACACGTTAGCTAGGTTTTATAGCCTACGTGTTGAGCCGGTTTCTTCCTGTGTGCTCGCTTCAACTAGCCGGTAACACCAAAGTTCCCGCTCTAGTGTCGGCTTGCTGCGCCACTCCCTTCCTAGGAATGGATACGTGCGCTTTTTGCTCCAGTCGAGTTCCCCAATTGGCGAACCCTGTGAGTTCCTCCGCACCCCTTCGGCAGTCCGACGCCAGGCCTAGTGCTCGTATGCTTGTGTAACTTGTGCTAGGCTGGGTTCCATATGTGGTGATCCCTGCGGCGATCCCATATGTGTATTCTTCCACGACCAGCTCCCTGCGGTGAGCCCGTGTCTTCCCTCGGCAGAGTCTGCTCTGCCGTCACTGTCGGTGTAGTATCCCCCTTCGGGTGGAGCCACCCCAGTGACATTCCATATGTTGCACTGGCCCCTCGGCCACTGTATTCTCCACATGTTACCTCCCTTCGGGCAGGATGTGGCTCCGCAGCGTCCTTTCCCCTGGAAAGGAACGCTTTTCCAGTGTTATCCAAGATTTCCACTGTGTGGGGTATAATGGAACAGCAGGTGAACTCCCTCTACGCAGGTCTTCCGCCCCAGCAGTTGGGGGTCTGAGAGTCTTGCGTAGGGCGCTGGATGTGGCAGCAACCGTGGCGTCTCGGTTACTGATGTAACCCTCGTTCCCTGAAGGAGGGAATGGAAGACGTAACGTACCGTCGCCACCGTTGCTGACCATCGCTGCATGGCCGTCACAAATCTCGGCTCCTCAGCGAAAAACAATGTGTGCGTGCGCCCGCTTCCTGTTTATACCCGCGCTGCGGGGCGGGGGTGCGTGACGCGATTCACGCACGCCAACATTCATTGGCATGTTCTGTAGACACTCGAAGTTGATAGGGCTCCCTGAAGTGATCCCAATTTCGTCATCACGTCGACGTTAATTCTCCTGTTCCCTCCTTCAGGGAACGAGGGTTACATCAGTAACCGAGACGTTTTTTATCATTAGAATCATATCAAGACAGGTTATTCATATCAGAGTAATAACCATTCAGTGCTTAGACAAAATATCTGACTTCTCTATGGCAAACAAACAGTTTATAGATACAGAGAAGACACTAAATTAACATTGATTAAGATCAATCAGGGTGACTTTGGTCTTATTTTTCAAGGACAAGCTGGTACCCCATGGGAGGTGATTAATGGCCATCAACAATGAGATGTTTTTTCTTTAAGTATGCCAACGTTTCTAATCTCAATGATATTTGCACATTAAATGATCCCTCAATTGTTTTACATGAACATATGCGATTCGTCTTTGGAAGAGATTTGCATACAAGTGCCATTTTCATAATTTGGTCCACACATGTGCTTGTGTGTGACATGTTAGTGTGTGACTGGATAGACTCAGAAAAGGAAATAAGCAGGAAAAATTAACCACAGCATGCAGTAAATGTCAGGATACAGGCACGGAGACAGAGGTAAATGAATCCAAACACAGCTTTATTCAAGTTGACAATAGTGCAAGGTGAGTATTCAGTGAGTTCAAATGCAGATTCAGTGAAGATCACTCGGTGAAGGGCAGACAGCAGGCAAGCATGTTCACTTCAGGTTTGTAGATACCAAACAGTCAGTTCATAAATACTTGTCTTTTCTCTTTCAGATGCAATCGATAGCAAGCAAGCTCGGAGGAAACACTGGAAACTTGGGAGAACAACGGATCACAGGCAATAGGAAATCGACAGGATTCCTGGAGACAGCAGAACAATGACACAGAGGTTCGTGTTTCACAGGTGAGTATACGTTACATCTTGGAAGCACCAGCCGTTCAGGAGACAATGGATCATGGTCTGTTCCTGTTGGAGGCTTGACGTTGAACTGAGGCTGTGGTGAGTATTTTATAGAGCTTGCTGATGATGAGGCTGCTGATTGTGAACAGGTGCAGGTGATTATACTCAGGGGAGAGTAATTGAAGGTGCGCCAAAGAGAATTCTGGGGAATGTAGTGCAGAGATAGGCGGTGAACGTGACAGTAAACATGTCTGATAGATAAATTTCCCGAACAATATTTCTGTGCTTAATTTTATTACTGTTCTCTCAGGGTGGCTTCACGCTGTAGTTGTCACAACTGATGAAGACAGGTGCGAAGATGAATCAACACAAAGCTTTAATGAGGATACTTCAAAGGAATACAACTCAGGAACGTAAGCATATGTTAAGTATCTAAACAGGTAATTTAGTTTGATAATGGTGAAGCCCGGTTGAAGTTTATTAATTTAGTTTTGGGTATTCATTTGGTTTGGTAATATTTTCTTAATATTATTTTCTAATATTCTATTTATATGTATATATTGTATGTGTATTGTTTTCCCCTAATTATATGTATACATTTATTTTGAATGAAAATGAAGAAAAACTTATGATTATGTGTTGAGTTAAAAGTACTTGCCGTTGTTAAGAGCTGGGATTGGTTCAAGTTCAAGTTCAAGTTCAAGTTCAAGTTCAAGTGGTTTTATTGTCGTTCATTCATATACAATTACAGTATACTACAAAACGAGATGACGTTTCTCCAGGACCTTAGTGCTACATTAAGAAAACAATAAAAACAATCACAAATCACAATAAGCTACACAGACTAGATAAAAATTGCACATAAAAACGTGCAATATAATAATTTACTAAAAGACAAGACAAAAGGCACAATAAAAAGACAAAGCAGTGCCGAACAGTTTATGGTAGTGCCAAGGTGTTGTTGTGCTTACTAAAGTGTAAAATGTAAACATACCACTCTCTGAATTAAAATTAATAGACAAAGTTCTCTTAAGTGCAATTCCGGGCATGTGCAAAAAGTTCAATACCACATAGTAAACACACAGAATGTGTGTTTATTTTATCAGTTCTTTGGTATTTAAAATTCTAACTGCTTCATGGTAGAAGCTGTTACCCAGTCTGGTAGTGCGGGCCCGAATGCTCCGGTACCTTCTGCCAGATGGCAAGAGATTGAAGAAACTATATGAGGGGTGAGTGGGGTCTCCCACAATGCTGGTTGCTCTGCGGATGCAGCGTTGTGTGTAAATATCTTTGATAGATGGAAGAGAGACCCCGATGATTTTTTCAGCTGTTCTAACTATCCTCTGTAGGGACTTTTGATCCGCAATGGTGCAAGTCCCAAACCAGGCAGTGATACAGCCACTCAGGATACTCTCAATAGTCCCTCTATAGAAAGTTATTAGTATGGGCGGTGGGAGGTGTGCTTTTCTCAGCCTTCGCAGAAAGTTGAGACGTTGTTGAGCTTTCTTGGTAATTGAGCTGGTGTTAGTGGACCAGGTTAGATTCTCCGTTAAGTGAACACCAAGGAATTTGATACCTCTGACAATCTCCACAGGGGAGCCATCGATGTTCAGTGGGGAGTGGTCACTCTGTACTTTCCTAAAGTCAACAACCATCTCCTTAGTTTTGTCCACATTCAGCGACAGGTTGTTGACTCTACACCAGTCCGTTAAACGCTGCACCTCCTCTCTGTACGCTGACTCGTCGTTCTGGCTGATGAGACCCACCACGGTCGTATCATCAGCGAACTTGATAAGATGGTTCGAGCTGTGCTTTGCTGCACAGTCATGAGTCAGCAAAGTGAACAACAGTGGGCTGAGTACACAGCCCTGTGGGGCCCCAGTGCTCAGTATGGTGGTGGTGGAGATGTTGTTCCCAATCCGGACTGACTGAGGTCTCCCAGTCAGGAAATCAAGGATCCAGTTACAGAGGGAGGTATCCAGGCCCAGTACTTTCAGCTTCCCGATCAAATGCTGAGGAATGATTGTATTAAATGCTGAACTATAATCAACGAACAGCAATCGGACATATGAGTCCTTTTTTTCTAAGTGAGTGAGGGCCAGATGAAGAGTGGTGGCGATGGCGTCATCGGTTGAGCGGTTAGGACGATACGCAAACTGCAGTGGGTCTAGTGTGGCGGGCAGCTGGATCTTAATGTGGCCCATGACGAGCCTCTCGAAGCACTTCATAATACATGATGTGAGTGCAACGGGACGGTAGTCGTTGAGGCAAGACACTGAAGACTTCTTAGCTATGGGGACGATGGTAGTTGCCTTGAAGCATGTTGGAACGACGGCGCTGCTCAGAGACATATTAAAGATGTCGGTAAGAACATCCGCCAACTGGTCTGCACATCCTCTGAGCACCCTGCCTGGAATATTATCTGGTCCCGCAGCCTTCCGCGGGTTGACTCTGTATAAGGTTTTCCTCACATCGACCGAGTTGAGACAGAGCACCTGATCATTTGGAGCAAGGGTGGTCTTCCTCGCCACCACGTCGTTCTGTGCCTCAAACCGAGCATAGAAGTTATTCAGCGCATCTGGGAGGGAAATATCCCTGTCACAGGCAACTGATGGTGTCTTGTAGTTGGTCACGGCCTGGATTCCCTGCCACATACGCCGCGTGTCGCCGCTGTCCTGGAAATGAGTTAGGATTCTCCGACCGTGCATGCGCTTTGCCTCTCTGATGGCCCGGAACAGTTTGGCCCTTGCAGTACTAAGGGCCGCTTTATCACCTACTCTGAAGGCGGAGTCACGAGTGTTCAGCAGGGAACGCACCTCCGCAGTCATCCACGGCTTCTGGTTAGAGCGTGTGGTGATGGTCTTGGAGAAGGTAACATCATCAATGCACTTACTAATGTAGCTGGTCACTGATAATGTATATTCTTCCAAGTTGGTAGAGTTGTCATATGTTGCAGCTTCTTTAAATATATGCCAGTCAGTATACTCAAAACAGTCCTGGAGAGCATAGATGGCTCCTGCTGGCCAAATTTTCACCTGTTTTTGAAGTGGTTTTGTGCGCCTGACGATCGGCCTGTATGCTGGAATAAGAAAAACAGAGATGTGGTCTGAATAGCCGAGTTGGGGGCGGGGCTCCGCCCGGTACGCGCCTGGGATGTTTGTGTAAACAAGATCAAGCATGTTCGCCCCTCTCGTTGCAAAGTCCACATACTGATGGAATTTAGGAAGCACTGACTTGAGATTCGCATGATTGAAATCTCCAGCGACAATAAACAATCCATCAGGGTAAGCATTCTGCAATTCGCTAATAGCCCCATAAAGTTCACCGAGCGCTTCCTTGGCATTTGCACTTGGGGGAATGTAAACACCGATTACTATAACAGAGGTAAATTCCCGTGGTAAATAAAAAGGTCGACTCCTAACAGTCACAATCTCTACCAGCGCTGAGCAGTAGCTAGAGACTAGCACAGAGTTATTGCACCATTCCGTGTTAATATAAACACACAAGCCACCTCCGCGAGTCTTACCGCACAGAGATGCATTTCTGTCTGCACAAAACGAGGCGAGCCCATCTAGCTTTATGGCGGCGTCCGGAACTCTGTCGCTGAGCCACGTCTCTGTGAAAATAAAGACGCAACAGTCTCTAAACTCCCGCTGCGAAGTTTGCTGGAGCCGAATAATGTCCAGTTTGTTGTCCAGAGAACAAACATTCGAAAGCAAGATAGACGGGATAGCCGGCCGGCTAGGCTTTGTTTTTAGCCTAGCATGGACCCCCGCTCGGTTCCCCGCTCGGACCCCCGGTTCAACGCTGATGGGGCGGAAGGATGACATCTGGGAAGAGGAGGAGATGGCTGGAAGATAGATCATGTCTGAGGCTAGCTTAAGTATAAAAATACCACGGTTGTCCATAAGAGAGCTGATTTAAAGTTGGTATAATGTTTTTTGAACCTGAGGGGATAGCAATTTCCCCTTTGATAATCGAATGACCGAGTAGTGCACGATTCTCAAGAAACAGCGGTAATCACACAGTGGTTCCTCTGGCAACGCTGGACGAGTTCGCCGATGTGCAGTCAGTTCTTCAGGGACCGTAATCCCTCTTGCTGAAAGTGTGTCATATGAAAGCCAGCTCGAACTAGCATCGGTAAGACAGCCATTTGTTTTGTTTGCTCATTGAGTGAAGCAGCAAGCTGTTTTGTGCCTCAACGAACCCCAGCATCGTATCAGGCCTGCAACAGGGTATTTATTTTATTTGTTGCAATTTTTAACACTGACACCCGGGTGTTTTTGATTACTGTTGTGGGATGTTTATGTGAACAGTAACTTTTGTGTTGAGACAACAAAGACTCGTTGGACTTGAGTATTAATCAACACATTAATATTTTCCTTGGTGATATTTGGGTAATTTTGTGTATTTACAGTCCATCTTATCTGTTATATTGATAAAACACCAGAGTGATATATTATTCTCTATATAGGGAATATTAATACTGTGTTGTATCTGTAATTTTTTATTTTGAGTTTGAAAGGAGGAAAGATCCTCTTATGGTAAAACTTTAAAGGGTTAACTTTTATTTGCTATTTGAATTTTATTATTTTATTTGAGTAAACTACTTAAAGTTTCTATTTCACTTACAAGACTTTGTGGTTATTTTAGTCTGTTAATAAGCACACCAATATTGTGATAAGAGTTTATTGAAATAAAGTTAATAATATTCAGAGGCTACTTAGAGAGATCTAACAATAAACTAACCCAGGGCCCCTCCCACTTAAATCTAAGGGAGAGGGCCCTACAATAACAATATCTCATTCTGATGCAGGTCCCAGGACTGAAGAGGATTCCGAGACTGCTGAGTAAATGAGGATGATGATGAAGATGGTGAAGAACAGGGGCCCGTTCTTCGTACGTCGCTAACTCACTTAGCTGGATTTGATTGTTGGCGATTTGGCATGATCTTGGATTGTTTGGTTCTTCAACGCTCATCCTGGACTTGCTGTCATAGCAACATGTGCGCAAACTTAAACCTGCTCGGGAGCAGGCTTATTTCATGTTAACAGGATTAGATCCCGGCTTCATAAGCGGAGCTGATACGGGAAGTCCAACGCAGCGCGATAGTGCACTTTCTGAGATATATATTTTTTTCTCGTGATTCGTGAGATTGTCGTTTTTTGTCGCTTTTAGGTTTAAAAAATAGTTTTAGGGTTTTTTGTGGCATTTCCAAGCCACTTAAGACCCAATATTGTAAAGAATTTTTTTTTTTTTTTTTTTTTTAAGGCTATCATAATTTTTTATGAAGATCATACAATCATGACCATGCCGATTACAGATATGTCACTCAGGCTTCACTAACGTGATTGGTACCATAGACTATAGACTGCCATCAAGGCCTCAATGAAGGGGATTATGTGAACAGAAAGGGGGTTCACAATGTAAATGTGCAGCCCAGTTACTATTGTGATTCTTATTCCAGATTAGTAATATTATATCAAATAAAAAAAAGGCAGTTGACTAAAATCTTCCATATCACAAATGTGAAAGCAAAATGGCCAGGATCTGTGCATGACTTAAGCATTTTCAGAGATTCACATTTATGCACATTATTTGAAAGTGGTAAGGAAAGTTCCACAATTAAATATCAAGCTCACTGTATTACATACACTTATGCTGATCCTAACAGAACTGCATTTTTTCATTAATTATGAGATGTTCCTGCCTGCAGACAGGTGTTTTATGACCCCATTCCCTGACCCAAACCAGTTACAATGCAGCTCTAGCCAGGACAAGGACACACAATGAAATGAACTTTGGCTAACTAAAGGGAAGATTTCAGTGTCTGAAAAGTCTGAGGGTTGCACACCTGACAGGGCCTGGGACATTGTTGCATGTGCCATATTACACAACATTGCCCCAAAAAAAAATCAAAATGTTTAATAAAAGACAAATATGCTTAGTTCCTTGAGTTTTATTTCAATTGTTCTTTGTAAAGAAAAGCCAGTGGTCAAGTGCCTGCAACAAGAGATATTAGACACATGCCTCATGCAACAAATAAAAAGGAAAAGTTGGCTATACACTGCCCACCTGTAGGCCTATGTCTCCTCTGTCTGTGCAGACTCTTCTGTATGCCTTTCTGTAGATGTGGAATCCTGCAACTTATATTGCAGCCATAAAGCATACAAGTATAAATTAAGTAAAGTTATTTATGCACTTGCAGGTAGGCTAGTTCCTCCATATGACAGTTATCTGAGAGGGTTTATTCACTGTCCAGTGCAATGGAAACAAATGGACATTACAAAGTCTTATACTTTATTTCCTTTGGAAAGTTAGAAAATGTCCACTTACTGCACATATTTCAGCCACCACTTTCTTGGGAACAGATACAAGTGTTGGTGTATTGTGTAAAAGTGCACAAAAGAGGAAAACACAATGTCATTACAATGAACTACACTGGGGAAAAATGTGATCAATAACTCATGGCAAAATATTTTTACATTAACATAAGTTTATCAGTTTTCACTTTCACAAGTCAAAGCAATTCATCATTACTCAAGATTTAACAGTTGAAATGACTATACGGCCTTAATTTAATGCAGCAAAAATTATTTTACAGTGTAGGCTACTAAGATCTTTTCTATTTTTTTTTTCTCAGCCTTTTTCTTGGTTGCTTTTATAAACAGAACACCATTTATTTAACAGTGCCTTTTATAAAAGAGACGATAATATAACTAAAAATTACCATTATGTAGAATATTTTTGTACTTCACTTTTATTTGTTCCCATGTTGTGGTGACTGACATTACAATGAACAAAGTAATTATGCAATTATTAAAATACAAAAATATAGGCTGATAAGTGATAAAAACATCTAACATGGCCACTTCTAACGGATTTAAATTGTCTGCTACTTTTTACCAGCCCTCTCTCCTGGCTTTTGCAGACTTTGAGGTGTTCCCTGGCGTTTTGATTAAACATTAAAATTCCGAATAAACTTCGACTATTAGTTCTTGCTCTGCTGAGGAGAAAAACTGAGCGCGCTCTTTGGCCACGCTGAGCAGCCAATAGCAGCGTTGCTGATCAATGTTTCTACTATCGATACATATCCCCTTTGAACCAGCGCATGAATGCGCAATTATCTCAGATAACTCAATCCAGCGATACTAATCATATCCGGCAGGTGTGTTCGAAGAACCGAGTTAGCCAGATCATGATTCGCACGATGATATCATCTTGGATGTGTCATTTGATCTCGGGATGAGGGACCCAAAATCTCTCCTCGGGTCAGTAGCCTTCCCAGTCTATCAGGTATTCCAATCGGCCGCCCTATCATCAGGAGTCAAGGATAGTGCAGACAGCATACATCGGTCCAGGGGAGGAGGAGGTTCCACGGTTTCACCAGGACAGGCCTCTTGTCCCAGTTGGTATACTGGGGTATCTGCACCTCCTGACCGCTCTTTGCAGATGGACATGAGCTGAGTCCCAGACCCTCTCGCTCCCCTTGAACCAGTGGTCCACAGCTGGGATTTCTGATGGCTATCCTGACCAGGGAAACAGGGGCGGATGGAAACCAAGTACGCACTTGGAACTGTGAGAAACCGGTGGTAGGTTACGAAGGGAGTTCTGTGCTTACTTGGCCCACGTGATTCAACGACTTAAGCTGTATTTGTGACTGTGGCAATATGACCTCAGGAAGCAGGCGATCTCCTGTATCTTCCGTTCTGTTTGTCAGTTGGATTTTGGGTGGTAACCTGAAGATAGACTCACTGACACACTGAGGAGCTGGAAAAACACCTTCTATCCCCTGGATATAAATTGTGGTCCTCTGTCGGACATAATGTCTTCAGGTAAGCTGAAGTTTCTGAGTACATGATAGAATAGAACTTTGGCTGTCTCCATGGCTGTTGGGAGGTTCTTCATTAAGATAATATGGCATGCTTTGGAGAACCTGTTGACTGCCACAAGAGCACATGTGAAAGTATCAGATTCTGGAAGGTCTGTGATGAAATCTAGGTGTGAACAGGGTCATTGCGGTATGGGCAGTGGATGCAATTTACCTTCAGGTAAGCGACGAGGAGGGTACAGAAGGGGAGGGGAACAGAATCCGATGACAAGCTGTCCAGCTGTTGTAATCCATTCCCCCACCCCCCTGATAAGAGATCTTGATGTAGTAGATTAAAAGATGCTGATTCTATCCTGTGTGTGCATGGAGCTTAACCAGCAACAATTTGATAAATATTAGAACCTCATTGTGTGAGAACAGATTCCGACGGCAAACAATCCAGCTGTCTGAATCTGTTCCCCCACCCCCATGATGAGAGATGTTGATGTATTGGCTTAAAATGTGCTAATATTATTCTGTGTGTGAATGTGTGAAGGTCACACACATTATTCTGTGTGTGAGTTGAGCTTAAACAGCATCAGTTTAAATATTAAATTTTTGGCCATTTTTGCCTTTTATTATTATAGGACATTATGTGGACAACAGGAAGCAAAGTGGGAGAGAGAGGTGAACAGGATCAAGAACTCGGGTCAACCATGGTGCAATGGCACTAAATGACTGTGTGCTGGCCACAAGGCTATTGGCGCTAACTAGCCAGACTCAGTTTTGTAAATATTAGAACCTCATTGTGTAAGAAATATGGGGGAACAGAATCCGACAGCAAACAACTCAGCTGTCAAAATCTGTTCCCCCACTCCCATCATAAAAGATGTTAATGTAGTCGATTAGAAGATGCTGATTCTATCCTGTGTGTGCATGGAGCTTAACCAACAACAGTTTGAAACTATTAGAACCTCATTGTGTAAGAAATATGGGGGAACAGAATCCAACGGCAAACAATCCAGCTGTCGAAATCCGCTCCCCCACTTCCATCATGCGAGATGTTGATGTAGTAGATTAAAAGATGATTTTTCTATCCTGTGTGTTCATGGAGCTTAACCAGCAACAGTTTGATAAATGTTAGAACCTCATTTTGTAAGGAATGGGAGGAATAGAATCAGACAGCAAACAATCCAGCTGTCTGTATCCGTTCCCCCACCCCCATGATAAGAGATGTTGATGTATTGGCTTAAAATATTCTGATTTCATTGTGTGTGTGTATGGATCTTAACCAACAACAGTTTGATACTATTAGAACCTCATTGTGTGAGAAAAAATGGGGGAAACAGAATGGATGTAGCTTAACCAGCATCAGTTTAAATATTTATTTGTTGGTTTTTCTTTGCCTTTTATTATAAGACAATATGTGGACAGGAAGCTAAGTGGGAGAGAGAGGTGGACGGTTTTCAAGAAAACTCTATGAGCCGGGACTCAAACTCTGGTCAACCATGGTGCAACGGCACTATATGACTGTGTGCTGGCCACGAGGCTATTGGCGCTGACTAGCCAGACTCAGTTGTGTAAATATTAGAATCTCATTGTGTAAGAAATATGGGGGAACAGAATCCGACAGCAAACAACCCAGCTGTCGAAATCCGGTCCCCCACTCCCAGCATGAGAGATGTTTATGTAGTAGATTAAAAGATGCTGATTCTATTTTGTGTATGGATGGAGCTTAACCAGCATTGGTTTCAATGTTTTTTTGGGTTTTTTTTGGCAGTTTTGCATTTTATTGTGATAGGACAGTATGTGGATAGGAAGTGCATTTATAAAACATCGTACTCAGTCACAAACAAACAAGCCAAATGCCGCAAGTGAAACACTGCAGGTTGCCACAGAGCAGTACCCCGGAAGTTGCGGTAGTCGTCACCCTGCAAACACCACAGGACGTCCAACAGCAGTCTACAACAACATCCTCCTCCACACAAGTGCCAAACGGAGGCTGCACAAAGACAGGGTTACAGGAATTACAGGAGATGCTGACACTAGGAAAGAGCTCAACGAGGAAGCACTGTGAAAAACAAACGTTTGACTCTATGTCCAACTCTACTCAGGCACGCTCAAGTCGGCACCACCACTAGAGCAGAGTGACACTGCAGACTTCACACACCTGGTGACTGAGAGCAGAACCGAGGGCAAAAGACCACCCATTGCCCACCTGCCACCAGTACTAGGTCAATCTAAAACTCTCTTCAACTTCCATAACCACTTCCTGCAACCAGGGCCGGCGATTGCTATAGGCGAACTAGGCGGTTGCCTAGGGCGACAAATGTGTTGGGGGCACGGACGCACTCTAGTGTCGCCCTATCTACTTCCCATATTAATCATAAAATTAGAACGAAACGCGAAATAAAACATGTTTATTAAACATGATCAAAGGGCAAAGGGCGCCCCCTCAACCACACGTTTAATTACTTGTCAACCTGATTATTAGATTTAATTTATGATTTTTGTCGACCATTTCTGGATTGGCGGGGGGCGGGAGGGTTGCGTTACGTTACGTTAGGGAAGTGCTCAGCTGCTGGCGCGTTGATCGAAAATGAAGCGGTCTAAACCTCTGGTGCACAGGGACGAAAACGGAGAAAGGAAGAAGATAAAAAATAAAGCTCAGTATAGAGTCTTCTCATCTTAGCTATTAAGGTGTCCAATTAAATAAATTTACTTAGTATTGTAGCCTACATCACCTAATATTGGACGTTTCATTGCTGTCACTAGTGATGTAGTACTCGAGTCCGGTCTCGAGACCGATTTCTGCTTTCTCGGACTCGACTCGGACTCGTTCTTATAAAGACTCGGTCTTGACTCGGACTCGACCCTTCAAAGACTCGGTCTTGACTCGGACTCGACCCTTCAAAGACTCGGTCTTGACTCGGACTCGACCCTTCCAAGACTCGGTCTTGACTCGGACTCGGCATAGGCGGTCTCGTCCCATCACTAGAAAATTTTAATTGACTGTTCGCAAAAGACCCGCCCCCCTTAGTTACTGTCGCCATGTCCGACAAGCTACGCCGTTCTCACGCCACACCATGTTCTCACGCAGTGAAAAATACATTGCGGAGCAGAGAGGAGACTGAAAACACGCTGACAGACAGGACAGACCAGGTTACTTTTCGGTTACTTTTGATATTAAACATATTAAACAAAGTCTCACCTTTCAAATTTGGTCATTTTTTAAAAGAAATTTAAACAATAAATACCGTTTTGTTGCTCTTTAATGTGCCGTGACAGATCGCTGTAGAGCATCAGTTAAAGCTGCTCGTGAACCGATCATCTCTTCCTTCTAGTTAATTTATAGCCTCAAATAAACATGAACAAACATAAGAAGCAATGTTGTTTTAACCACGGAAAGGCGTCAGTAAACTCCGTGTTTCACGTTCAAATCCTGCCATGTTAATCAACTAACTCTTCTGACTGCTTTGTCGGACAAAATGGCGGATGGCGAAGTATGATTGGTCAGATCACCTGTCAATCAAGCTCCCTGCGAAGGGTCAAATTGCTCTGCATGTCCTAACTATGATTTAAAAAAGTCAGGGTGGGCTTAACATGTTGATGACAGAGCAGCACTGTTGAAGCAGTTTAGAAAAATAGGCAGAAGATGATGCATGTGGTAGGGATTTTTTTAATGATAGTAAAAGCATAGTCCATATTAAGACGTTAAGACTGCTCCTCTAAACAATTCCCAATCTAGCTTAGTCTGTAGGCCTAACTGTTGATTATTAACTGGGGTGATATTAAATCATGAATATGTTTTTATGGTCTTGGTCTCGACTCCTAAAGACTCGGTCTCGACTCGGACTTGCTTCCTCAAAGACTCGGTCTTGACTCGGACTCGACCGAATTTGAAAACCAGCGGACTCGGTCTCGACTCGGACTCGACCCTTCAAAGACTCGGTCTTGACTCGGACTCGACTGAATTTGAAAACCAACGGACTCGGTCTCGACTCGGACTCGACCCTTCAAAGACTCGGTCTTGACTCGGACTCGGCATAGGCGGTCTCGTCCCCATCACTAGCTGTCACTAAGCTATAGTTTGCTAGCTATAGTTACTTTGAAGGTGAATAGAAATGGCAGAAACAACTGTTAATATTTTATTATTTGAGATAGAACTAAAAGAACTTAAATATTTTAATTTTGTAGTGGTAGCCTACATACATTATCCATAATAGCACATTTGTTTGTAGAAGGTATAGTTAAACCAGTTTAATGGTCATAATTTGCTTAAATTAATCCAATTTGGTAAATATCCTTGAACATTCTTTGTAGAATTTGTGTATAAACAATTTACAGTTGATTCTTCAAGTCATAATTTGCTTGTTGAAGTGTTGGAGTGACTATTAGAGCATTTTTGTTTGTTCATCAATGAACATTCTTTGTAGCATTTTTGTATGTGCAATTTATTAGAGTGTATCATTTAAGTAATATTTTGCTTGTTGAAGTGTTGGAGTGACTACAGGTGAAACTCAAAAAATTAGAATATCGTGCAAAAGTTCATTTATTTCAATTATTCAACTTATAAGGTGAAACTAATATATTATATAGACTCATTACATGCAAAGTGAGATATTTCAAGACTTTGTTATGGCTTACAGCTTATGACATATCAATTCATATCAATTCTAATTTTCTGTGATTTTGAATTTGGGGTTTTCATAAGCTGTAAGCCATAATCATCAAAATTATGCAAAACGCAAAAACTCAATCTTGCCTAGGGCAACCAAAGGGCTAGAGCCGGCCCTGCCTGCAACCACAAACAAACACCTGCCCCATATTAAATGATTTCAGGGTGACAGGTGACACTTACCAGGGCACATGCTGCCTTGACACCTCCTGCATAAGCCCAGGGACCTGAAGCTAGCAACTGTCTACACCATCCCCCATGGCACAAACACCACTAAAGGAGGCAAGAGCAGCCAGGTAGCCACCACAGCCTTCTAGCCTTGAGTGGTGAGTTTGTGTCTGATCGTTCAGCACCTTTTACGTTGCTCGCTGTTGTCTATAGGATGGACAACAATGTTCGAAAGGGGGGATATATGAAGCATCTGGACCAATCAGACACACAATTATTCATTATATTTAATTAATAATCCAGCAAACTCAACAAGCAGTATATGTGTTAGAGTTCTGTGAACAACCCCTGAACTGCAACTAACACACAGGCAGAACCAGGCCTCTGATAGCAGCAAAAGTTTTGTAATAATTGTGTCCAACATGTACTAGTGAAATTTTATTTCATAATGTGAGTTTCATTCCACTTTCACCACTTTCAATTGTTTTACTTCAATAAAAGGTTAGAATTTTGTGAATTTTTAAATGAAAGATGTAGAAGCTAAATGCACTGTAGACCCCTTGTTAACAATGTGCTTTGAAATAAGAAACTGATGGTTCTGTTCAGATGGTTAAATTACTCTTTTCATAGCTCTGGGGCCAATAGAAATATCCTTTCTGAGAGTTGATAATCAATACTGAGTGTTTGCTGGACAAACTGATTAATTGATTGGAATATTAATTCATTTAAATCAAGTTAATTCTATTAACTGGTCCAAATATTTATAATTAATTATAACAATTTATAATTCATTATTCATATTTCCATTTTGAGCTAATTTGCTACATTAGTCTTGATAGTTTTCCGGTTTAAGCCTGTGTGTAAAGGCTGTTTAATACAGATACCAAAACATCATTTTTTTTTTATTGCAACTTATACATACAGATAATGGCTTTGCTGCACACCCCTTTTACAGAATCATAATGTTCAAGCTACAGTGAGCAGAACAGCTAGTCACTTTTTTATATTCCTATGACCTTGAGTTAGACCTAAAAATAGAAAATGAGGAATATTTGAAAAAGCAGACTCCTTTGAAAGCCACATGAAAAAATGAAAATGAATGTCCTGGAGAAGCTGGCAGAGTCAATTTGTCACTTCCTGGCTTCTGCCATCTTTTCACAGCTTTACGTTATTATGATTTTGGGGGGAAAGTAGATTTAGCCTTGATTAGTAAACATCACTGCTTGACTGGAACAGGTTCTGAAAAATGTAACCTGTGTGAAGGCATAAATTAAGTGTGGCATTTTGTGCTGAAGTCCTGGTCAGCAAGAGATGCAAAAATGGTCACAGGAGGGGCAAAAAACACAACAACAAAAAACAAAAAGAGCTAAAATGACCTTCTTCCTGACCACCCAACGAGAGTAAGTGAAGATGCCTTGGAGAAAAAAGAAAGAGAGAGTCCCCATAGAAGAAGAAGTAAAGTACAACTTAAATACAGTATGATTGGGCAATATGGGCTAAAAAGTTTAGGAAAAAAGGTTTGGAGTGCTATCCATGGGTAAAGTTTGTACTTAAATTTAGAATAAGCTTTCAGAATATTGAAAATAATGGCTTGATAGCAGACTGGCGTTATCTCACCAGAAGGAAACAACCCAGAGAAAAAACGAAATGGGCAGAATGAACGCGGGATGACCCTAAAAGCATGAAAATGCAGCCTCGCGCAAAGGACTGCCTAGGAACAGAGGGTGCAAGGCACGTCTACCGTAGCACAAATAGCCAGGTAGAAAAGTTGCAGTTTATATAATGAGATGAATTCAACAACACCAGACAATGCAGATTAGTAAGAAGGAGAGATGTTTTAATTACCATTGTAGCACTGTGAGCGATCAGGCTTGTATAGTTTATGAGCTTAGCTTAAACTGGGCGGAGAGTTCAACACGCCAGCTCTGAAGCAGTCAATAGCAGTAGACTAAAGTGCTTAGTAAATGTGCAGGGAGCATTTCCCATGTACAATAAAAGTATCACCCACACCCTTTGATGGGAAGGCCTGGACTGATAAAAGGTCTTTAATAGGATATCCGTGTCAAACTAGAATTTCATGCTGACTGTCGCAACGATAGAGCAGATGAGCCGGTCTTCCCATGACGACAGCGGTGAAGCATGTAGCTTCACACGGGATTACACCATACCCAGTGTACACCCCCGCCAACATCATCCGGGCCTCCAGATGCGACGAAGGGGGCAAGCTGTGAAATCCCTTGAAGAGATGGTTTGTGAAGACCTGGTTTGATAGATCAGCTGGCTCGTGTCACTTCCGGCAGGCCAGTTCATGATAGAATAATACACATGAAGCTAAATCATCCAATGTGAGTGGCTGCTACTTAAGCTACGCTCAAGAGTAAATCATATCCAGGGTCCCCAAACCTGACAAAACGAAAAAAGGTCTTTTTATAATTTGCTTATATAATAGCTTGCTTTTTATATATTTGCGGTTTAAGCGGATGTAAGAATGGAAAGCATAAGACGATCATTAACCTAGTGACTTGATTTGACTTGATTTTAAAACTTGACCTTTCTGTGCCAATGCAAAATGACTGACAGAAGAAATGTTTTGGGGGGGATGCCAGACTTACTGAGGACCGATCAGAGATGTTTTTGGAACCAGTGCCGGCTAGTATTGGGGTTGAATTTTGAAAAGGCTGTGAATTCTGAACAACGCAGGAATCCTAAAAAAGTGAGAATGTGTTGGTGGAGTGGTAACCTGAGCACTGGGTAGTTCTACCAGAAAGATGATATAACAATGACATTTATTAATTAGTAGACCAGAAAATGAAAACAGAAATATTGGATGGTAAAGTTCTTTGGCGCAGGCCCTGTCTGTAGTTCACATTCAGAGGGTTACGGACTCTGCACATCTTGCCTGAAGATGAAGGCAGGGGAGCAGCTGTCCCCCGGAGAGGAATGGACAGGGACCAACCTGGTGGTGGTGGGGAGAATGGAGATGAATGTTTGCGTCATCATCTGAAACAACTCAAACATGTGTAAGTAACAATCTTTTATACTTCAAGTATTAGATAATGATTGGATAGACCAGAAAGTAATGAGTGACGTAACATTGAGTCTTCCTGGTAGAACTTTACGCTAAAGCTTTAATTTACGCATTTGTTTAGGATTTCTAGAGTTAGAAGCTGTCTATAATTTGTGTGGGCTGGCTGGATTTTTTTGGAAACCTTTGATTTGGAGAATGATTTGGGGATTGTTCATTCCTGGGAATGAGTTGCTGTAAATTAACTTATAAAAGATGTATTCCGCTAAGCTACGTTCTGATTGACCTTGGTGTAAGGTGCTTGAGATGAAAGAGGAACGAAATAAAATCAAAGAGTGAAATTGAGAGTTGGTAATGTTAAAGCTTTTCCAAGATGTCCAGTAAGTCTACAGGGTTCTAGGGGAGATTGCGTGAAAATGTTATAAATTGATACGGAGTGTAGATATTTCAGGAGGAATGCGATCGACCGGAGATGGTAAATGAAAGCACGTCCTTGGGGAATGATATGCATGGCGAAGTTTAGGTGACCGAGCAGAGAGTGGATGTGATGTGACGTCAATCTCTTTTTCTATGAGAATGTATATAGCTTCGGGATCTGAAATCGAGGACTGGAGATTATGGCATGTAACATTTGTTTTTGGTAAATTTTCCAGCCCTGGATGGAAACCGTGAGTCTGACCATGAATAAGGTAATCTTTAAAGTTATTGTCTGGGTTGATGAGTGATTTCTTTAGCTAAAGTGAAGACATTGATTGGAGTTGAGAGATATTTTCAACATTTCAAACATTTTATTGTTTTTTGCAGAAGATCTTTGAACAGAACAGATGGAACGAGCGTCCTTTCTGCACAATAATTACAAAGAGGCAGATAACAACAACATTGTCTAGAGCAACTAAAATTGTTGAAGTCATTCACACTTGTTGAAAAGTGTCTTTTCAAGCTCGAAGCACAGCCACTATGGGACTGTGGGACATTATGGGTTGTGGATTTGAAAGACGTAGTTAGAGGGTTTAGAGTTAGGGTACATTGTGAAGTCTGGTGGTCTACAGATCTGCAGATAGTGAAAAACACGCCTCTGCATCCTAGGAAGAGCTGGTTATGTAATCTGGTTAAGGAGGAATAGGAATATACGGAGCAGCTCCTGAAAGCGGAGGAATGCTAGGGTCAACTCCATAGGCAAAATAGTTAGGAGGAAATAGAAAGCCAGTAACTGAGGTGTTAGAAGTTAGAAATGCTGAAGCAGATAGTGCTTGCGGAGGAAGCCTCACGCTTGGATATACTCCTAGCATAGATGAAGTAGATGGATATTCAGCAGGAAGGGAAGGCAGGTATGAGGAGAAAACATTGTGCAGGTAGTGGGAGGCAGCGCTTGGTTAGCCCAAGGAAAAGGGTAAGGGAGTTGGCCTGAGGAAACGGGTGAATAATTGAAAATTTTGATGAAAGGACGAAGAAGGAATAGCGTTAGGGAGAGCAGGTGGCGAAAGGCTTCAAGAAGACGCAGAAAGGGAAGGAATGGAGTTGTTAGGCTGAAAAGTAATGGCAACCTGAGGTGGAAGGGCATTGCCTTGATATGTGGCATCAGCTGTTTGATGTCGAAGTACAGTGGGATCATAAGTTTTGTCTTGGAGAGGAGATGTAGTCCCTGTTTTAGAGTTAGAATAGAAATGCTTTGAATGCCTGATGTAAGATTTGGCAAATTGTTATACATTTTTGCCTAACTTCTCAGATTTATGGAACTGGAATATTTAGATGAAACATACCAATTAAACATCTGTACGTTATTATTATTAATATATATATATTTTTTTTATTATTATTTATATAGCGCCTTTCCAACATCCAAGGTTGCTTTACAAAGATGGGTTACAAACCGGAAGCCAATGAAGGTGATAGAGGATTGGAGTAATGTGCTAATTCTTTCTTGTGTGAGTGATCAAGCGGGCTGCAGAGTTTTGAACATATTGTAATCATTTGATATTTTTAGCTGAAAGGTACGGTGACCGGGAGGGGACATGTTCGGTTCACTTATTTTTGTCGTGGCCACAACATATAAACTCGTGGGAACGTGATATTAAGTCGTGGGAACGTCATAATATCTCGTGGGAACGTCATATTAAGTCGTGGCCACGAGATCATTTTGTTGAGGCAACGACATCATTATGTCGTGGCCACGCGATCATATGTTGAGGGAACGATATATTTTTCTCGTGGCCACGACTTCATATTTTGAGAGAACGACATCTATTTGTCGTGGCCACGAGTTGAGGGAGCCACAGCGGCCAATACTGTAACCGTACCATAGTATAGACTGGGCTACAGCAGAGATGGAGATGACAGAAGAAATAACATTTTACTTTAAATTAGGAATGTCATATAAAGATATAGTGGGGTCTTTGGCATTAAGACATGGGTACGTTGTAAGTGAAAAGACACATGAAGCGCATTCTTAGACTTTTTTGTCGCACGCATATTTAGGGACCGTCTCAAAATTACATGCGACATTGGCATAAACGTTTCTAACTTCAAAAGCATTTGAAGACAATGACTTACAGTCATAAAACCAACTGTACATTGTTCACCCAGGTCTCATGTATGATGCACACCTTTTAGATTTTTGATATTTATTTAAATAAACTGCTAAATCAAATGCAAATATTGCTATGTAGGCCTATTTCACTACTGTATGGGATCATACACAAAATATGACAATATTTAAAGCTCAATATCATTTGAAGACAGTGACTTACAGTCATAAAACCAACTGTATATTGTTCATATAGGTCTCATGTATGATGCACACCTTTAATATTTTTGATATTTATGACAATAAACTGCTAAATCATACGCAAATATTGCTATGTATTTCACTACTGTATGGGATCATATACAGAATATGACAATATTTAAAGCTCAATATCATTTGAAGACAGTGACTTACAGTCATAAAACCAACTGTACATTGTTCATATAGGTCTCATGTATGATGCACACCTTTAATATTTTTGATATTTATGACAATAAACTGCTAAATCATATGCAAATAATGCTATGCATTTCACTACTGTGTGGGATCATATACAGAATATGACCATATTTAAAGCTCAATAGCATTTAAAGACAATGACTTACAGTCATAAAACCAAATGTACATTGTTCATAGGTGTCAGGTATGTGGCAGCAGTGAAAAACATAGCAATATTTACATATGATTTAGCAGTTTATTTAAATAAATATCAAAAATCTAAAAGATGTGCATCATACATGAGACCTGGGTGAACAATGTACAGTTGGTTTTATGACTGTAAGTCATTGTCTTCAAATGCTATTGAAGTTAGAAACGTTTATGCCAATGTCGCATGTAATTTTGAGACGGTCTAAGAATGCGCTTCATGTGTCTTTTCACTTACAACGTACCCATGTCTTAATGCCAAAGACCCCACTATATCTTTATATGACATTCCTAATTTAAAGTAAAATGTTATTTCTTCTGTCATCTCCATCTCTGCTGTAGCCCAGTCTATGCTATGGTACGGTTACAGTATTGGCCGCTGTGGCTCCCTCAACTCGTGTGGCGCCTCCAGAAATTTTTCATAGGGGTGGCCAGATGGGGCCACTTAAAATCTTGGGGTGGCACACCAAAACTATAAACCATAATTTCAGAATTTTTTTCTACTGTTGTAGTAAACCGGCCTGTAGAAAACTATCAGAAAGACTTAAGGAAACTCCTACTGATATACTATATGATGGTTTATTGTGTTATATTTAATGTTACTAATGATATAATATGCTTAGACTAATAACAGTACAGTTAACATTTTGAGTTACACAACAATTCTGTTTTATTTTGCAATTATATTTGGCATAAGGTGTACATTTATTGCAAACAAAACAGTTACTGGGGAAAAGCAGATACAAATATATTATATTTATATATTAATGTCAAGAATTCAGAAGTGTATATATTTATATAGCCTACACTAATAAGAAATAATATACAATTAAATGATGCTTATTTTAAATGTATTGAGCAGGCTAGGTATATAAAATATAGGCTTTTAATAATCTTTCAGTGCGCAAAACCATGATAATATGAAATGCTTCAAAACAGAGCGCACAAAGCGTGTATGCGCATCGCGGGTGCAGAATGATGTGCTCAATAGTGATGCGCGGGTCGGGTTGGGGCGGGTAAAGAAATTGTCACTTTATTTGCGGGGCGGGTTGGGGCGGGTCATTAAAAACAAAATAAAATAAAAATCCATATATGTTGCATGCAATGTCCAGCCTATATTAAATATTTGGGAATATCAATCTAATCATATTTTAGTAGGTTCTTTGATAAGGCCGTAGCAATGCAACTTGCGTGATTTCCCCAAACCTTTGGCGTCACGTGACACAGCTCGCGCAAAGCAGCTCCCGCCGCCAGCCACAACAACAAAGACGGAGAAATAAAAGTGAAGATGGAAGATGAGGTGCGGGAGAAATTGAGGTCGGGATTTTACATAATTAAAGAAAAAAAGGTGAATGATGAATTAGATGAATACAAACGCTGCTTTGTAAATATTGAAAATGTTTAAATCATTATCTTATTAATATGACCTGATTTATGGTTCATATTCAGAAACGTCTGTTATTGCCAGTTGGCAATGTTTCCAAGCACTTTCAGGCTGAAATAAAGGCTGTTTTCATTTACATTACAATGCCTAATATGTCTATTTAATGGTCGCGGGTGCGGGGCGGGGCGGGTTGTAAAAATAGATACAGTGGTGCGGGGCGGGCTGGGGCGGGCCAAATAATTTCATAAAAGCGGGACCCGCGGGTTGGAAAAAAGCCGACCCGCGCATCACTAGTGCTCAAAGCAACATGGAGTCACAGTGTGCAGCGCTGCGCTGAACAAGTGAGCATTTAAAAGTTCACGGCACAAAGCAAAGAAATGTCGAGCACACAAATCCTAGTGTCTATCTATCCAACAGTTTATTGATCATTTGTTTCACAGTTTTAAATTCCAGTTATTGTGCGTTTGATGCCGAGTCCTTGTGATGTGTGTGATCTAACAAGCACACGGTAGTAAGTCGTTTAAAAACAGCAACAAACCCCAACAAAATAAAGTCATTTTATGCAAATCCACAACCTTTTATGTAAGGGATAATGTATAGTGAGCCGGTTGTTATAGTGAATAACAACCCCGACAGGCTGAACGGGATCCCGACGCGAAGCGGAGGGATCTTGAATCAGCCTGAAGGGGTTGTTATTCACTATAACAACCGGCTCACTATACATTATCCCGCTTATTACATGGCTACCTACAAAATAAATAAATAATTTGCCGCGAATTATTGATTTAAAAAGGGGTTATTGATTTAAAAACGATTGTATTGCTTCCGCTAAAGAAAATAGTCCGTTCCGCGTCCATAGCAACGCGCTGTTTTTCATGGCAACGGTCTGTTATACTTCGCAGCGGTCTGTTATAAAGAAATAACAGACCGCATTCTACATTGGAATTCAGCCAAGCCATGTAATAACTACAGATAATGCATTATAATGTGAATATATCATAATGGAGAGAGTTTTACCGTGCATCCAACCGGCAGAGGCGCGCGCGCTGTTTGAATACTGAATGGAGAATGATTGACCGCCACAGAGGAGGGAAAACGAGTTTCCATAAACTTAAATGATGTAAATAGACTTCAGTCCCTCACATTAAGCTATGGAATGACTTCAGATGACTTTGTCACCCAAACTGACGCGGTAGTCTTCTTCGTCTTCTTAACTTCTTTTGAAATTGTTGACTGACGGGCACGCGCTGAGCTGTTGCTGTCTGAGCGCGCAACAGCGGCATTGACGGAGGGGCGGGGGCTATTTTTTTACAGTCTATGGGCGGGGGTCCCGGGGGAGTACTGGCTACTGTGTGTGATCGAAGGTCTAGAGCGGCCTGCCTGGCTGTGCATTAGGGATGAAATGCATAACTGATGCTACTAAAATTTATACTGGCCAGCGGGGTGGCCAGTGGGGTGGCCAGGAGTCGGCCAAGGGTGGCCACGGCCACCCCTGGCCACCCCCTGGTGGCGCCATTGTCGTGGCCACGACAAATAGATGTCGTTCTCTCAAAATATGAAGTCGTGGCCACGAGAAAAATATATCGTTCCCTCAACATATGATCGCGTGGCCACGACATAATGATGTCGTTACCTCAACAAAATGATCTCGTGGCCACGACTTAATATGACGTTCCCACGAGATATGATGACGTTCCCACGACTTAATATCACGTTCCCACGAGTTTATATGTTGTGGCCACGACAAAAATAAGTGAACCGAACATGTCCCCTCCCGGTCACCGTAGAAAGGCCATAAAGAAGTGAAAAGTAATCTACTTGAGATGTGACAAAGGCATTTATAACAGTTTCAGCATCCTGCTGACTAAGAAAGGATTGAATACGAGAGGTTATATTGTCATTGCATAAAAATTAAATTAAAATTTAATTTGAAAGGGAACCATTTCATTTTAAATATACATATAAATGATTAAATAAGCAAGAATTATTATATAATTGATATCCTGTTTTATCTTGGAGTCCAAGTTACTGTTAGGAAAGGGTAGTGTTTCAATTGTCTGATGTGAAACCAAAGAAGCAAGGGTTCCAGTGATGAACACTGGAGTTTCTAATTTGGGGTGAGTGCAGGTGGTTCAAAGCTTTAATTTCACAGAAGTCAAAGTCTATTTAATTCCATAGATCAGTATTTGTTTGTTTTTACGAGCCAGAAGAAAAAAGAGCCCTCCGTCCACATGATATCTATATGGTTTGAATTAGTGGCAGATGCTGCAGTGCAGCATGCTACAGTGTGGTTGATGAGCAGAACTAATTGGTCTAATGTTGCCTGACATGCCATATCTGTGAGGATGGACAAGCATGATACAAAGAGATAATTCAAATTCTCACTCATAGTTTAACATATTGATTTACTTGATATAACCACAAACTAACATTCTCCCTGCCATTGCATAGAGACCCAAATAAATAGCCAAATGATCACACCAAAAAAGAGGAGCAACCATGTGTAATTATACTTTCTGTAGTGAATCTACCTGTGGTTGTACATTGGGTAGGTGATATATCTGATAGCAAAAACAAATTTCCAACTGTAATTGCATTGTCATGCATGAACTTTTTTCAGTTGATGGTAGCCATTGACTTCCATATTTGTTCACACTATGAAAGTCAAAGGCTACCGTCAACG
Organism: Scardinius erythrophthalmus; assembly: GCF_964197995.2. Taxonomy (NCBI): domain Eukaryota; kingdom Metazoa; phylum Chordata; class Actinopteri; order Cypriniformes; family Leuciscidae; genus Scardinius; species Scardinius erythrophthalmus. The sequence goes on along the minus strand of NC_138225.1, from coordinate 49,386,783 downwards.
GTTTGATTACCAACATTATTTAAGATATTTTCTTTTATGTTTAACAGAAGAAAGAAACTCATACAGTTTTGGAACAACATGAGGGTGAATGATGACAATTTTAATTTACGGGTGAACTATTCCTTTAAAGGTGGGATCAGTAGTTTTTGAAATATGCTGTTTGGTTGTTAGTTGCTGGACAACAAATGTGTAGCCAATCAGCAGTAAGGGGCGTATGATGGGGGAGGAGAGAGAACGATCAAGAGGGAGATTTGAACTGAAGAAAGACTGAAGAAATAGAGATGAGACATGATACAAAAGAGAAAATCTCAGAAGAAATCACTGGAAAATAAAGGGTTATGACTGGGCAAGAGCTTTAGGACCCGCATTAATATTAGAAAAGCTGTCCAGTGCTGGAGAGAGCAAAGCGGGAAGGCCTGAAAAAAGACGCATACTGTATGTTGCTTTGGTTACACACGTGAGTAACACTGGGTTTGAGTGTCATTGTTTGTCAGGAGCTGCTGTGCAACTAAAAACTAACTCTTGTTTGTAATTACTATTGTGTACTGTACGTTCATTTTTTGAGCTTCCTTGTCATTTGTTCATCATCTGCACTTTATTTTTCATGAAGCATTATTCTGTTGGGCTTCTGCTATGATTAACAAACATCCTCTTCTTGGATTGCGTGCATAATGGAGGCCAGCTAGTGAGAGTCGCCTTGGCAACTGCTAGTGAATGCGGTGTTTAGCATCATTGTTAGTGCACTTGACACACTTGCAGGGGGATCGGGGTTCCAGATCGACTCGGAGTAGGGCTGTTAGGATTGGAGTGTGAGTTTTGGAGGCGGAGCAATAAAGAAGGGGTGTGATTGTTTGGGTTGATTTTAAATATCAACATTGGCCAACAGCATATTTCAAAAACGACTTACCCAACCTTTAAGTGCTAAGACATTATCATTTTTCAAGGATGTCCTCACTGAATACATTTTGTATCAAAACAATGACAAAAATGACCCACAATAGTCTGTGGGTGTATATGAGCAGTTCTGAAAAAGTGTAATCAGTATTAAAATAATGCACATAACCAAATGTATTATTTGCTGATTGCATGAATATTAGGTAATTATTAGGAAAGTTCAGCTAAAGCCTTGGAGAAGCATGAATGTATGTTTTTGTTTTATTATTTTTTATTTCATTGTTTATAACAGCTGCTGGAAACTAGTTTGGCTTAAAGAAGCTGACTCATCAGAGAGGGATATTATATAATCCAGAAAGGACAGAGGTATCTGAGCCATTGTGCCCCGCAGTGCTGTCCATCACTTTTACAAATAGCCCTGGGGATTGTGAGGAAACAGTTCACTGGGCAAAGTGCTATTGACCCCTTGGGAGCCTCAAATTCAATCACTGCATGCTCCTGTGTTCTACCAGTCTTTTCACAATGTCTTACTCACAAACATCCTGTCATCTTAAAAAAAAGGGGGTAAAAATAGTTATACATTCTTCCAAGAACTTGTATTCTCTTGATCTGTGTGGCTTGGATTAAATGTTTTCCTGTTTTCCATGACATTATGTGTAGCATCTATGGGGCGCCAAGTGTGACCTGCCTAATTTTATAAACAAAAATAATTTTGAAAAAAATGCTGTAACACTTTAAAGCATATTGTACAAAGAAAAAACAAATCCAGTTGCATCTTGTTTTAGAAATGTAAAAAAAAAAAAAAAAAAAAAATTATATTATAAGCAATTTATTTCACTTGATAACCAAGTAAATGTGTGTGTGTGTGTGTGTGTGTGTGTGTGTGTGTGTGTGTGTGTGTGTGTGTGTGTGTGTGTGTGTGTGTGTGTGTGTGTGTGTGTGTGTGTGTCCACAAAGATCAAAGATGGCAATTTCCAAAATCTTTGTCCTTGTCTGGACATTTTTTGGTCCCTATGAGGAAAACAGCTTATAAATCATACTAAGTAAATCATACTGTACAAATGCAGAAAGTCTAATGTGATGAGTAAGTTTAGGGGTAGGGTTAAGGGGATAGAATATAGGCTACAGTTTGTACAGTATAAAAATCATTATGTCTATGGAAAGTCCCCATAAAACAAGAAAACACTTGTGTGAGTATTGGTTTAACCTACAATAGGAGGACCCTAAGTCCTTATATAGTTGTGTGTATTCAGGTTTCAGGCCACACCCTCTACAAAGAAAGGATTGATCCTATTTATTCCTTTGACTAATGGTCAATGTAAATCTTCAACACCCTCACAGGACACAGAGGACCTATGCAGTCTCTCATCCTCCTGTGACTTTAACGGTGGAGGAGAAAACGACTGCAACACCCTAGTAGGTAGTGGAAGCAATACCAATACTTTTGGCCATACTATATCTTAGATTGCAAAATACCGTTACCAAACTGGGAGCAAAATCTATACAGGATGTACTCACCGACAAGGCCTGCAAATCGTCAATACGTTTGAGGGATGTTAAGGACTTTAGAGTCAGAAACCTCTCAGGGCCTGACTCCAGTGGCTCAAAGGGAGGCATTTCAGGACCACTGATAACTCACAGGAAGGAACACAAATGGGACAGAAAGGTTTTAACGTCTCACCCTGCACATGAAATGGAAAACAAGTAGATTTGATTCCTGCACCAGGACACAAACAGTTTCCACTTGAGAGCATACAATCTCCAAGTGGAGGGAGCTCTTGCGTTCGGAATGGCCTTATTGACTCCATGTGGGAGACCATGGTTCACTAAAAATCCTGGTTTAAATGCAAAAGACAATGTTTCCACATACTTGGCCAAGGATGCCATACTGTGCCCCGAACCTGAGATAAGAGGTTGGCTCTGATCGGGATCACCAAAGTGATTCTCTTCTGAAGAGAATCCAGAATCAAATATAGGATGGCCATCACAGTGATACCAGAG